>NC_090734.1:90239272-90254272 GCF_036898095.1 Palaemon carinicauda
ATATATATATATATATATATATACTGTATATATATGTATATATATGTATATATATATATATATATATATATATATATATATATATATATATATATATATATATATGTATATATGTATATATATATATATATATATATATATATATATATATAAATATGTAAATATATTTACATATATATATTATATATATATATATATATATATATATATATATATATATATATATATATATATATATATATATATACATGTACATATATATATACATGTACATATATATACATGTATATATATTATATATATGTATATATATTATATATATATCATATATATATATATATATATATATATATATATATATATATATATATATATATATATATATATACTTACGAAGCTGGTCTAGTGTGGGGTAAACACAATGGTTTATTCCTTTTTTATTTTTATATATAATTTGTGCATTGAAGAGATAAATAACCAGCTCATAAGATGAGTTCTTCTTGTGTAGATTCAAGTTAATTAAGTAAATTACAAGCGACTTTCGGTGTTAACTTCATTGTATTCTTTAGTCAAGTCAGTATGCGTAAATATATACTATTTTTATGAATTAACTTTTTCACTTCAGGAAATTTTGTTACAAATTCTTACATAACCTGTTTGAGAGTTTTATGTGATCATACAAGATAGGAACAAGAGCTTATGTAATTTTCTTTTATAATTTTATGAAGTATTGCGTCTTATTTGTGAGAACATTCGCAATATGGCATGTGCTTTGGAGAATTCGGGAAAAAACCCGGTGATAGGTTTTTATCTTTTTTTTTTTTTCGGGGACAAAGGACGGGCTGAGCTAGTTGACTGATAGAGTTCCTCTCATGTTGCTTGGATATGGTCGAGAGAGCAATACTTGGGAACTCTAATGCTTTACAAAGCACCAACCCCTTTCTAGAACTTGCTATCCTGGAATCTTCTGGCATTACCTAAGTCCCTTATAAAGGCAACCCCATGGTTGCATATATAGACAGATGGAGAATTCCAGCCTTAAGACGGCCATCTCCCCTATCTCTCACTTTTGCACACAACTCAGTGTATTGTTTTAAAAGTGTTCAATGAAATATGAAAGTTTTGTTATGACAAGTTTTGTAATCATAGTGAGTACTCATAAAAATCATCTTAGAGTTTTTGTAAACTACCCTGCAGGAAGGTGATAGGTTCTTGTATTGTGATTTGCTTATCTATTTTCAATAAGTGACAAACTCAAATAGTGTATTCAGATTTCATTTAAAGTGAAACAAGTGATGGTATAGATTTCATAAGTATTTCTTTCCTCTTAGTCTAAGTTTGAATTCAGATTTATTTTCAAGTCAAATGAATATATAATTTTTATATCGTAACATTTTTGTCTTAGTCTAAGTTTTGTTCAGATATCACATTTCAATGAATATATAACTTTTATATCGTAATATTTTTGTCTTAATCTAACTTTTGTTAAGACTTCACATTTCAAGTGATTTTTTTCTTTTATGTGAATTCCTTCAAATTGTTGTAATTTATATAGAATATATTTATTTTTGTAAAGAGTGTATTATTTCAATCATCAGAGTTTAATGTATATTCGCTTGTATCATTTCATTGAATCAAAGTTAGAGTTATTTGAATATTTGTAATTATAATTATCCAGTTTCGTTTTGAGTGTACTTAAGACCCCTTGGGATATTTAGTTTTTTATACATTGCTGTCTTGGAGTTATTTAACAGTCTCAGAGTTCGTATATCAATATTTTGAAGTGTAGCATATTTAATGTAAAAGCAAACAGGTTAGTTTTGTATTCGAGAGGTTGTACAGCTTGCCAGTCGTAATATATATCCTATTTTTTGGGCTCAAGCCATGTCGTCCTGATGGAAGTTCCTATTGGGTAGCTTCCTAGGGTATATTACAACTACGGCGATATTCCCAGAGAATTTACCTTAAGGTACCAGAATTCTAACTCCTGGAGCGAGTATCCCTCGTGAAAGGGATATCGCGACATATCAGAGGACGTATTCTTGACACGCCACATGGCAATCTGCACCCCGAACAGAGATTACGTATCGCAGGGGTCAATTGGCAAGAAACGAAATCGGGAAAGAAAAAGGGGGAGCCGCTCCCAAGGCTCCCTATCTCCCGTTTCGTAAGCGTGCCTGGCGCCAATCCTGGCGCCATCTGTATTCCTTTTTGCGTAGCGTAACAACTCGGTGTTTTTTCCTGTGTTTCTCGCAAATCTTGGATTTATTCTGCTTTTCATGGCTTCTCCAACTTCGTCGGCCTCTGATAAGTTGAGTACCATTTCTTTTATGTATAAATGTAGGCTCTTGGTAAATTTTTAAGTGATTAATAGGATTAATCTTTGTTACAAGAGCCGTAGCCTACCGGAGGCGTCATGGATGCTGTCGCTCGCTAGGTATAAGTTTAGTTAGCCAGAGCGACATTCCCGGTTGTTTTGCTTTAATAAATTTTAGCTATTTAGCGTTACATAGGATTTCCTTTCGTGCTTTAGTATTATTTTGTCGAAGTATTCGCCAACTCTGGCCTACGCTAGGCCATGTAGCCTAGTCGTTTGGTCCTAGTACTTTCTGCATGTTTTGGTTTTCCAAGCGTATTAAAATTTTATTGAAGCTTTAGGCTGTTTTTTATACATTTAAGATTATGTTGAATATTTCCAAGATAGTATATGAGTGAGTTTCGGTGATTTAGGTAATCGATTCTCTTGGTGCCTAGGCTAAGTTGCTTATGGAGCGTTAGTATACTTTCTCATACTCCCCGGTTGCTTTCTTTTCTTCGGAGAAGGTATGCAATCCCTTTCCCTCTGTTTAAGCCTTGGGCTTATCCCTAAGTGGTTTATCTGAATTAACTTTCGATAAAACTATACTGGGGTGTTACTGTACCTTCCTGTTCCAGTAAGTTTGGTTTCAAAGAGGGACAGGACAACAGAGTTTTTAGTCTGAGTCTGTGTTTGTCTGGCTTGGGGTAGAGTCTCCCTTGCTGGCCTGACACAGACATAGGAGGCTTAGCCTCTTTAGGTCACTACCGAAGGTTTCTGTACGAGATGATTCCTTCTTTTGTGATCTACCAGACTAGTCCTCGTTGCTGTTCTCGGGGGAGGATAAGATTCTTTCCCTGGGAGTAGCAACACCTTCCTTGCTTTGGTTCTCTGGGAGCTGGCAAGTATTGCTGGCCTCCCTCCTTGGATCTCCCTTAGGCTAAGATGAGTTTCTTGGCTGCGGGTGATCCGTCACTAAAGCAAGGTTGGTAGGACCCTCTTTTGTCCCTTCCCCCTCTATCTCTTTAATGGCCTAGCCATTACAGTACTGTACGTCATTCTACATCTGGACCTAGAATAGGTTAGGATGTTGAATTGACTCAGTCCCTTGCCGGCCGGCAGAGCTGCCGGCCGGCAAAGGTCTTCTGCTTTGAGTGCTGCCCGGACCTCCCTTGGTCCCTCATCCATGCCTGTTTGTAGAGCCAGACGGCATTGGTCAGGAAGCCTGAATTAGATTCTCCCCTTCCTTATATGCACTCTTTCGGATTGCCGGGCTTGGAGGTAGTGTACTCTCTTATCCCGGCATCCATTCTGTTATTCATCTAGTGCTGTACCCGACCCAGCTGCCGGCCTCATAGGCCGGCAGCCAGGCAGTCGTAGTCCTCTGGTTCTTTTGCTGCCGGCTGGCATCGGTCGTGTACCTTTGCCGGCCGGCTAATGTCGGCCCTTGTCTGCCAGTCGCCAAGAGTGTGGCCGACAGCCGGGTACTACCTTGTGTAGTTGCCGACCGGCAGTCATTGCCGGCCGACATTGGCTGTTGCCGGCCGGCACATGCATTTGAACCAGCGTTCTGCCGCCTTATAGCTGTTAAGTAGTATACTTTAAAGCTAGTTTTGGTGTGTGCCGGCCGGCACATAACCTCCTATACTGTACCAGTATTCTTCAGTATAACAGATACTGTAAGAAGAAATCTATAGTATAGGTTTTGGTACAGCACTGTGTGTTCTAACACTTTTGTGTTTTCTTCCACAGCCCTTTGCTGTTGCCCTACAGATAAGAAAGTGAGTTCTTTCTTGTCTATTATCCAGGATTTTAAAATCATTGCTTAGGTGTGAGCTCCACCTGTTTCCTATGGAAACTTTTCATTGGTTATTCTAGAAGAGATTAACCATTCGATTTTATTATCTGCAAGGCTGCAGCAATTGGTTGTGAGGGAAACACAAGTGTGTGTCTTTCCTTTCTGAATTGGTATGCTATACTATGCATATCCAGTGATACATAGTTCACTTGATACTCATGGAAATTTCTTCTCTTTACAGGAGGACCCTCCGAAGTGCGGAAGTGTTTTCCTCCTCACAACCTTCTGTTGAGGGTCCTCAACAAACTGAGATCCTTCAAGGGAGTAGCGGCAATAGTGGCCCACAAGTGGTCGAACAGCGTGTGGTTCCCCCTGGCATTGGAACTACAGCTGAAGTTTGTACCGTTACCAGATCCAGTTCTGACCCAGCGAGTCCAGAAGTCGACTGTCTGCGCTTCATTACAGAAAACCCTGACCCTGCAGCTCATGATTTTCTCTCCCTAGCGGTGAGAAAGCGTTTCGGGATTTCGAAAGCCAGCATAGACTTCCTAGAGGAATATAAATGCAAATCTACTAGAAGGGTGGCTTTTGTCAAGGCGAAGAATCCGCAGGAGATCTCGATAGACTTCTGCTTATCTTTCTTCATCCACTTCCATGGTCAAGGATTGGCAGCTAACACGATTTCAGCGTGTAAATCTGCTTTGACAAGACCCATTCTATATGCCTTCCAGGTTGACCTAGGTAACGAGATCTTTAATAAAGTCCCGAAAGCCTGCGCTAGGCTCAGACCTTCAGCACCTCCAAAGCCCCTTTCATGGTCTTTAGACAAAGTTCTTCATTTCGCTTCTCTGTTGAGCAATGAAGAGTGTGCGTTAAAGGATTTGACACAAAAAGTTATTTTCCTATTTGCACTCGCGTCCGGGGCCAGGGTTAGTGAGATTGTAGCCCTCTCGAGAGAGGCAGGTCGTGTTCAGTTCCTGGATGGGGGAGAACTGAACCTGCTTCCGGATCCTACGTTTCTCGCCAAGAATGAGTTGCCCACAAACAGGTGGGGTCCCTGGAGAATCTGCCCTCTGAAAGAAGATGCATCTCTATGTCCAGTAGAATGCCTAAAGGTCTATCTTCATAGAACTTGAGACTTCAAGGGTGGTCAACTATTCAGGGGAGAAACATCAGGCTCAAATTTATCTCTGAATCAACTCGGAGCGAAAATCACATATTTCATTCGCAGAGTGGATCCTGACTACACCCGCAGGTCACGATCCGAGGAAAGTTGCCTCATCCTTAAATTTCTTTAATTGTATGGATTTTGAACGACTCCGTTCATACACTGGCTGGAAGTCTTCCAGAGTGTTCTTTCGCCACTATGCGAAGCAAGTAGAGAAACTAAAGAGATCTGTGGTAGCAGTGGGTCGCGTCGTTAACCCTACTGTTTAACTCTGCGAGGAACAGTGGTTTTAATTGGGACGATTAATTCCAGGGTGAGTGTGTAGTTACATACTGTACTACAAACTAAGTGAGGGCACTGAGTTGCCCATGTAGACTGTTCCATTTCTAAAGGTGAACCTAGCATAAGTGCAGACATGTGTGCCGAGCGTTTCTAACGCTAATGTCATTGATTTGTAATACAGACTTTTTTGGGCTCAAGCCATGTCGTCCTGATGGAAGTTCCTATAGGGTAGCTTCCTAGGGTATATTACAACTACGGCGATATTCCCAGAGAATTTACCTTAAGGTACCAGAATTTTAACTCCTGGAGCGAGTATCCCTCGTGAAAGGGATATCGCGACATATCAGAGGACGTATTCTAGACACGTCACATGGCAATCTACATCCTGGACAGAGATTTCGTCTCGTAGGAGGTGATTGACGAGATACGAATTCGGGAAAGAAAAAGGGGGAGCCGCTCCCAAGGCTTCCCTATCCCCCGATTCGTATGCGTGCCTGGCGCCAATCCTGGCGCCATCTGTTTTCCTTTTTGCGTAGCTTAAGAACTCGGTGTTTTTTCCTGTTTTTCTCGCAAATCTTGGATTTATTCGACTTTTCATGGCTTCTTCGTCTTCGTCGGCCTCTGATAAGTTGAGTATAGTGTCTGTTATGTATAAATGTAGGCTCTTGGTAAAATTTTGAGTGATTAATAGGATTAATCTTTGATACAAGAGCCGTAGCCTACCAGAGGTGTCCTGGACACTGTCGCTCGCTAGGTATAAATTAGTTAGTCAGAGCGACATTCCTGGTTGTTTTGCTTTAATAAATTTTAGCTATTTAGCATTACATAGGATTTCCTTTCGTGCTTAGTATTATTTGGCGAAGTATTCGCCATTCTGGCCTACGCTAGGCCATGTAGCCTAGTCGTTTGGTCCTAGTACTTCATGCATGATTTTGGTTTTTCCGAGTGTAATTAAAATTTTATTGAAGCTTTAGGCTATATTTTATACATTTTAGACTGTGTGGAATATTTCCAAGATTGTATACGTGTGAGTTTCGGTGAATTAGGTAATCGATTCTCTTGGTGCCTAGGCTAATTGCTTATGGAGCCTTAGTATACTTTATCATACTCCCCGGTTGCTTTCTTTTCTTCGGAGAAGGTATGCAATCCCTTTCCCTCTGTTTAAGCCTTGGGCTTATCCCTAAGTGGTTTTTTCCAAATTTATTTTCGATAAAACTATACTAGGGTGTTACTGTACCTTCCTGTTCCTGTAATTATGGTTCAAGAGGGACAGAACAACAGAGTTTTTAGTCTGAGTCTGTGTTGTCTGGCTTGGGGCAGAGTCCCCCTCGCTGACCTAACACATACAAAGGGAGCTTAGCTCCCTTAGGTCACTACCGAAGGTTTCTGTAGTTATGATTCCTTCTTTTGTGATCTACCAGACTAGTCCTGTTGCTGTTCTCGGGGGAGGATAAGTTCTTCCCTTGGGAGTAGCAACGCCTTCCTTGCTTTGGTGCTCTGGAAGCAGGCAAGTATTGCTGGCCTTTCCCCATAGATCTCCCTTAGGCTAAGATAAGTTTCTTGGCTGCGGGTGATCTGTCACTAAAGCAAGGTTGGCAGGACCCTCTTGTCCCTTCCCCCTCTATCTCCATAATGGCCTAGCCATTACTGTACTGTACCTTGCCGGCCGGCAGAGCCGGCCGGCAGGGGTCTTACTGTACTGTACGTCGTTCTACTTCTGGACCTAGTATAGGTTGGGATGTGGAATTGACTCAGCCCATTGCCGGCCGGCAGAGCTGCTGGCCGGCAAGGGTCTTATGTTTTCGAGTGCTGCCCGGACCTCTCTTGGTCCATCATCCATGCCTGCCGGCAGAGCCGGACGGCATTGGTCAAGGAAGCCTGAATTAGTTTCTCCCCTTCCTTATATGCACTCTTTCGGTTGCCGGGCTTGGAGGTTGTGTACACTCTTATCCCGGCATCCATTCTATTTTTCTTCTAGTGCTGTACCTGTCCCGGCTGCCGGACTATGAGGCCGGCTGCCGGCCTATGAGGCCGGCAGCCGGGCAGGTGTAGTCCTCTGGTTCTTTTGCTGCCGGCTGGCATCGGTCTTATACCTTTGCCGGCCGGCTTATGTCAGTCCTTGTCTGCTGGTCACCAAGAGTGTGGCCGGCAGATGGGTACTACCTTGTGTAGTTGCTGGCCGGCAGCCATTGCCGGCCAACACTGGCTGTTACCGGCCGGCAGTTGCTGCCGACCGGCACAGGCATTTGAACCAGAGTGCTGCCGCCCTATAACTGTTAAGTAGTATACTTTAAAGCTAGTTGTGGTGTGTGCCGGCCGGCAAAGGCAGGCCGGCACACATCCCCCTATACTGTACTAGTATTCTTCTGTATAGCATATACAGTAAGAAGAAAACTATAGTAAAGGTTTTGGTACAGCACTGTATCTTCTAACACTATTGTGTTTTCTTGCACATCCCTTTGCTGTTGCCCTCAGATAGGAAGCTGAGTTCTTCCCTGTCTATTATCCAGGATTTTAAAATCATTGCTTAGGTGTGAGCTCCACCTGTTTCCTCTGGAAACCTTGCATTGGTTACTCTAGAAGAGATAAACCATTTTTTATTTTATTATCTGGAAGGCTGCAACAATGGGTTGTGAGGGAAACACAAGTGTGTGTCTTTCCTTTCTGAATTGTTATGCTATACTATGCATATCCAGTGATACATAGTTCACTTGATACTCATGGAAATTTCTTCTCTTTACAGAAGGACACTCCGAAGTGGGGAAGTGCTTTCTGCAATGTCAGCAGCAAGAACCTCTGCGGACATGAGTTTTGTAGGAGACACGCAGCATACGCTGTCTCCAAGGATGATCTCCGGTATTGGGACCCTCAGGTATGTACTGTGTGCACTAACCTGATTAATGAGACATTTAAATAGCTAGGAAGAAGCTTCGTACCTGGGTAAGGGGCTTCCAAAAGAACACTTCTGGCCCTTATCTTCCAAGTGAGAAGATGAGGGCGTATCTTTTCCCTAAGGCATCAGCTGATGCAGTGATTCCCCAGCCTCAAGAGGAGATCCCCTAAGTTCAGATCCAGGTGGATGCTGAAGTCGCGGTCGCGATGCAAGACATCCAGCTAAATGACAGGATGTCTGATGTGGAAGGGTGTCAGGAGGAAGACCTTCTGGCAGAAGCCCAGGATGAAGTTCAAGCCCCTCTACATCGGCCGGTCTCCCAGTAGAGCTGGGACAGGCCCTTTCTTCTATTGTTGGAATGATCCAACAAATGCAGAAGGAGAATCAGGAGAAGGCGGCTGCAATGGAACTGCGAATGCAGTGCCTTGCAGAATCACATGGGCCCCAGAAAAAGCTCAATGTGAAAGACCTTCCCTTGTGCTCAGATGCTAACCCATGGAAGTATGCTGAGCACATGCCGATGACGACTGGAAAGATCGTCATCTCGGATAAGCTGGGCTCAGTTCCCATGGAGGGTGGAATTCTGGCCCAGCAAGGCATCATATCCGGACTGTTATGTCCGGCTGAGGAAGGAACCAGCTTCAAAGGAGGAGACAGAGCCGAAGGAGGTCATAGTGATGGACCATGCTAAGGCTCAAGCTCTACTTTCATCCTCGATGAAAGAGAGGGGCTTCTCTAACTCAAAGGTAGCTGCATTGAATAGGAAGCTCCCTTCCTTTGTGTCCTCGCCTGCTAGAGCCTTCCCGCTTTTACAGAAAGGGTTTCTGGCTGTACTAAAAGCAATCGAGGCCGGCAAGTCTTGCCCCTCCCTAGAGGAGTGTAAACCCTTGTCGCTGGCCCTGCCTATGGATCACAAAGACTGGAAGGACGTCCATCTTACGTTCTCAGTGGGAAAGTTGGAGGCTGATATTGCCGGACGTCAGTTCGGCAAGGACCTCCCTAAGCTGTCTGACTTTCTTTTGCGAAGTGAGTTCGATACAAAAGAAAGACTGACTGCCTCAATGTCTCTTCAGACTACTCTCAAGACGATGGCAAGTGACCCCAAGGTCCATGAAATGTTCATGGTAGTGGCCAAGCCTCATCTGGCCACAGTGACGAAGGACCTTTATGGCTTCGTCAAGGCAAAGAGAGCTTGTAGGGAGTTCGTGTTTACCTCGGCTACGGTGAGGCACGAGCTAAAGAAACTAATCTCCTCCAACATTTGGGGAAAAGACCTTTTTCCCTACCGACTTGGTCAAAGAAGTTGTTGATAAAGCCGCCTTGGAGAATAGAAACCTTCTCAAGAAGTGGGGCCTGGCTATCAAAAGAAAGTCTTCCCCGGATGAGAGTCCTCAACCAAAGAGGAAGACTATGAGGACTAGGCTACCGTCTCGGCCAGCCAAGCCTCTTAGACAGCAACAGCAACTGCAATTGCCATTGCCCCCAGTGCCCCAGATCGTGGCACAAACCCCGACCACCTTTCAGTGGGTACCCCAGGCCGTGTCGACACAGTCCACGGCATTCACCCCAGCGTTCGAAGGGCAGTCTACTTCCTTTCGAGCAAAGCCTAGAGGAGCAGCCAGAGGCTCGTCTAGACGCCCCTCAAGGGGAAGGGGATTCAAGGGTGGTCGTGGTCAGGAAGGCAAGACCTCAGGACGGCAGTCCAAGTGAGGTGATACCGGTAGGAGGGAGACTTCTGAAATTTCGGGATCGGTGGACCTTCGATCCCTGGGCCCACAGCCTACTCAAGAATGGACTGGGCGGGAGCTGGTACAGCACTCCACCCCCGTACCTTCGGTTTTTCCAACACTCCACCCCCGTTATGGAGGAGTACGTTCAAGAACGGTTGGAGGAAAAGGGTGAAGCCCATCAATTTCTAAGGGAGGCTGTTTTGTGTTCCCAAGAAAGACTCGGAAAAGCTCAGAGTCATTCTGGACTTGTCGCCACTTAACAAGTTCATAGTGAATTGCAAATTCAAAATGCTAACACTGCAACACATAAGGACCTTACTGCCCAAGAGGGCATATTCCGTCTCTATAGACTTGTCAGACGCCTACTGGCACATTCCAATTAGCCATCGACTCTCCCCCTACCTAGGGTTCAGGCTACAACGAAGACTATACGCCTTCGGAGCCATGCCATTCGGGCTAAACATAGCCCCAAGGATTTTTACGAAGCTTGCGAGCGTAGCTCTCAAACAATTTCGCCTAAAGGGAATTCAGGTAGTAGCCTACCTGGACGACTGGTTGGTGTGGGCAGCATCCGAGACCGAATGCTTGCAAGCTTCCAGTCAAGTGATCCAGTTCCTAGAGTACCTAGGCTTCAAGATCAACAGAAAAAAGTCTCGACTTTCTCCATCTCAAAAGTTCCAGTGGCTAAGATCCACTGGGACCTTTTGTCACACCGTTTCTCCACCCCGGCGAAGAAAAGGAAGGAGATAGCGGGTTCTGTCAAGAGACTTCAAGATTCCGAAAGGATATCAAGACACGAGCAGGAGAGAGTACTGCGCTCTCTCCAGTTTGCTTCGGTGACAGACCCAGTGCTAAGAGCACAGCTAAAGGATGCAATCGTAGTTTGGAGAAGTTATGCATCAAACGCGTGAAGAGATCTGAGAAGACCAGCCGCTTCGGTTAAGTACTCTTCTCAGGCCTTGGTCCCAAGCCAGACATCTAAAGAAGTCAGGTTCTTCTTCAGCCACCTCCCCCGTCGGTGACGATTCACTCAGACGCCTCGAAGGAGGGATGGGGAGGTCACTCTCATCGGAAAAAATTCCAGGGGACTTGGTCCAGGCTATTCAAGACCTTTCTCATAAAACTTTCTAAAAGCTAGTGCAGTGCTCCTTACCTTAAAGAAAGTCTCCCCGCGTCATTCGTTCCACATAAAGTGGTAATAGACAGCGAGGTAGTTGTGAGATACTTGAATCGACAAGGATCGAGGTCACCACCTCTCAACCAGGTGATGTTGGCCGTCTTCCGATTGGCGGAAAAGAAGACGTGGTACCTGTCGGCAGTTCACCTACAAGGAGTCCGCAATTTGACAGCGGACGCTCTATCCAGGTTCCACCGATAGTCGGAATGGTCCTTAGACGCAGGATCATTCTCCTTCATTCTGAATCAGTCCCAGAACTGCAGATAGACCTCTTTGCGACGAAAGACAACAAGAAGTTGCCCCTGTACGTGCCCCGTACGAGGACCCCTTAGCGGAAGCAGTGGACGCGATGTCCCTCGACTGGAACAGATGGTCCAAGATTTATCTGTTCCCTCCTCACAACCTTCTGTTGAGGGTCCTCAACAAACTGAGATCCTTCAAAGGGTAGCGGCAATAGTGGCCCACAAGTGGCCGAACAGCGTGTGGTTCCTCCTGGCATTGGAACTGTAGCTGAAGTTTGTACCACTACCAGATCCAGTTCTGACCCAGCGAGTCCAGAAGTCAACTGTCTGCGCTTCATTACAGAAAACCCGGACCCTGCAGTTCATGATTTTCTCTCCCTAGCGGTGAGAAAGCGTTTCGGGATTTCGAAAGCCAGTATAGACTTCCTTGAGGAATATAAATGCAAATCTACTAGAAGACAATATGAGTCATCTTGGAGAAAATGGGTGGCCTTTTGTCAAGGCGAAGATTCCGCAGGAGATCTTGACAGACTTCTGCTTATCTTTTTTCCCCACCTCCATGGTCAAGGGTTGGCAGCGAACACGATTTCAGCGTGTAAGTCTGCTTTGACAAGACCCATTCTATATGCCTTCCAGGTCGACCTAGGTAACGAGATCTTTAATAAAGTCCCGAAAGCCTGTGCTAGGCTCAGACCTTCAGCACCTCCGAAGCCCATTTCATGGTCTTTAGACAAGTTCTTCATTTCGCTTCTCTGTTGAGCAATGAAGAGTGTGCGTTAAAGGATTTGACACAAAAAGTTATTTTCCTATTTTGCACTCGCGTCCGGGGCCAGGGTTAGTGAGATTGTAGCCTCTCGAGAGAGGCAGGTCGTGTTCAGTTCCTGGATGGGGAAGAACTGAACCTGTTTCCGGATCCTACGTTTCTCGCCAAGAATGAGTTACCCACCAACAGGTGGGGTCCCTGGAGAATCTGCCCTCTGAAAGAAGATGCATCTCTATGTCCAGTAGAATGCCTAAAGGTCTATCTTCATAGAACTTCAGACTTCAAGGGTGGTCAACTATTCAGGGGAGAAACATCAGGCTCAAATTTATCTCTGAATCAACATATTTTATTCGCAGAGCGGATCCTGACAATACACCCGCAGGTCACGATCCAAGGAAAGTTGCCTCATTCTTAAATTTCTTTAATTGTATGGATTTTGGAACATCTCTGTTCATACACTGGCTGGAAGTCTTCCAGAGTGTTCTTTCGCCACTATGCGAAGCAAGTAGAGGAACTAAAAGAGATCTGTGGTAGCAGTGGGTCGCGGTGTTAACCCTACTGTTTAACTCTGCGAGGAACAGTGGTCTTAATTGGGACGATTAATTCCAGGGTGAGTGTGTAGTTACATACTGTACTACAAACTAAGTGAGGGCACTGTGTTGCCCATCCAGACTGTTCCATTTCCGAAGGTGAACCTAGCATAAGTGCAGACATGTGTGCCGAGCGTTTCTAACGCTAATGTCATTGATTTGTAATACAGGCTTTTATGACTTTGATACCTCGGTATCTTAAAAGTGGCATCTAATGTTTTTTCTTTCAGACAAACAAGCTCTGTTTACTATCATACTTATGCTTAAAGTTTTGGGTTATCCTCTTCTATATATATATATATATATATATATATATATATATATATATATATATATATATATATATATATATATATATATATATATATATATATATATATATATATATATATATATATATATATATATATATATATATATATATATATATATATATATATATATATAATTGTGGTTAACCTGTCTATTTATTGCCTGTCAATAATCTGATTCTTGAGAACCTTGCGTCTCCTTCACCTGTGTCAATTTATTGGTATAATTGAGCATTCATTTTATGTACCTTATCTGGGATAATTCTAATAGAATTGTTCCTTTATGCAAGCTATGTTGCATTGGTTTTCCTCCTATGCGGATATAAAACCTTTGTCCAATACAAGTATTGTGCGGAAAACTGGTCGATATTTCATATTGACGCAGTGGTCCTTTACAAACTATGCTTTACTTAATATAGGGCGAGCCACTATATTAGCTTGCCTGGTATTCATACATAGATATATTTACTCTTCGAGACTCTTCCAGAGTCTAGTAGGACTCTTCCCTGTAGGGGGCAGGAAGCTCTAACATAGTTTATAGTTAGTTGAAAAGATGTATAACGGTAACATCTTAGGTCTCTAGGTCTAGTCGACCGGGGAAAAAATTACCTCCGGGGAGTACGGCACGTTCTGAGAATCAACAGATACAGTAATGCTCTGGTACACTTCCATCATTACGACATGGCTTGAGCCCAAAAAATGGATTTTGAGCGAAGCGAAAAATGTATTTTTGGGTGAGATGGCCATGTCGTCCTGATGGACCCGCCCTTGCCTTTCTAAGAAAGGGCTGTAGGACCCCTCCCTACATACAGTATCTGTAGCACCTCGTGTACGCTACAAGGAATACAGATGGCGCCAGGACTGGCGCCAGGCACGCATACGAATCGGGGGATAGGGAAGCCTTGGGAGCGGCTCCCCCTTTTTCTTTCCCGAATTCGTATCTCGTCAATCACCTCCTACGAGACGAAATCTCTGTCCAGGATGTAGATTGCCATGTGACGTGTCTAGAATACGTCCTCTGATATGTCGCGATATCCCTTTCACGAGGGATACTCGCTCCAGGAGTTAGAATTCTGGTACCTTAAGGTAAATTCTCTGGGAATATCGCCGTAGTTGTAATATACCCTAGGAAGCTACCCTATAGGAACTTCCATCAGGACGACATGGCCATCTCACCCAAAAATAGATTTTTCGCTTCGCTCAAAATCCGTTTTATGACTTTGATACCTCGGTATCTTAAAAGTGGCATTTAATGTTTTTTCTTTCAGACAAACAAGTTCTGTTTACTATCATACTTATGGTTAAAGTTTTGGGTTATCCTCTTCTTATATATATATATATATATATATATATATATATATATATATATATATATATATATATATATATATATATATATATATATATATATATATATATATATATATATATATAATTGTGGTTAACCTGTCTATTTATTGCCTGTCCATAAACTTGTTCTTGAGACCCTTGCGTCTCCTTCACCTGTGTCAATTTATTGGTATAATTCAGCATTCATTCTATGTACCTTATCTGGGATAATTCCAATATAATTTTTCCTTTATGCAAGCTATGTTGCATTGGTTTTCCTCCTATGCGGATATAAACCTTTGTCCAATACAAGTATTGTGCGGAGAACTGGTCGATATTTCATATTGACGCAGTGGTTCTTTACAAACTATGCTTTACTTAATATAGGGTGAAACCACTATATTAGCTTGCCTGGTATTCA
>NC_090734.1:90259272-90264272 GCF_036898095.1 Palaemon carinicauda
CAAACACAGCTCAGAGTATTTTGTTTCTTAAAGTGTTCAGCACCTATAGTGTGTCCTCTCCAAATTGCTTTTGTGCCCCCCGCATGTACCGTGTGTAGTGAGTACTTATAGAAATTCTCTTAGAGTTTTTAAACGGCCCTGTAGGAAGGTGATATGTTCTAGTATTGTGATCTGGTTACCTATTTTCATTAAGTGTCAACCTTAAATATTGCATTCAAATATAATTTTAAGCGAAACAAGTGATTGCATAATTTTTATAAGTGTTATTTCTTTTCTTAGTCTAAGGTCTATTCACATATAATAGTTCAAGTTATTTTATAATATTTAGATTGTAAAATTTTTCTCATAATCTAAGTTTTGTTCAGACTTAATATTTCGCTTGATTTGTTTTGCTTTAAAATAAATTCTTGCAAAGTGTTGTATTTTATATAGAAAATATGTATTTTTTCAAAGAATGTATTATTTCAATCACCATTGTTTGAAATTGTATTCGCTCGTATCCTACTATGAACTGAAGTTAGAGTTATTTGAATATTTGTAATGATATTTACTCAGTTTTGTTTTGCATATACTCAAGATATCTTTGGACATTCAGTGTTTTATATATTGCTGTCTGGGAGTTATCTAACTGTCTTGGAATTCGTGTATCAATACTTTAAAGTATATCAGTTTTAATGTAAAAGCAATCAGGTGAGTCTGTTACTAGAAAAGCTGTATAGCTTACTAACCTTAATATATAAAATATTATATGTTCGGTTCCCAGTCATGACCTATAGTTCAATATATTTTTGGTACCAAGACCCAGGAGCCATCATCATATAATATATTTTTGGTGCCTAGTCAGGAGAGCTATCAACGTATAATATATTTTTGGAACCCAGACCCTAGGGATCAAGCGAGTCTGTTTTAAACATTGGTGATAACACCGTGTTTTCATTTCAGGTTTAAATAGTACAGTGTTGATAAAGTTTTCTGTATTGTTTGGATATATTCTGGAAAGGTATTCAATATGGTTAAATTATAAGATGTCAATGTTTAATATCCAAGAGTTTTTAAATAACCCAAGTGTTCAGAAATTGTCAGAAGCTAATGTAACTACAGCTCAGTGGCTCGCTCTCTATCTTAATGGCATGCTGCGGCCATGCAACAAGTAGGATGATTGAAGACCAAATCAAGTGTCTAGCCTTTGAAGCGTTGATAAACTCGGGAAAGTTGTGGAAGAAAGTAATATAGCAGCTCGTGAAGTGTTGGAGGAAGCTGATGGCATGAAAGCATATAGGGATGTTGAGGCTGAGATTCAACGAATTGCAGTGGAGAAGATCTTTCTCAAGTTGAAGTTGATGGCAGAACGAGAAGAAATACGGAGAAGACGGGAAGAATTAGTAGCAAGGTGAGATAAAGAAGAGAGAGAAGAAAAACGACAAGCGAGAGAAATGGAAGCCAGACGAGAAGAAGAGAGAGAAGAAGCCAAAGAGATCGCAAAACATGCATGATTAAAGGATGCAAGGCGAAAAGAAGAAGAAGAGAGAAGAAAGACTATATGCAAAAGAAATGGAAGGCAAGAAGAAGAGAGAGAAGAAAGATGAAGTGTGAAGGAAATGGAAGCAAGGCGAGAAGAAGAAAAAGAGAGAAGAGAGAAAGAAAAAGAGATGGAAAAAGCAAGGCATGTTCGGGAGTTGGAGCTGTTGAACGCCCGTACACAGTTAACAACACATACAGAGGCAGCTCCTGCTAGGTGTGAACCCATGTTTAAATGTGTCAGAAGCCCAGAGTTCAATTCAAAGGTGCACAGAATAGGCTCCAGATGAGAACTTCGATCATCTTGAAACGGTCGCAGCAACGATGGAATGGCCAAAAATGAATGCTATGTGTTATTTCTGAGTGTGGTCTTTGAGAAGGCCCAGAGTGCTTACTTATCCTTATCTAAAGACCAGAGGATGGAGTATCAAGAAGTGAAGAGGAGCGTGCTGCAAGTGCATCAGATGACCCCTGAATATTATAACGAAAGGTTCCGAAGTTTGAAAAAAAGACGAAAAAATTACTTTTCTGGATTAAGCTTATAAGGTATGATGATGTTTTAAGAGATGGACAGAGGTTGCTAACGTAAAGGAGATGGCTAATTTGGAAGAATTGATAATACTAGAGCAGTATCTATGAGGAATTCCAGAGCACATCCGAACGTACTTGAGAGAGAGAATGAGGTGAAGAAACTTAATAAAGCCGCTTCGCTGAGTGAAGATTATAATATCATTAGTCGTACACCTTCCTCGGGCATAAAATTTCAACAATTGTTCCGACCAGATGTTGAAGTATTCGCTGAACCGTGAAAACCAGTTCAGTAATACCTACGTAAACAAGTTTAACAGGTACAGCGGAATTAACACGGGTACTGAACCTGAGCAGAATGTGATAGCACCATAGCAACAATCATCGAATCGCTCTCCTTCAAGTATCGTGAAAGACATACAGAAGGTTGATATTGTCTGTTTTTAATTGTGGCAAGAGAGGCCATATCAATAAGGAATGTTGGCCAAACCAACCGAAAGTAGTCGCCTAAGTGATTAAGGATAATTCGATTTCACAGAATGCGAAGATGAAGAAGCAGTCGGAAAAGGAAGGAGAGGAAAATAAACAAGCCAACATTTATATGACTAACAGGACGAACCCAAACAGTGTGGATGCCTTTAAACCATATATTGATGAATATATGTTAGCAGCAATGAACGGAAGTAGCGAACCACGGTCAGGATATTGCCCGACACAGTACAGCATAAAAATGGTAACAGCTGAGATAATTTTTGGATTTTTGTTTACAAGACTACACTCTCCGTTAGACTGGCAAATTATGCAAGCTGTTGTTTTTGTCTATCGCATATTCATAATTTAAAACTACCCTGGTTTCCTCACTAAACGACCTGGAACTGACATCGTCAACATAGTCAACCAATCAGAAGTTCCTGATGTATTTGATATGCATTCAAAATATGTATCAAATAAAAATTTGAGTAAGTATTCAAAATTGTCCATAAAATATGCAATTTGCAAACGATGGTACTTTTCAGTATTTACCCTATTTCATATTTAGTATATATTTTGAATATATATCAAATGTAAGTTGGCATCACGAACTTCTTCTTGGTTGACTATGTTGACGAGTTCAGTTCCAGGTCATTTAGTGATGAGACCAGGTTTTTTTTTTCTTTTTTTTAACCAATTGTATAGTTTCTTCATAATTTTAACTTGTTCCCCATCTAGGGAATTGTTTTAGATTATGAAAATATAATAGAGGAAAACGATAGCTTTTCATAATTTGGCAGTATATGGAGAGCATGGTCTTGCTAACAAATACCTCATTTTTCCCACAGCTCGCTACTTCAAGAACTGAATCCTCCGTCTCATCGATAATAATTTGGTTTTTCTAGAACTTGCATATACTTCGTGAGCCTCTCTACCCGAAGCAACTTTGCTCACAGTGGAAGCACGCAACTTAGAGAGGTTTCGAATAGGAGATGATTTCGTCTACAAGAGAACCTACAGTAGCAATTCGAAAAATTACTGGCAATAAGAAACAGATGTTTGTGTGTGTGTCTGTGTGTGTGTGTGAGTGTGACGTTCCCCTACAACTTGTAAGATGGTCATAGGCCTAGGAAATTTTCAGTTGCTGTGAAAGAAAAAGGAAAGTAATAATCGAATAGAATATAAAAACAGCTTACCAGGATTGCATACTCAAATAAGGTAAAAGTTTGAGTGAAAAAAAAAAAACTCAAATTTCTAAGAAATTTTCAAGATTTTAGTAGAAACCATATTAACTATTGTAAATGAAGATTTCAACATTTTCCTGTTATCGAATAAAAAACCTGTCGCTTCGATAATAAACTGGGAAATATAGGAAACTGGTTTGCGTGTCCCACAACATGGGACCATGAAATCTCTCTAGTGGAATGTGAACCTCCATGCATAATCCAAATGACTTTAACACAAAATGTCTCTTGAAACGGCCTTATCTGGTCTTAACAGCCATGTCTAGCACTGACAGCCGTGTCCGGCTGCCATGGCCATCATCGTCATCATGTCTTGCCATAAAAGGATAATTACATGATATTCGTTTACTGCCTGGAAATAAAGAGAGCTTCGTTGTCTGCCTTTAATTTCTCGATTATTGCTAAGAATTTATTCATGAATGTTAATATAGTCTTTGGATCATTCTGGGAAAAAAAATCGTAGATGGCTTTTTACATGTGCAATTATTTTGTTTTAAAGGGGACATGAAACACCCAGATGTGCTGTCACTAATAGAAAGGGAATTTGACTAGTGATTGTTGTTATCACTCAAGATATTCTACAACCCGTTTGATGGACAATATAGAAAAGAGCTCAAAAAGAGAATTTATCAAAAGTGCTGTTAAAATTTTCACATGGGGGAAATTTTTAAAACTTTTGTATCCTTGGTCTAGGGTCGAGAGCAAAGAAAATGGTCAGTAATTACATGGCCAATAGTATTGTAGTCAATAGTTGCGTAAATGGCAATGTCTTGATTTACAATCTCGTTATTATGATGTCTAAAAAAGGAATACCTATGATAGTGTTTATGTAAAATAACTCCTAATTTGCAGAAACTCTTATCTAACCAAAAATCATTGACCAGTTTTCAATTAAATGAAATCTACTATAAACGTGAAAAGATGAAAAAAAAGAAAGCCAGCAAGAGAGAAAACGTTTTTCAGTAGAACCTAAAAGAAAAAAAAAGTAACTATGTTCAACCTAACTAAAAAGTATGAGGCAGAGAGATTCCCCATATTGATTAATGAGGCTCTCTTTCAAAATAATCTTTCTATCATCATACTCCATCGCTTCACGACCCGTTTGACCGACCAATTTGGCTACGATGGTCGTATAAACCTTCAAGTACCTCTCATTTCCCCGAATTTTTAGTCACGACTTCCAACGACCAAATAATTGCTGGATGCTTATAGTTCATATGTAAAGCGTGAAGTGATGGA
>NC_090734.1:90269272-90279272 GCF_036898095.1 Palaemon carinicauda
TTTCAGTAGTTTTTAGCATTCTTTGAAGTATTTTTAACAAGTCAAACAATACAGATTGATGCATAACTAAATTTTTCCTGAATTTCGTTTGGAGTCGGGGTGGTTCGCGACCGAGTACACCCTTAAAGGGGTGTCCGAGTAGCATACCTATCCAGGGTTAATGAGCCAATCAACCTTACTTTGAAAAATCCATTGACATTTTCTACATGCCAAGCTGATATACTCGTATCAAAGTATTCATTAGCTTTGCTTTTCCAAAATAATGTTATCACCAATTGCTGGAAACCATAGATTTATGAGGGATAAAAAAAGAAAGAAAAAAAGAAAAAGAAATGGACACTTATACATTTTACTCATCATCACTCTCAAGGAAAAAATTTGTTTTTTATTTCTACTAATGTTTTTATTTTATTTATTTTTTTTTTTTAGTCGCAAATATAAAATTTGTAGGAGTCCGAGTAGAATATCTCTCAGTGCGATTCCACACCCCTGTTTTAAACCTCTTCTATTATGTTTGATAATTTGTGTTAACCATCTCATCATTATCTACCACCATAAAACATTTTATTGCTCTTCCGGCTCATTTTATATGTGCAGTACGCAGTCTTTCATAGCAGGGATTTACTCAGTAGCCTAATAACAATGGGAATGAAGGAAAGAAGGCAAGAAGGAAGGGGGGGTGGAGTACTAGGATAGCCATAGGTGTAAACATCGAAGGAGGGTTGGGGGAACCTCTGTGTCACAGTTACGTGATTAAGTAACACTTCTTCGAAACGCTCTTAAGGAAGGGAAGAAGTTCCTCTTTTTTCTAAGAGTAAACGGGTCAATTAAGCACATCTGTCAATTCATTGTACCACCAAATATTAGGCCAATGTTTGAAACATTCATTGCTGTAGTTTCATGGAAATTCATAAGCCGGTTTGTTAGATATTTGGGAAAAACACTATTACACGGCCTCTGGAAACAATAGTAGGTGAAATATCCAAACAATTATAAAAACAAAAAATGAGGAAACGCTAAAGAAAGGAAGAACCACAAATTTGTTAAAAAAATAACTTAAAACAGGTTGGTGCCAACAGATCTTTGCTTCAAAGAAGGAAAATGCAAATATTACAACAAAAGAGGGGTGATAAAAGTTACAGAAGATTTTAATACAATAGTGATTTAATAAATAACTTTACCAATAGAAATAATGAAACACCTGATCATGTACCAAACTTAATGGTAGGAGATGTAAAGAAAGCTTTACAAGGCATAATAAAGCAAAGAATGAGAAAATGGCAAAAAAAAAAAAATATTCGATAATAGACGTAGGAGATTTAATAATAGTGAGACTTTCTAAACTTTAAACAAACGTTAAGCATCAATACTCTATACCTATACCTTGGAAAAAAAAAGAAACTTTTCATTATACTAGTTCATAAAAAGGGAGACACTAAATACATTCCAAATTACTGCCCAATATGTACACTGTCTGTAATGTATAAAATATTTGCAAAGATCATATTTGGGTGATTAGAAAGAAATGTAGACTTTAATAAACCAAGAGGACCGGCATGCTTTAGAAGTGGGTATTAAACAATTAAACATATCCTTGTAAGTAACCAGATACTGGAAAAATAAAATGTAGTATTATAAACCTCTATATATGGCATTTATAAACGATAAGAAAGCTTTTGATTCTATCAAAACATAAGCAATAAAGTAATCCTTTCAAAAATGCTGTGTCAAAAAATTTGAAGGTAACTATACAGAACGTAGAGCAATCCTTAAACTAAATGTAAGATAGTGAAAAAGATTCTGATTGAGGAAGGAGTTAGGCAGGGAGACCCTATATCCCCTAAATTATTCATAGCGTGCCTGGAAGATATTTTTACGAATTTATATTAAGAAAATGTAGGAATCAACAGTAATGGGGAATACATTAACAAAAGAGGTGACAGTCGACCCCTTTACCACCACGATGTCGAGTGTAAATTCAGTTTCAACTTGACCAGGGTTCAAATCCTCGGTTGACCTGAAGCTTTTCTCAAAAAAGTTTATATCCCTTTGAGTCTACGATCCTGCATTGGAGCAAATTTGATGGATTATATATATATATATATATATATATATATATATATATATATATATGTATATATATATATATATATATATATATATATATATATATATATATATATATATATATATATATATATATATATATATATATATATATATATATATATCGTCATCTTCATATATATATATATATATATATATATATATATATATATATATATATATCGTCATCTTCTCCCACGCTCATTGATGCAAAGGCCCTCGGTTAGATTCCACCAATCGTCTATATCTTGAGCTTTTAAATAAACAATTCTTATTTCATCATCTCACACTTCACGCATCGTAGCGCTCAGTTATGTAAACCTAGGTCTTCCTATTCTTTTAGTGCCTTGTGGAGCCTATTTGAAAGTTTGGTGAACTAATTTCTCTTGAGGATAACGAAGAGCATGCCCAAACCATCTCCATCTACCCGTCACTGTAATCTCATCAACATATGACCGAGTACGAGTACGATGAGGACAGGGAAGTGGGGAATATGGGGAAAGGATAAGTACCCCTGGATACAATCCAGTTTTTAGCCCGAGGGCAGGTACCTGGGATGGGAAAGGAGAAGGGAAAAGGGGGGGAAAATGAAGTACAGGGAAAGAATAAAAGATAGGGGCAGACCCTCATGCGACATTAGATAGTAGTAGAGTTTTTTCAAGACAGGAAGAGACAGGAAGGAATAGGAAAGGTTTTTTGGTTCACGCCAAGCAAAAGGACACCAATCGACTGTCACCATTACGTTAATTGAGTGACTGTCACCATTATGTTATTTGAGTAGGGTATGATGGTTAATGAAGGTTTTTTTTTTTTTTTTTTTTTTTTTTTTTTTTTTTTTTTTTTTTTTTTTTTTTTTTTTTTTGATGATGATGAAGTAATGCTTAAATGAAATTACAATTTAATTGCAAAATGAATCTATAATGAAATCAATCAGATTAGATGAATCTGGGCCTAGGAGGATTGCAATTGATCCCAGGCTCCAGCCTCTTCCACCAATAATGGTCACGAGTATGTTCAGTAGTGAGAGTTCTAGTTCGGGTGCAAAGGTCGTCATCGTCTGAAGCAAGTTTGTCCCAGGTTTTCTGGCCAAGCCTGTGAAACCGGACATTAAGAGGCTCCAATTTGGAATGAGCATGCAAATCCCTAATTGTATTGTAATAGGGAGGGCTCTCTTTGTAGGCTCTCCTCAAAGCCTTATTTTGAATTGCCTGCATTTTATTAAGGGAAGTTTTGCTGATTGCTCCAAATATTATGGTGGGGTACTCTAACTGTGGCCTTACTAAAGATTTATATAAACGGAGTTGGGTTTTAGTTGATAAATGTTTAAATCGTAGCAATTTAGCAAAAGTTTTTCTAGAAACAGCTATTCTCTCTATGACGTGTGAAAGTATACCTGATTTCTTAAAGTTACACCCAAGTATTGTGGCCTTTTGTTTGAATGGAATTCTAACATTGTCAACAATGATTTCTGCAGGACTGCGGGCTGAAATGGGGAGGAGCTGGAATTTGTTCAAGTTTGTTGTTATTTTCCATTTCTTTTCGTAATTATTTACTCTTTGTATTTCCCTGACTGTTTTAATTTGCAGCATTCGTTTGCTCTTATTAAGAATAGATATTACCTGGGTGTGGTCATCTGCGAACATGATTTGCAGACAACCAGGAGCAGGAGGAGGGGTGTCTCTGATATAAAAATTGTAAAGTGAAGGAGAGAGAACACTGCCCTGAGGAACACCAGATAGTAGTGGAAATTCTGGTCCAATATATTCTTTAATCTTGATCATGGCCACTCGATTATCAAGAAAGTTACACAATAGCCTAGTAGCTAGATTTGGGAGTTGCGCTTCTATTAACTTGTATTTAAGGCCCTCATGCCATACCTTGTCGAAAGCTCGGCTGACATCCCTAGATATTAGGTTACAACGACCCCCAAGATTTGACTTGACCGCAATGTATTCGTGAAGACGAGCTAATGCAAGTTGGGTCCCTTTACCCCTTGTAAATCCGTATTGATTGCTATTGTTAAGTAAATTTTCCTCAAGGAAATCCTCCAATCTTTCTTTAATAATTTTCTCAAGTATCTTACCCGGTGTCTCTAATAACAAAATGGGTCTATAGTTAGAGACTGAGGTGAGGTCTCTGCCCTTTTTCCCCACAAAGGGAAGTACTGCTTTTTTAAAAAAAATCTGGCCAATAGCCCATACTGAAAGTTTCATTGAAGATGTTGCAAAGAAAAGAGAGCATTGAATTTGGCAAATTACTAAGGATAAGTTTATTTACTTCAGACTGGCCTGGAGCTTTGTTTTTAAAACTTTTGATTATTTTAATAATATCTTGGAGTTGAATAGGTTTGAGGAAAGGGTCATCTTCGTCAAGTCTCTCAAGATCTACGGAATCATAAGGTATTATATGATCAGCATGGTCACGGATTGACTCAGTGACATGCCTCTCATGTCGTTGGTCAAACCTTAGATTTTCTACTGGGTCTATTCTAAAGATATTGGACCAGAAGCCTATGAAGATCACCTCCTGATCTTGAGATGAATAGATCTTCTCGTTATTATGGGTGATGTATGCTATTGGTTGAGAAGTTGAGCCCAACAATTTCCTGATCATGTTCCAAAATTTTGCAGGATCTTTATAAAAGCCTTCACATTTGTCTAACAGAGCCTCCCAAGTAGAATTAATGAGGTCAATTGATTCTATTTTAATACGTTCTTGTATATCATGAATATACTCTAAAAGTTGGTGCGTGGGGCCTCGGTTGTTAACTAATTCCAGGGCATGCTTAAATCGGATCTGAAGTAACTTTAGGGAATCCGTTTCTTTAGTATAAGGTAATATTCTGAAAGTTTTAAATGGGATATGGAGCTCTGAGGCTTCCCTAATCATCCTATACCAGAAAGCTATCTTATCATCTATGTACGATTTATCCTTTAAGATGTTATCGGGTTCGTCAAAAGTAGAGAGAGAGTCATCAAGAGTGTCCTTAAAACGTTCCCAGTTCGCGTTGTTCAAATCTAAAGTTGGATTAGCAACCACCATAATGGGTCTCACAGTAAGTTTAAAAATAATGGGAAGATGATCCGAAGTGGTTAAGGGGCCTTGTGTAAGGGAGTAATTAAACATATGAAATCTATTTGAAAGCAGAATATCTGGCTTACTAGAGGTTCTTCTGGTAAAATACGTATCAAAATCTGGTCCTAAGAACCTTATAAGGTTTCTATTTAACAGGCCATTGATTAATGTGCCAATAGGGTTGGCTCTGTTGTAACCAAGGGCTGGATGAGCTGCATTGAGATCAGCCAGCAGATAGACAGGGATGTTACGTCTCATTAATGATAATATGTCTTGCTGTGGAAATATTGGGTTTCTTGGGGGCAGATAGGTTGTGGCGACTATAATTGGTCCCCGTACTGTCTGTATTTCGACAGCGATAAGATCGTGATTGAAACCATCAATTAACTTGACAGCAACATCCCGCCGAACCGCTATTGCTGTACCAGCCCCCTGTTCACCAGAGGTGTTACACTGGAACACATTATAGTTCCAGATCTTGATACAGGTAGAGTCAGGAATTCCTGTTGAGTTAAGAAGTATGAGGTGAGGAGAGAGGGAGGAGTAGATATTAGCAAGTTCCTTACACCTGAGGAACGTCCACTTTAATACATTATGCTGAATCACTGTGAGGGAATCCATTATGGTAATCGTCCTTTGGATAAATCGAAGAAGCCTGATTTTATTCTACTGAACCTATCCGGAGTGACCCGGGCAATCTTGGAGAGGTATTTGTCCAGTTCAATAGAGCCACTATTAATGAATTGAACCACTGTGGAGTTTGCTAACTTTTCTGTGTACAAGTATTTCATAGTGTTGGTTTCAAAAATCATTTTCTTAATTTGGTCATGAGATGTGGATTTAGGGGGGTTTGGCAAATTGATTGAAGTATACAATTTTAGACCAACCTTAGGAGGTGCTAGTTTCATTGGAGGAAGGGGAGGGAGAGCAGTAGCTCCTAGCAATTCAGTATCCAGAGGTTCAGAAGTTGAGGTAGAGGGCTGTGGTTGTCTTTTTGCAGGATTAGCAGGCTCTGATATATCCGAGTCTGCGTCACTTAGTGCTCGTTTCCTATTGGCTTCATCCGTTTCCATTTCCTCGTTAACTGCCACAGATTGCTGAGGGGTATTGGCATGCACATTGTCTGACTTAAGCATAGTTGAGACCTTATTGGCTAAATTGATAGCCTCGATGGGAATTTTGACCAATGGGAGTCCATTGGCCTTATAGAAAGAATCAACCATAGACTGGAATGTCCCTGGTTCCACTGCTTCACTGAGGTTAGCCATGATAAGTGCAGTGTTCATGACCGTCTGCTGTTGAAGGGTAATACTACTGAATAAAGGTTGAGAGGAGGAGTTAAGATTGGAGGGGGCTGAGGCTTGTGCAAAGGTCTTATTTGGTGTGACAGTTGATTGTTGGCTTCTAAGAACCTTTGCTTGGTCCTTAACCATGGATTTCCGGGTGGGGCATCTTGCTGCCATGGTAGGATGGTCACCATTGCAGGTGATACACTTATGGCTTTGCTGATTGTTGCAATTGGTCCAAAAGTGATCCACTGAGGCACAAAGTGAGCATATCGTATACGTGGATGGTTGAGGGCAGTCCTTTTTCGTGTGGTCGTATCTGTAGCATCTCATACATTGAGACAAGGAGACAAATACGTCCTGGGCCAGGTATTTCGGAGGAAAAGATTGGCTAGAAATGAGCAGACCCTTAGTAAGGCAGTCCCTCACCATTTGAATGGTCTCAAGTTGCACCTTAAAGGTCGACTTGGTGTTAGGCAACTTGATGACCTTATTTACCTTAACACTATTCCTGCTTTCAATTTCAGCCTTAAGTTCATCTTCAGATTGGTCTTATACAATATCATCAGCCTGCGTAATGACCAGGGTACGAAGGGCATTGAGATGAGGAGGATCTAGGACCTCAAAATTCCTGCTAAGGAAAGCATCCATCGTTTTGGGAAGAATGATCTTTTCGATGGTAGCTTCATCAGCTATGGCCAGGTAAGTATTGTTGACTGTAGTCAACTTGTGAATGAAACAGGAGTTATCCTGTAGGATACTCCATACTGCCTTCCTTCGGGCATCATTGTCAGATCCCTGACTAGTATCTTTAATCTTCACTTTCCCCATAGTAGTGAAGAAAAGAAAGTAATATGCATTTAAAAATTTACATTTAAGGGAAATTTAACTCTTAAGTATTCTTATGGGGAGAAATAAGTGAAAATAAACTCTACGGGATTTCCTCGTAACTTTTCGGGGGATAAAATTTTTGTCTGAATATAAACTCTACGGGATTTACTCGTAACTTTTCGGGGGATAAGCTTTTGACTTTTTTTTTGAAAAAATGGTGTTGCAATGACGTGACAGAGAGTTCGAGACTGGGAGAGGGTGGAGCAATATCAACTCTTTGAGGGAAATGCAAAAAAAAGTTAAGAATTTTAAGTATTAAGGGCGCTATAACCAAAAAACTGATTTTTTAAAAGATAAAGGTATTAATTAACACTTTATGGGAGGCAGTGCTTTATTCCTATTTCCCTATCCTATGTAGGCACTACTGAAGAAGTAGGAGCCTAGACGTTGCAGCAATTCCCAGTGCCCCCAGAGAGTTTTAAGACCACAACGGCAACTCCGGGGGAAAATATGACACTCGAGTAATCTCTCTTATAGTTTCGTTTCTAATCTTGTCCTGCCATTTAACCCCCAATATTCTTCTGAGGGTTTTGTTCTCAAATATACAAAATATGTTGAATTTTGTTTTCTTTTCATATCATGACTCATGGTCATACAGTAACACCGATCTCACTAAAGTATTAAAATACCTTATTTGTATATGGAAATCCAGGCGAGTTGATTTTTTAATTGACTTAACCCAGACAATGTCTGATTTGCATTAATCAATGTTTTATTAAACTGGAAATAAAAATATCCTCTATTAGGTATCATAGTTCCTGAAAAAAAAAAAAAAATAATTCCACCTGATCATTCGTCGCTCCACCCAATGACATTCCATCTCCAATTGCATATTCCGCTCTCATCGTCGCTTTCATTTTTCTATCTATCTTGTGGCTAAACTCATGTGATATTTTATGTATTCAGAAAGCAAGTGTGCTAACATATACATTCAAATATGCACACACGTACACACACACGCACGCACACACGCACGCACACACACACACACACACACACACACACATATATATATATATATATATATATATATATATATATATATATATATATATATATATATATATATATATATATATATATATATATTATATATATATATATATATATATATATATATATATATATATATATATATATATATATATATATATATATATGAATATATATATATATATATATATATATATATATATATATATATATATATATATGAATATATATATATATATATATATATATATATATATATATATATATATATATATATATATATATAAATATATATATATATATATGAATATATATATATATATATATGAATATATATATATATATATATATATATATATATATATATATATATATATATATATATATATATATATATATATATAATGTGTACGGAACTAAAATCTATGTTAGACTAATTATGAAAGCCAACTTTTTTTCTTGCCCTATCTTTCGACATAAATTGAAGATAAATCCTTTTCGAAATTCGTTGGGGGATAATTTATCGAATACAGGGCCTTAGACTGTTAGCAGATTTAGGAAAATAGAGTTTAAAATTTATTAGATAATATGAACGAAATGAGAGTAATTATAATAGAAGCCTAAATATAGATAACATGAAGAATGAAATAAGAAATTCTCAACACGGACGTGAAAATGCATCCACGTTTAATCGTAATCGCGAATACGAAATATACATGAAAAATAAGTAACGATTAATGAACATTAATATTTAATCTCTTGGGGAGAACCCAAGGTAATCTCTGCAACTCATGTTGCATAAAATCTCTCATAACTAACATTACCGAGCTGAAGTGCATACTGCAATTAGCCACCGCTATCCATTGCTAAAAATGCATACAGCTTCATTTTTCTATTTCTTTTACTTTAGGTCCGGAGTTCTGCAAATAAAAGCAATAAATTTGCGAGTAACTACTTGTCCAATAATTTCAGCTGTAATGAACGCCGCTTAAATTCATCGCACTATTCATTATCGCATGCAAACATGTGATATCCAGGCGATGCTAACTCTACGGGAGGCAAGAATCTCTCTCTCTCTCTCTCTCTCTCTCTCTCTCTCTCTCTCTCTCTCTCTCTCTCTCTCTCTCTCTCTCTCTCAGTTATATGAAGAAATAAAAAATTTATTTTTGTCTCACCAGGCATTATGGTTATTGCGTTATCCTTTTTTTTCTTTCTTTTCTTTTGAATATATGGGAGATTTTCTCGGCTATTTTAAGTAGAATCAATGGATGTCTGTTTTTGCATGCATATATTCTCTCTCTCTCTCTCTCTCTCTCTCTCTCTCTCTCTCTCTCTCTCTCTCTCTCTCTCTCTCTCTCTCTCTCTATATATATATATATATATATATATATATATATACATATATATATATGAATGTATATATATATATATATATATATATATATATATATACATATATATATATATATATATATATATATATATATATATATATATATATGTCTATATATATATATATATATATATATATATATATATATATATATATATATATATATATATATATATATATATGTCTATATATATATATATATATATATATATATATATATATATATATATATATATATATATATATATATATATAT
>NC_090734.1:90297140-90312140 GCF_036898095.1 Palaemon carinicauda
TTCATCTTGTGGTAGTTCTAGAATTCTTCAATTCACGTAACATGAGCATAATACATATTGCTGCAACAGTTAGAAAATTTCATGGCGCCATGATAAAATCAGCTGATCTGTTTCGTTTACCCTTTTCCTATTTGCTCCTCAAACCCGCGATATCGTTGCTTGATGCTATAACACTTTTGCTCACATCGCTAAAGGTGGGCGAAAATATCGGACAAGAAATGACTAGTGTGATTCCACAATTAAAAGGTCCATTAAGGATTGGTCGGTTTGCACCAATCACGGTCAAATCGGCCCGCCACCCTTATGCATGTATAGCCTGCTTAACAGGTATGTCCAAGTACATAGTGATGCAAGGTTTATCAGCTTAAAAAGGCAATAAGACTGAGAGACAGACATAAAAGTGGGTTGGATTAATGGGTGCCGAGAGTGGAAATTTCTATTGGGCTGGTTGAGGCTTATTCAGTCAAACATCAATACCAGAACACATTTGGGAACGGGCAAGCCCAGAGTTGGTGTGACTTTTGGTATCAGAGGTGACACCACGAAAGACAATCAATCTCCCTGCCCATGTTCGACCTTATGTGGTTAGGAAAATGTGTGATGACACTAGCAGGCATATGATACCAAAACTAACATATTAATCCATAAGGTGGACAGGTAATTATTCGAAGACACCACACTTAAATGTTATCTTCACTACCTCAGAAAATAATGTTGGCTTCATTCTCGAATACTTTGGTATTATAAAGTTCGATTCGTAACTATCTTGCAGAGATCGTTACATGTTTTGTAGTTTTTCCAAAGTGTATGACTTATAATTTTCCGATGTCTCTCTCTTTATTTTCATTTTGATCTTGGTTCTCACTGTGACATATGATCGGACTAAACTAGACTGGAACACCTGAAATTGAGGCGCCAGTTGAATGAGACTTGGATGTAGTCACTGATAGAAATATTCTCTCGAGATGAGGATAAAGGAGTACATGTCATAAGAGCTTGGAATAATTATACTGATTTGATTGGCAGTAGTATTTATATTTATCATTATTATAATTATCAGTTATAGTTAGGTAACTGCACAAAGACATATACATTTATATTCTGTACATAAATGAATGGCGATTTTTAATTAACCTCCTATAACTCATAAAAATCTGATGTGATATATTTTCTATGATACAGGAAATATGTAATGCAATATAAAAAAATATCAGACCAAAAGACATAGCATTGAGCACATGTGAATATACATAAAAGTCAAATCGGAAGTAATCTCGTTTAAAAAAAAAAAAAAAAAAAAAAAAAATTTGTTATATTTAATAATAATGGGTTTCTTTCTGAAAGTGTTCATTTCAAGTGAAGTGAAGTAATAATAGTAATATCTTGAAAAATCCTTACGAGAGCATTCAGGGACCCAGTTTTGGTGACTTACTACGTCACAATTAGTTTAATGCTTACCCAAGAATTGGGTATAAGAAGATTAGTTAGGGATAGAGTAGATCTCATCACTATGGAAGTTCAACTACGAAACTGTACAATAGTTATTAATTTAGCACCACCCTTCTCTGACTTGCTTTTTAAAAAGGCCGATATGGAAGGGCCTACGGGCAGAGTACCTGGACTGAAAGGGTTTCCTGAACCTGAGGACGAGCCTTAAGAGGAGAAATCTCGTGCTGCCACCTTCTTCACCTCTCTTGCCATAGCGTTGCCACTGGGAGAGTAACCAATCCCTTTACTCCTCACATAATCCATGTACTAGAACTGAATTTTTATCAGATCGGTACAAGAAATTCTAGTAAATCTTATGGTGTTTTTTTTTTTTTTTTTTTTTTTTTTTTTGTGTGTGTGGGGGGGGGGGGAATATATGCTTTAGGATTTTGTGTTAGCTAAAAATAGCTTTGAATAATCGTGTTTCATTTGTCAGTCTGAGGTTAAAAGGATTAAAAACATGTTTCAAATTTTACTTCATTTCATAACTTAGGGATTTTAACAATTTAATCAAACCAATCATATGGTTTCCAAGATCCTACCATGTTGCCAAATCCCATGGTGGGGTGATGTCTGCAATATCACAAGCGTGAAACCTCCTGCAGTAAATTGAAATTTAGGAGGTATCAAACATTACCAGTAAGAAATTGTTTTTGTAAATTGACTGTAACTATAAATATTCAACCTACACATTAGTGGAGGTAGAAAGGAATTTACTTCGCTATTTAGGCAAAGGGACATTTAGACAAGAAAAAATAAGTTGTCATCGAGCCAAAATTGGTACAAGGATACCAACTAAGACTTATCTTTTAACAGAAAATTTACTTAATCAAGAGCACATCCAAACCTTGTTACGACTTCTGCACTAATTGCTCAAAACCTTAGCTAGGAAATTGATTCAGATAATCTGAGTCTCTAAGACTGAGATATAACCGTGTCAAGAATTTATGGGTATTACTCTTAAGGCCACGGACGTCCATGTTTGCAAGAACACACGCAATTTTTAATTTCACTTCTCAAATACAGTGCAATTAGATCCTAAGTTTACTTAACTCACTGGCCAAAAACTTTACAAGAAAGGGTTTCCTTAAAAGTTAAAGGAAAAGGACTTACATACTTGGTATGGAAATAATTCACACAACTTAATCTTAAAATAGTTCGACCAAAAAAAAATAAATAAATAAATAAATAAACCTGCAGATATAAAAAATAACCCTAGTGAAGTCAACAATTAATCATAATTACTAAATTGAGCAATGGAGCATTGAAACACTGACGTTAACGTGCTAAAATCACTTCTAGATATGAACACAAAAATACCATCTAACTAAAAACTGTGTTGAAGAATACAGACAAGTAGACCATCCATCGCATAATTTCTTTCGATTGGATGTTATTTCAGAAAGGATGCGAGAAAGAAAATATAGAAACGCGACACTGCCAGTAATTTTTTTTTAAGTAAAGATATGAAGGTTCTTAACAGATTGATGTCAAATGTTGATATCTGTATGACATGACTAAAAATCTTGAATTATTATTGACAATGTGAAATATTCCACATTCCTTTTTACCACACACCTTGTCGAAAACCTTTGCCTACGTACAAGCTGGTAAATTTTATCGGCCTTTTACTTTGATTTTCTTATCTGAAATATCTATATCAGTTCTTTTTAAGAGGTTTAGGGAGTTCTAAATGCATTATTTTTATTCTTTTTTTTTGGGAGGTTTTTGACACATCAGAAATAGTTAAAAGATATAGGTAACTATACTTAAGTATGAAATATATATATATATATATATATATATATATATATATATATATATATATATATATATATATATATATATATATATATATATATATATATATATATATATATATATATATATATATATATATACATATATATATATATATATATATATATATATATATATATATATATATATATATATATATATATATATATATATATATATATATATATATATATATATATATATATACATATATATATATAAATTTATATATATATATATATATATATATATATATATATATATATATATATATATATATATATATATATATATATATATATATATATATATATATATATATATATATATATATATATATATATATATATATATATATATATATATATACAGTATTCACAAATATAATTGATTCTTATGTGTTGAGATGTTAGAAGTGTGACGGGCCGAGAGAGGAGTTGTGAAATCAAAGGCAGATTGGAAACGACTGAGTTATATATTAAAGAACACTCTCCTTTATATACAAAACGGCAAGGCAACAGGACATGGCATGTTCGAGAGACAGACAAAGTTCAGAGGAAAACCGGAGACATGATCATTCAGGTTCTTTTTAGTGTGAGGGAAGAGCACAGATACAAGCATAATATATACAAAAGGAATTATGTACAATTGTGTGACACACGGTTGGTACATGGCTCCCCCCCTAAAAATTACATACTGTACATGTTAAATAGGGCACCCTGATCTAGAGAGGCAAACTGTAGGCGGGTCATTTGGCAGAAGATAAGCAGGTTTTAGACGATCAATGGAGACCCAGTCTTCTTTGCCCCGAATGTTTAGGAGGAATGCTTTCGGACTGCGTCGGATCACAAGGAAAGGTCCCGTGTAAGGGGGCGTTAACGGTGGCTTGCTGGTGTTGTTGCGCAGGAAGACGTGCGTTGCAGAGTGCAAGTACGTTGGTATGTGATGCTTCGCTGGGGACTTGTAAGTCTGGCGGCACGGAGTAAATTTTCCCACGACGTGACGTAGGCGCTGGAGATCGTCGGAGGAGGTTGTAGAAGGAAAAAACTCGGCAGGGACGACCAACGGGTCGCCATACACCATTTCGGCTGCCGAGACGTCGAGGGCGTCTTTAAGAGTGGTCCTTAGTCCAAGGAGGACCCATGGAAGCTGAGTAAACCAGTTGCAATCCTTGCAGCGGGACATCAAAGCTGCTTTGAGGGTGCGATGAAAACGTTCAACCATTCCATTGGCAGCGGGGTTGTAGGCCGTTGTCTGATGTAGGTTGATGCCCAGGAGATTCGCTAATGACGTCCATAATTGAGAGGTGAAAGTGGTTCCCCTGTCAGAAGTAATATGCTCAGGGATACCGAATCTTGAAATCCATCCAGAGAGTAAGGCAGATGTACATGAGGCGGACGTTGCAGTTTCCATGGGAATGGCTTCAGGCCAACGAGTGGAGCGGTCGATGATGGTAAACAGGTAACGATGTCCTTGTGATGTGGGTAGGGGGCCTACAACGTCGACGTGAATGTGTGCGAAACGACGCTGAGGTTGAGGAAAGGTGCCCACTCCTGAATCCGTGTGTCGATGTACTTTGGAAGTTTGGCAAGAAGTACACGCACGGACTCAATCCTTAGCATCCTTAGAAATGCCGTGCCAAATGAACTTTAACTTTAGCAGCTGTGCAGTAGAACGGCACAAGGGATGTGAAAGGCCGTGGATAAAATCAAACACCTGTCGGCGCATGGGAGCAGGAATCCAAGGTCGCGGTCTACCAGTACTGACGTCACAGAGGATGGTGGTGTTGGAGTTTTCGAGGGGAAAATCCTCCCAACGGAGGGATGTGCAGGATGTCCTACATGCTTGATACTCTGGATCCTGTCGTTGGGCTTCAGCCAGGGCGTTGTAATCAAATCCCAGTTGAACGGCAGCCAACGTGTTTCTTGACAGGGCATCGGCAACGGGATTCATTTTCCCAGGGACGTATTGGAGGGTGCAATTGTATTCAGCCACGGCGGAGAGATGTCGGCGTTGACGGGCGGACCAGGCGTCAGACTGTCGAGTGAAGGCGTGCACCAGAGGCATGTGGTCTGTGCGAATGACGAAGGGCGTACCTTCTAAGAAATGGCGAAAGTGACGGATAGCCAAGTGCACCGCCAGCAATTCTCGATCGAAGGTAGAATAACCCGATTCTGCCTTGGACAGTTTTCTGCTGAAGAAGGCCAATGGGCGGGGCGAGCCTTTGACCACTTGCTCGAGTACTGCACCAATGCGACGTCGCTGGCATCGGTAGAGAGAAGGAGAGGGGCGTGTGGGATACGAAAAGTGAGAGCCGCAGCAGTTGATAGGGCCTTCTTTGCATTGCAGAAGGCCGCTTCTTGAAGGGGACCCCACTTCAAGTCCTTTGGCTTGCCCTTGAGGGACGCGTAGAGGGGAGCAAGAGTGGCGGCAATGGCTGGCAGAAAGCGGTGATAATAGTTGATCATGCCCATTAATTCCTGCAGAGCTTTGACGGTCGAGGGCACGGGGAAATTCTGAACGGCTGCTACCTTTTCAGGGAGGGGATGGACTCCTTCAGGAGTGATACGGTGCCCTAAGAGCGACACTTCGTTGGCGCCAAAGGTACACTTGTCGTACCGGACTACAAGGCCGTTTTGTTGCAGGCGGTCGAGCACGATGCGCAGGTGACAGAGGTGTTCCATTTTTGAGGAGGGGAACACAAGTATGTCGTCCACATAACATACACAGAAAGGGAGGTCCCCTAAGATGCCATCCATGAGACGTTGAAACGTTGCCCCAGCATTACGAAGCCCAAAACCGGAGTAATTGAAGGTGTATGTGCCAAACGGAGTGGTGATGGCGGTCTTGGGGATGTCTTAAGGGTTCATAGGCACCTGATAATACCCCTTCAGGAGGTCGAGCGTAGAGAAAACCTTTGCTTTGTGCAGGTAGGAGGTTACATCGGCAATGTTTGGGAGGGGGTAGTGATCCGGTTCTGTTTGCATGTTCAGGCGCCTGTAATCCCCGCACTGACGGAGGGAGCCGTCTTTCTTCAGAACGATGTGTAAGGGTGACGACCATGGGCTGGAAGCCTTTTGGCAAAGGCCAATTTTCTCCATTTCGGCGAACGTCTGTTTGGCGGCTGCCAATCGTTCCGGTGCCAGACGTCTGAATTTTGCGAAGACTGGGGTCCCGTCGTCTTGATATGGTGATAAATACCGTGCTTAGCAGGAACCGTGGGCGTTTGGCGAAGTTCTGAACGGAAAACTTCCGGGTACATCGTGAGGAGGTGGGCGTAGGCATCCGTGGGTGCGCTGATGTGGAGAGCGAGGTTAGAGGGGGCGGGTTGAAGAGGTGTCGACAAGTACGAGTCTGCGTTGACCAATCGTCGGTGGGCGACATCGACCAGAAGGTGGAAATGAGAGAGGAAATCCGCACAAAGGATTACCATTGTGACGTCAGCAACGAGAAACTTCCAATTGAATATACCGTTTCCGAACGATAATGTGAGGCTCTCGTAACCGTAGGTGGGTATCACTGATTCGTTGGCAGCTACCAAGCGGACGTCGGCAGATGTAGACAGACTACGTTGTGCCTTGAAGAGTTTCCTTGGCAAAAGAGAACGACAAGCACCCGTGTCTACCAAAAATCGCACGCCCGTTCCTGCATCCTGTAAAAAGAAAAGATTAGAAACATGGGAGGCCACCGCCACAAGGGATGGCCTACTTACACGTTTTTTGGCCACTGGAAATCTTTGGCACATTTCTTCGCGGTTGCACCGAATCTGAAGTGGTAGTAGCAAAACTGCGGTGGATGGGAGGTAGTAAGTGGCTGTAGAAGTCGTTTGATGGGGCGCGAGCGATTGGTGGGTGGTGGGCGGCTTTGTCGCCGCTTCGGCACGTCACGGGGTAGGCGTGTATGTCGTACGGCATTCATGTCAGCTTCGGTTGACGTTGAATAGGCATCCTCGTCGTCAGGGGTGGAGGCGTTGATAGAGGTCTTGAAGTGGCTGTCCATAAGGGCGTCGGCTTTGGTCATCAAGTCCTTTATTGGTAAACTATCGACATCGGGTATGGCAGCGCGCACAGGTTCAGGTAAACAGCGTATCCAAAGGGCACAGAGTAGGTTCACCTCACGAGGAGAGCCGTCTGCGGCAGGTTGAAGGCGAGCGATACTGGTCATTTCCCAGAGGGCAAGCGAAGCCCTTTGGTCCCCCAACGGTTGTTGCGAGAGCTGAAAAAGTTTTGCTATACGGGCGGCTGGTGACGGCGAGTACTGCTGCAGAAGGTATGATTTGAGGTCGTCATACACTATTGGGGTGTCTCCTTGTTCACAAAGCCAGTCGGATATTTCTGGGAAGGTGTCCTCGGGTATCGCCGCGAGAACATAATCCGCTTTGGTGGTTGAGCGAGTCACGCCCCTGATACAAAACTGGACTTCTGCTCGCTGAAACCAAGCTAACGCCTCTCCGTTGGCAAACGATGAAGGTTTGAATGGAGCGGCCGCAGCACCAACTGCCGTAGAGTCCGCCATAGTACCAACGATGAAGGGGCAAGGGGGTGGGGGTGGAAGACGGTGGGAGCGAGTCGACTTCCAGGGTCATCAATGTGACGGGCCGATAGATGAGTTGTGAAATCAAAGGCAGATTGGAAACGACTAAGTTATATATTAAAGAACACTCTCCTTTATATACAAAACGGCAAGGCAACAGGACATGGCATGTTCGAGAGACAAAGCTCAGAGGAAAACCGGAGACATGATCATTCAGGTTCTTTTTAGTGCGAGGGAAGAGCACAGATACAAGCATAATATATACAAAGGAATTATGTACAATTGTGTGACATACGGTTGGTACAGAAGGCCTTGCACAATGAATACTGTCACTTGAAATTCAACCTATAAACAATTTTAAGGCTAAGTTACTAACAGTTTGATTGGGAGCATATTCTTTCAAGTCCTATTTTACGTGTGCAGCATATGTCTCTCTCTCTCTTCTCTCTCTCTCTCTCTCTCTCTCTCTCTCTCTCTCTCTCTCTCTCTCTCTTACACACAATAACGCACATCATACAAACACAGGGCGAGATCATCGTCTCCATAATTTTCTCATTTCACGTTAACCTCTATCTGACCCGGATAATGATACAAGATGAGTAGTGAAAAGAAAAACAAACATTACACCAAAAGTTACCGTTACAGTATAATTGTATAATGCATCGGTCATTTTGTCTTATTACTTGTTTGGCGGTTTTTCCATCTCTACTTCGTCATTTTTTTATTTAAGATACAAATTCTGTAAAATGTCACACACATTCATTAGAAGGATAACATATTAGATTTAACTTGGAAAAACTCTACTCAACTAAGAACGGTTATTCAGGGAGTTATGCTACAACTGAAAAGTAGTACAATAGACCATAAAAGGAACCCATTTATGGTAAAACACAAGAACAAAATAAGTGGACTACCCTTAAATCAGCACTCTTTGGTGTAGACCAAGATCGAACAACATTCTACTTACACTTAACTCTGTTCACTATTTACACATACATACAATCACATACATTCTCAGTTTTATCTTAGGTAGGCTATTTACTTATCTATTTTAGCAATGATTGTGCTACCAAATACTCACTTATATTATAATAAGATTATTATACTTTACAGAGTCAAAATGATAATAAAATGCAACAAACTATTTACCTAACTAACTGAAATTGAAATAAATATAACATTAAAAATCGTCATAAATCACAACATGAATTAATTAAACATAATTACTGTATATCATGTATTATAATACGATGCTATCTTTTTCCCAAAATACCATAGGATGGTTTTCACTCCTTGAAGAAAGTCTAATTTCACTGATAAATACAACTATATAAATATCCATGAGCAGAATATTTCACAATATTGTTTTTTTAATAAAACAATACAATGCTAAAGCATCTAGTAACATCTGTTGAAATGCAGTACCGCACTCAATCTATTTGCCTGTCACTTTCAATTTCTTTTACCTTTCTATTCTTACTCTCTGATTTACTTTTAGTAATTACCAAAATCTTGTCACTCTCACTATCACTGGGATTAGACTAAGAAGGGACAATAAAGGGGTATACATATTGCACTACCGTTGTATTATAACTGATAGACATAAACGTATGAAACTTCCTGTTGTGTTTCGACTAGCTATGCTTTAGTACACACCCTCAAGGATAAACCAGCCAGCGCTGTAGTCACAAAACCAAGCAAATGGAAGGGAAGTCATCCACGACATTGGATCAGCTCATCCTCCTAATAAAAGAAAAAGAAGATTATGGGAAAAAAAAGCAAATGCATAATCAAATTTAAGAGAGCTAAAACAAACAACAACGTTGGCCCTTTTCACTTATCAACAGGTATCTGTGTAAATATAAGTCTCCACAAACACCTATATACACATCTACTGTGTATATATGGTGAGACTGCTGGCCCCATCATACTCCCCAGTGTGTTTTCGAGCAGCTTATATGTCAGAAAATTTTGAAAGATATATAGATATATGGACTGATGTATCAATAGATAGATAAATAGATAATAAAACACTACTCTTTCATTTTCTCATCTTCCTATCTATTCCATACATTTACATTATTCCCCTCCGTCTATGGCGAACAGCTCTACTCCCCTTCTATCCCATCTATATTACCTCTTTCCTTTCCCTCCTTAAGCAGCAATTAGCTAAAAAGGGAATGGTTAAACGGGATGCTGTCAATTAGGCATGACTTTCTTAATGAGCTCTTGGGGACTTGGCTTAAACTAGAACTTTTTATTTTCCTCCACTTGGTAATTTGTAGCTGAATTATAGTATCTCCTTTGAAACCACCGACCACCCCTCTCTCTCTCTCTCTCTCTCTCTCTCTCTCTCTCTCTCTCTCTCTCTCTCTCTCTCTCTCTCTCTCTCTCTCAGTCCTTACAATCGTTAATGGCTTCAATTTTAGTTTTTTTGTAGGCGAGTGCCTACACCTTTACAACTGTATATTGTTTTAAAGGAACTCTCTCTCTCTCTCTCTCTCTCTCTCTCTCTCCTCTCTCTCTCTCTCTCTCCTCTCTCTCTCTCTCTCTCTCTCTCTCTCTCTCTCTCAGTCCTTACAATCATTAATGGCTTCAATTTTAGTTTTTCTGCAGGCGAGTGTCTACACATTTACAACTGTATATTGTTTTAAATGAATTCTCTCTCTCTCTCTCTCTCTCTCTCTCTCTCTCTCTCTCTCTCTCTCTCTCTCTCTCTCTCTCTCTCTCTCTCTCTCTCTCTCTCTCTCTTTCTAGATATGTATTATCACTTGATGCTTACATAAAGGAAAGGTTGAATCATTCAATGGAATCCCTCTTGTAAAGAAAACGAAATCCAATATTGAAAAAATCATGAAGATATCTATCTCTTCATCCTCAAATCGTCTGTTGCTTTAAGAAACGCGGTATCTATGAACCCTTCTTATACAAATTGCTATCTTTGTGTTGAAAAAGTATATATTTCTATTTATCACTTTCAAATAAAGCTCTTATTTTCTATGAAACTTGTTTTTTGATAAAGCTCTTATATTTAGACTAAGCACTCATATCTTGAGAAAGATCTCATTTATTTAATCCCCTAGGTTTTTGGTCAATCACTTACCTTTTTTAAGGAAGCTCTTATTTTTTGAAGGAACACCATGTGTAGAAAACTATTTTTTTTTTCTGGCAAGGGCCAAGTGGGTTCCTGATTTTCTAGTTGCTCTTATAAGAGATTTCTTATTCTCTCCTAATTTTCCTTGTTGGTTGTATTTATTGTGAAAATCTTCGTAAATGTCAAAGGAAATGAACTATCCAAAAAAAAAAAAAAAAAAAAAAAAACCACAAGACCGAAGAAACTTTTTTTATCGAACCATAAGAAAGAAACTAGGAAAGAAAAATGAATTAATTAACTGATAAGGATAAATCAGTAGACAGTTTAAGATTATATCTTAACAACCAATGGAAAACATTTGCCAACTTTGAAATATATTCCTGACAAGATAAGAAAAACGTTTGCAAACTTTAGATATTTTCTTGATGTGTCAAGAGAAACGTCAATAAATCTTAGATATTTTATTGATAAGAGGCGAAAAAACAGCAAATATTCTTTATATGACAAGGAAATGCCAGCAAATCTTAGATATTTTCTTGACGTGAGAAAGGAATGGCCAGTAAAAGCTTTTATATTTCCTTGACATCAAAGAGAGGGTTCTTAAATACATTAGAATTCTTATTAGAAAAAATAATGTTAATTATATACATAAATTAAAGTGTCTCCCAAAGAAACTATACATAAGAAAAATTTAAAGAAAATACAAAATATCTATTAACATAGTCTTTATCTAAACATCCACCAATTTAAGGACAGGCGAATCTGCCAGGATCGGACATGAAAATCTGCCAGATTTGAAGCGTCATCACCCAATCAGGGATATTGCTTCGTTGGGGGATTTAAGAAAAATGAACGAGAAGAAGTAAAAAGGAGGAAAAAAGAAAAGACTAAAGAGACATAGATGGGACGGTAAATTTGTCATGTTTTTTCGTTTTTTTTTTTTTTCGCAGCTATTTTGAAAAAACAGAAAAATATGTCATCCTATTACTTTTACTCGCACCGCAAATAAAAATTCTATACTTTTGTTATATGGACCCTATCATTTGCTAGTTTTAAAAGTTTATGTTTTTCCATTTACATTTACAGTTTATATTATATCTTTTGTGATATCTATTTCATATTTATTTTTTATTCTTCTTACCAATGAAAGCCTAATATTAATCAATATATCGGATAAAGAAATTTAATTACATTGTTCAGCCTAATTAATAACTTATCTTTCTATTTATTCATTTTATATTTCTTCATTTGTGTAGTTATTATCGGTTTATTATTATATTTATATCAAGTCTTTGATAAAAATATCTTCATTGCGTATATAGCGTTGATTGTTAACTGTAACTTTAACTTTGTAGTTTCCGCTATTCTTCCATATACTTATGTAAATTTTATAATATATTTATCTGTTTAATGATACCTGAAGCTTAAGAAGACCTTGATGTACCCATGAATGATTTTAATGTATTTGAGGTGGAATCTATCCATAAAAAAACGCAAGAGATGGAAAGACCCAGGATGCGATGGAATGACTGCCGAGATGTTGCTGGCTGAAAATGAAGAAACCACCAGAATACTTACAAGATTATTTTGTAGAATGTAATGTGAATAGGCAAAACCTGATGAATGTGAGCTAGGGGTGATGGTGAACATTACTAGAAATAGAGATGTGACTGATTGAAATAATTACAGATGCATCACACTTACATCAGTTGTGAGGAAAATATGTAGTATGTTTAAAGACAATAGAGAGAAATATTGATGAAAGCTGAATGATGATTAAGCAAGATTTATATAAGGTAGCAGTTGTACTAATAAATTTTTCACTCAAGTCACGTTGTACAGTAATGTGTAGAATATAGAAATCACCTTTTGATAACATGTGTGGACTATGAAAAAGCCTTTAATAGTGTGCACCGGCCAATTTTGTGGAGCATCCTGCGTTATTAAAGAGTTCCTCTTAAATATGTGAATTTAATTAAGTCTGTTCATGAGCATAGTAAGTGCATAGTTAATGTTAGTGAAGTCCTGTCAAATTAATTTACTGCGAACAGTCAAGTACTTCAAGGGAATTTGTTGTCACGTATGTTGTTTATCCTCCTCGTGGATTTTGCAATGTATAGAACAGTTGGGGATGGTGGTGAAGGATTGAACTGGATTGGCAATAGGAAACTAGCTGATCTAGAGAATGCTGATGATGGTGTACATATTAGTAGAGCCAAACAGGATTTGCAATACTTGTTTACCAGAATGCATGAAATATTACATGTGGTTGGGCTCAAGATAGATAGAGGAAAGACAGAGAGGATGAGAATGCAATGTTATTATCATTGGGAGGAGAAAGGATTAATTAGGTAGAAAGATTTAAGTATATAGCAACAATGGTCTCTGATATAGGGTCTCTAGAATTGGAATTTAATGAAACAGTGAAAAAAAAATCAGACAATGGCTAGGTGGATTAAAATTTGGCAATAAAATCGCCTTAGCTTACATATAAATATCAGGCTATATATCAGTTTAGTGGGATCTGTGATACTTTATGAACATAAGTTACGGTATAACAATGAAATAACATCCGACAGATTTAGAAGATTTTAGAACAAAGCCCTCAGAGGAATTTTGTGAATGAAATGTCAGGACATTATCAGAAATTAAACTATAAGAGAGATTACTAGAGTGACCTGTGGATGAGATCATGGTAAGGGGTAGATGGAGATGGTTTTGGGCATACTCTTCGTACTCCCCGAGAGAGATTAGTTAACCAAACTATCTAATGGGCTCCACAAGGCACTAGATGAGTTGAACGACCCAGGCCTTCATGGCTGAAGACTATGAAGAGTGTAATAGGAAATGGTGAATGGATAAGTATTGAATTAAAAGCTCAAGATAGAGACGACTGGCGAAATCTAACCGAGATCCTTTTCGTTAATAGGCGTAGGAGGAGATGATGATGATGAAGATGATCTAATGACACTGTAGTAGAGCAGTTTCTAGTTCTAGTACCGGAGGTTGATCAATTATTTAACAAGAGGTGGAAACTAGCTTTCTCTTAACTCACAGAATAAGTTTGCAATCCTCTTTCTTAATCTTTTACTAATCCTTATTTCCTAAATTTATGATTCCGTATGGTTAACACTCATAAAAGGCATATTTCCTTGTAAATTTCAATCGTAAATTCTTATCTATAAGACTCTAACATTCGAGGTTTCCTCTTTATTTAAAAGCAATTAAGGATAATAATCAGAAATGTAAAATTTCTTCTTAATTTAGTATTGTAGAAATATATCTACAACCCTCAGAAACACAGCTTTCTTATCTAACTTTCCAAAAAAACCTGCTCAGCAAGGTCTATCTCTTTCACTCAAGTGAGGTCTTGGAGCCCTGCACAGAAGAAGAAACATAATCGGTAATAATTACCTCCTTCTCGTGTCAGTATAAACAGACGAAAAATACAAAGGAATTCCAGGTCTCGCAGCTCTCTTATTTCGAGCTTTGAGGTGGCCTATTAGAAACTTCCCTGCCTGTCATTCTGCTGAACGGCAGATCGAGACCTGCTCAAACCGATAGTTCCTTGTAGTGACTGCAACTTCAATATCTTTGTGAGCTAAGTATGCTGGTTTGGGGAGCCCGGAGGACTCCCGTCTGAGTCATCAATATGAATCTATCAGTGTATAATGTATTGTCCTGCTATGGTATTATCACTGTTCCTTGCCTCTGCCATTCAAAGCGGCCTTTAAGCCTTTAAACCTTTTGGTTGGTCTCCATCAATGAGGTTTCGGTTAATAAACAGCGAAGAGAGGAGAATAATAACTTACGATGTTTGATTCGGCATCTCTGATTCAGTCGGCACTCATAATCTCCTCTGTGAATTATTTAACTTGGTTTTCATTAGCTTAAATGTCATGAACAACTGGTGATGTTGAAGTATATCATGGTTGAGTTGCTTTTAGTTAATGACTTCAACTGTGTTTTTTTAGTTTTGCTAGTATCCTAGTTATATACAGTATATATATATATATATATATATATATATATATATATATATATATATATATATATATATATATATATATATATATATATATATA
>NC_090734.1:90314640-90319640 GCF_036898095.1 Palaemon carinicauda
TTTTTTATAGATCAGGAAATCAGCAGTAATGAAAGCACTGCAAAAACAATGGATAGAAGAATCTTATGATAGTACACTTAAAGATATCTTTAAAAGACGTACAGCAATATCAAAACCACATATAGTGAAAAAAAAATATTAAAAAGGAGTTAGACAAGGCGACCACGTCTCTCCAAAATTATTCAATGCTTCCCAAGAAGAAGATTTGAAATATTCAGATTGTGAAGATGTAGGAATTAATATTATTCGGGAATACCTACCAACTTAAGAATTGCAAATGACATAGTTGTGTTTAGTGATTCATGGAGGGAATTAAATAAGATGAAAAAAGATTTGAGTAGAGAAAACAAAAATGTAGGACTAATATGAGTAGAGTTGAAATAAGGTTCAATGAAATGCAGAGACAAAAAAATAAGAGTTATGGCTAGCCTCAGGGGATTGTTAATGAATATACGTACTTAGGACAGACAGTAATTGTTTCTCCTGGACACGAAACCGAAATTGTAAGAAGGATAAACATGGGATGAACAGCATTTAGTACACAGATCAAGATTATGAAATGTAAAATCCTGCTTTCTCTAAAAAAGAAAGTATTTACTATAAGGGTTCTACCCGTATTAACTTGTGCATCAGAAACTTGAGTCTTACTAAAGCCTCATAATATAAACTAGTTCCAACTCAAAGAGCTAGGGAAAGAATAATGATGGGGATAAATCTAGGAGACAGAAATAGCGCAACGTGGAAACAAGAGTAAACTAAAGGTAGAGGATATTCTAACATTTATGGAAAAGAAAAGAACATGTGGAGGACATATAACGAGAATGATAGACTATTGATGGACATTAAGAATAACAGAATGGGTCCTTAGAGATAGAAAAAAGAAGCAGATTATGGTAGAGAAGTCAATGGATCTACAAATTATGGAGGTTTGTGGGCATAAAATGCTGCAGATACACCATAAAAACCCTTAAGTTGAAGGACATTTCTGAGGCCTTTATTCTCAAATGGACTAGTAACGGTTGATGATAATGATGATGAGGTATTCATAAATATATATATATATATATATATATATATATATATATATATATATATATATATATATATATATATATATATATATATATATATATATATATATATATATATATATATATCATCATCATCATCATCATGATCATAATCATCACCATCACCTTCATCTCGTAAGCCTATTGACGCAAAGTGCCTCGGTTAAATTTCCCAAGTCGTCTGTATCTTGAGCATTCAAATCAATACTTCTTCATTCATCAACTCCTACTTCACGCTTCATAGTCTTCAGCCATGTGGTCCTGGGACTTATATATATATATATATATATATATATATATATAATATATATATATATATATATATATATATATATATATATATATATATATATATATATATGTATATATATATGTATATATATATATATATATATATATATATATATATATATATATATATATATATATATATATATATATATATATATATATATATCATCATCATCATCATCATGACCATCACCTTCATCTCGTACGCCTATTGACGCAAAGTGCCTCGGTTAAATTTCCCCGGTCGTCTCTACCTTGAGCTTTCGAATCAATACTTCTTCATTCATATACTCCTACTTCACGCTTCATAGTCTTCAGCCATGTAGTCCCGGGACTTTCAACTCTTCTATTGCATTGTGGAGCCCATTTGAAAGTTTGGTGAGCTAATCACTCATGGGGAGTGCGAAGAGAATACCCAAACGATCTCCATCTACCCCTCACCATGATTTCATCCACATACGACAGTCGGGTAATCTCTCTTATAGTTTTATTTTTTATCCTTTCCTGCAATTAAACTCCCAATATTCCTTCGATGGCTTTGTTCTGAAATCTAGAAAAAAAATTATGTTGGATATGTTTTCATTGTCCTACTGCGACTTTCGTCCATACTGTAAAACCGATCTTACTAAACTGATATATAGCCTGATTTTTATATGTAATATCATAGAAATATCCCTTAACCTAGCTATCAACAGATTTGCTTTTTTTCAATCTTTCATCAAACTCAGATTCTGAAGATCGTGTGTTAGAGATCATAATTCCTAAAAATTCATATGATTCCATCAGATTATTCCTTCCTCCTTCCAATGACATTTCATCTTCTATTGTATATTAGTTCTCATCATCAATGTCTTTCCTCTCTCTATCTTGAACACAACCTCATGTGACATTTCATGCATTCTAGTAAGCAGTCTTTGCAAGTCATGTGTTGTTCTACTAATACCTACAGCGTCATCAGCATAATCTAGGTCAGCTAATTTCCTGTTAATAATCCCGTCCAATCCATCTCTACCATATAAATTGTTCTCTGCAATACAAAATCCACGAGGAAAAAAAAAAAATAGGCGAGGATACATTTTCTTGGAGTATTATTATTATTATTATTATTATTACTTACTAAGCCACAACCCTAGTTGGAAAAGCAGTATGCTATAAGCCCAGGGGCTCCAACAGGGAAAATAGCTCAGTGCGGAAAGGAAAAAAGGAAAATAAAATATTCTAAGAAGAGTAACAACAATAAATATCTCCTATCAAAACTATAAAAACTTCAACAAAACAAGAGGAAGAGAAATAAGATAGGAGAGTGTGCTCGAGTGTACCCTCAAGCAAGAGAACTCTAACCCAAGACAGTGAAAGGCCATGGTACAGAGGCTATGGCACTACCCAAGACTAGAGAACAGTGGTTTGATTTTGGAGTGTCCTTCTCCTAGAAGAGCTGCTTACCATAGCTAAAGAGTCTCTTCTACCCTTACCAAGAGGAAAGTGGCACTGAACAATTACAGTGCAGTAACCCCTTGGGTGATGAAGAATTGTTTGGTAATCTGTGTTGTCAGGTGTATGAGGATAGAGGAGAATATGTAAAGAATATGCCAGACTATTCAGTGTGTATGTAGGCAAAGGGAAAATGAACCGTAACCAGAGAGGAGGATCCAATGTAGTACTGTCTGGCCAGTCAAAAGACCCCATAACTCTCTAGCGGTAGTATCTCAACGGGTGGCTGGTGCCCTGACCAACCTACTACCTACTCCACTGTTCATTGCAAATCCATTTGACAGGACTCCACTAGCATTAACTTTTCACTTACTATGCTCATGATCATAGTTAGTCAAATGGACATATTTAAGAGGAACTCTATGAAAACGTATGACTCTCCACAAAATTGGCTAGTGCACACTATCAAAGAATTTTTCATAGTCCACAAATGCCGTCAAAACTTAATTTCTATATTCTACACATTGCTGTATCCTATGACTTAAAATGAAAATTGGTCAGTAAAATTATTACTTTTCTAAATCTCTCAGCTTGTCATCAATCTTTCTCTCTAATCGCTTTATAATGAGTATACTATATATCTTCCAGAAAACTGACGTAAGTGTTATGCCTCTGTAATTATTGCAGTCAGTCAGATCACCTTTTTTTTCTATTTTATCCAACACTCCTTGCTAACTTTCATCAGGTTTTGCCTCTACAAAATAATCTTGTATGCATTTTGGGAGTTACTTAATTTTCGGCCAATATCATGTCAGCAGTTATTCCATCGTATATAAGGGTTTTCCATCTCTTTAGTTTTCTAATCATAGTTTCAACTTGAAATACAATGATTTCATTCATGGGCATATCATTGTCCTCATCAGCTTCTGGTATATCAATAAAATAATTCCCTTCATATCTCCCATTCATGACCTCACTAAAATATTCCAACCAGTGTTGCGTCTCTTCATCTTCTGTCGTTATAAATATAACAGATCCATCTCTCTTTTTGACGGATTTATGTTTCTTGTTTATCCCAGTAGAATTCATAGCTTTGTCAGCCTCATCTGCTTTCTTATCTAAATTATCTCACTAGCCATTCCTGGTTTTTCTTTTCAATTCCATATCAGTACTTGAATACTTAGCCTTCTCTACTCTGTAATTTTCATTACTTCCTCGACAATATTGAATCAATTTCTGTTTTTATCTCCTTTTTATAGTATCGCGAGCATCATTTGATATCCATGTCTTTCTCCTTGTAACTGCACGTCTCAAAACTTCATTACCAACTGACTGATACATTTGCTAAATATCCCACCATTATTGATAATTGTCTGCTCTTCGTAACTTGAGTTTCTAAGGCTACAAATGGATGACTGTATTCAATTGCAAAGGCTTCTCTATGCTTATCCTCAAGAAGCTTAGTTTTATCAACTATAGGTATTCTATCTAAATTTCTGCCGGGTGCTTTCAGTTTTAATTTTAGTGTGGCAAAGAGAAACTGGTGATCTTTACGACTATCTGCACATCTTTAGTTTCTTACACTTCTCAGATTCGTCTAATCTCTCTTTATTAATGGCTGTGTGTTCTATTAGATTTTTATAATTGCCTCATAATGAAGTCTACGTATATTTGTTGATGTCCTTATGGTGACAAGAATACCTCTAATAACAATGTTGTTTGTTGAACAATACCTTATGAAATGTGCCCCTTTTCAATATTGTGTGCACCTACTCTCTCTCTCTCTCTCTCTCTCTCTCTCTCTCTCTCTCTCTCTCTCTCTCTCCTCTCTCTCTCTCTCTCTCTCTCTCTCTCTCTCTCTCTCTTTCTCTCTTTATATATATATATATATATATATATATATATATATATATATATATATATATATATATATATATATATATATATATATATATATATATATATATATATATATATATGTATATATAAATAACAAGTTAATATACTATAATAGCAATATGTAAGGTTACCTGAGTAGAGATAAAGGAAAACAGACCCTACTGGTAAAGGCTTAACTCCGAACAAGACAAAGCGTATACAGTACTTTCGTCATTCTACTGAGATTTGTTACCAATTATCAACAATTCTTCATGCAGTATTCGCCAGAAGTTTTCCGTTGCACGAGCGATGTACTCCAAACGTAGTGTT
>NC_090734.1:90324640-90334640 GCF_036898095.1 Palaemon carinicauda
TATATATATATATATATATATATATATATATATATATATATATATATATATATATATATATATATACATCTTCAAACATTATACATATATATATATATATATATATATATATATATATATATATATATATATATATATATATATATATATAGAAAAAAAGTAAGAAAAAAGCCTTTATTCAACAAAACTACAGTCCTCCTCAATTAAAAAAGTAAATATTAGCAAATAATGACCAAAAAAAAAGATATACTGTTTAGTGTTTTCGTACTTTTTGACACAATGCGACTTTGATATGAAATCTTTAGACACAAAGTAACAATGTGCATTATACTCTGGGTGACCACAGTTTGTGCACATTTTTTTTTCTTTTTTTTTTAGCTTCCTCGGACAACTAGAACAACGCTTTCCTTAGTTTCTTGGAGGTAGGCAAGCTCGTAAATCTCTGAAACGCCGCTGGATCTGTGATTTGTGAAGCTGTTCAGCTAAGTCAGAGACAAAATTCATGTGCTTTTGGCTCCTAGTATAGATATTAGAATCTTTTTTTCCATGAAACATACATTAGTATTATATCCTGCAATATCAATTATCTAGTAAAAACTAATCAAAGGAAATCTATTTGTGATTCTTTTACATACTTAATTCTTGACTAATAGGTCTAAGGTATCATCTTCTTATATCTTGTCGTAATGCTCTGTGCTCAGTGAAGTTACTGCCTTATTGATCTTCGGGGTATAGCTGCATATCAGAAGATGATGATCTTTGCTGAAGCCAAGCGTTGTTGATTGCACTTTATGATACCGCGATGCTTGAAATGATAGGGGTATTTGCAGTTTATTTTTCCTTAGTGTTCTCAATTGAGTAATATTAATGTTCAGTAGTTCTAGCGCAAGGCTAAACTGTGGAAAAGTTGTCACATATAACAGTTATTCCTGAATTAGCAATAACTGTGGTAAGAGCCTGAAGAACTATACTTGCTTATAGCCGCCCGGACCATCAGGACCCTGTCATGAATATATTTGTGAATGTAAAAGAAAACTATTTGTAGCATCTACCATGCACTAGATTTTAATCCCATATTTATTTGGTTTTAAATAAGATATGTTCTTTGACGCAACATCTTCCTCGGATTGATAATAAACATTCATAACAGTAACACATGATTAAGCTTTATACTTTTCCTGGCATGCTTGAATAAACTTATGCCAAACTTCATATATTGGTGCCAACTACTCTTGTTTATCAGAGCCCCAGTCGAAATCACACAAAGACAAGAGCTTGCCGGACCAGGGTTCGACTCCCAGCCGGTCACAAGCTCTTGTCCTTGTATAATTCCGCCTGGGGCTCTGATCCCGAGTTCGTTAAGAGAAACAAGACATTAATGTATTAAAATCATATGGCCTATTTGAATATGAAGAACACGTCTACAGTAATTGTGAAAAATTTATCTTTAATCGAATGCCAAGTAACAAACTACCAATTAGCTACGACAGTGAAGATGGGTTGATTTCATTTTTAAGTACAAAAAAAAAAAAAAAAAAAAAAAAAAAAAAAAAACCTGAAGTTAACAGGTATAAGTTCAGAAAAATTGTCATTGACTTTTATCTTTCTTCGTGGCCAAGATTTAAATCCATGTCTCTACAAATTTGCCGGACCAGTGTTCGACTCCTGACTGGCCACAAGCTCTTGTCTTTGTGTGAATTTCGCCTGGCGCTATGATCCAGAGGTCGTAAAGAGAATCCGGACATTAATGTATCAAAAATATAGGGCTTATTTGAATATGAAAAACATGACTAAATGTGCAATATTTATCATTAATCGAATGCCAAATATCAAACTACCAATTAGCTACGATGGTGAAGATGGGTTGATTTCAATTCTAAGTACAATAAAACCTGAAGTTGACAAGTATAATAACGGAAGAATTTTCATTGCCTTTTATCTTACTTCGTGACCAAGTGGTAAGTCACTGTCTATACAAGCTTGCCAGACCAGGGTTCGACATCCGGCTGGTCACAACCTCATGTCTTTCTTTGATTTCACCTGGGGCTCTAATTCTAGGTCGTTAATAGAATCTAGACGTCAATGTATCAAAAATATATAGCTTTTTTAATATATATATATATATATATATATATATATATATATATATATATATATATATATATATATATATATATATATATATATATATATATATATATATATATATATATATGTGTGTGTGTGTGTGTGTGTGTGTGTGTTTTTATCTCTGCGTGGGTGTGTTTGCTTGTGTGTGTGCATGTGTGTTTATATTTGTGTGTTTAGGAAACCAGAAAGTGACACGTGATGAGCATGAAATATATATTATAGCAACGAATTTAAAATTGTCACTAACACGACGAAAGTAATAACTCAAATCATTAGCCATTTCGTTGCTATTATATATATATGTATATATATATATATATATATATATATATATATATATATATATATATATATATATATATATATATATATATATATATATATATATATATATATATATATATATATATATAGTGTGTGTGTGTGTGTATATATGAGATCCCAGAGAGATGTATGAAAATTGTGATTGGTGACCTCAATGCTTAGGTTGAAATAAATAATCAAGGTATATAGAATAATAAAGGGGTGGGGTTCTTGTCAAGTTTGCAAATGAAAATGGAATATATTGTATAATTTTTTGTTCAATAAGCAATCTTATAAAAGGAGTCTCTCTTCTCCAGCACAAGAATATCCACAAATATATATGGACTTCCCCATATACCAATTACAAAAATCCAATAAATAATATTACTAATAATAAAGATAGAAGGAGGATTCTGAGAAATGTGAGAAGCTATAAAGTTCAAGATATTGGCAGTGATCACCAGTTTGTGATTGCCACACTGAAATTAAAACTAAAAGAACTTGAGAGAAATGTAGAATGAATATCTATGTTTGATACAACTAATCTTCTAGAAGAAGAGCACAGAAAAACCTTTGCAATTGAATGGAGGAATTGATTGGCAGGGCTAGAGACTTTGAGAGACGAAGAGCAAGTAATTGATGAAGAATTATGTGAAATTAAGATCATACTGTATATCATTCTGTTGGTAGTGAACTTTTTGGACATGCAGTTACAAGGAGAAACCATTGATATCAAATGTTACTTGGGATACTATGAAAATACGACAAAGACAATAATTTATTGTTGAAGGTTTTCGTAAAAGTAATGAATATTAAAAGGTAGAGCATAACAAGTATTCAAGTATTGATAGTGCAGTGAAGAGAAAAGCAAGGCAAACTGGAAAGAATAGTTAGACAGGAGAACTGATGCGGCTGAAAACCCTATGAATTCAGGGAGTGGCAATAATTGCTCGGAGAATATTTAATGAAATATCCATCTGGGTAAAAAAAAAAAAAAAGCATATGCCCATTGAAAAGAGAGATGGATCTATTATAACAGCAGAAGATGAAGAAATGCACGATGGAGTGAGCACTAGAGTGAGGTCATGAATAGGGGATATGAAGGAAATAATGTGAGTGATATAGCTGAAGTTGAGGAAGATCTTGATGTTTCCAATAATAAAATCAGTGTATTTGAGGTCGAAGGTTTCATAAAAAAACTCAGAAGATGGAACCCCTGAATATGACAAAATAACTGCAGAAATTATTTTAGCCGAAAATGAAGTTACTCCTAGAATACTTACAAGATTATTTTGTGGAATGTGGCATGAAGAGCCAAAAACTGATAAATGGAAGTTAGGATTATTGGTAAAAGATGAAAAAACTAAGATCGTACTGATTGTAAAAACTACAAAGGCATTACACTTACTCAGTTGTCATGAGAATAAATAATGTGTTCACTATAAAGAGACGAGAGAGAAAAAATTACGGAAAGCTGAGGAATGAGAAAGCAGGATTTACAAAAGGTAAAACTTGTACTGAACAAATTTTTATTTTAGGAGATGTGGTAGAGCCATTTGTAGAATATAGAAATCCACTTTTAATGGCATTAGTGGATTATGAGAAAGCCTTTGATAGTGTGTACAGACCAACTTTGTGGAGACTCCTGCTTTATTATGGAGTTTCTCTTGAGTAATTAAATTTGATTGAGTCTGCTCATGATTATAGCAAGTGGAGAGTTAATGTTAATGGAGTACAATCTAATGATTATTCAGTGAACAATGGAGTACCTCAAGGGAATGTGCTGTCACCTATGTTGTTTATCCTCCTCTTCGATTTTGTAATTCATTGAACAGTCAGCGATTGTGGAGAAGGATTCGATATGATTAGAAACAGGAAGTTACCGGACCTATAGAATGCTGATGACACTGTCCTTTTTATCATAGTGTCGCAGGACTTGCAAACCTTGCTTACCAGAATGCATGAAATATTAAACGAGGTTGGCCTCAAAATAAATAAAAGGATCACAGAGATGATAGTGGAATGTGCAATGGAAAGATGAAATATCATTAGCAGGAAAAAAATTAAGGAGGTAGGAATTATTTGGATATTTAAGATCTATGATCAACAGGACCTTATTTTCGAACTCAAAGAGTTGGAGTGGGTGGGTCGTCTCTTAGCATTATTATCAAACTTTTAAGTAATAGATCTCAAAGGGTTGATGTTGATGGGCACCATAGAGAGTATACGAATGTGATATCTGGTGTTCCACAGGGTAGTGTTCTTGGCCCATTACTGATCTAGATATTAATCTTTGGCACCGTCGTTCAATTAATTCATTATGCATATTGCATAACATTTTTCATAATTCTGACCATCCTTAACATACATATCTTCCAGGATAAATCAATCCTGTTCGTAATGCTAGGCATGCAGTTAATTCTAATAGTCCAGGCCTTCTCCATCATATGGCTCAATACTACATACCATTCTAGAAGTTTTATTCTGGATGTGACCTAATCGGGTAGTTGAATCAGTAGAGCTTGAAAAGCTCAAACTTGCAGCAAAGGTTTTTATGTTGAACAGGCTGGCATAATTTCATCTATATACTATATATGGCATATCTGGTTGATGTAGTTACTTTTTTTTAAAACATTCTAGTTTTGACTTTTTCTCATCGTTTATTTATTTCCCCTTTTCCTTTCCTCACTTGGCTGTTTTTTCCTTGTTGGAGCCCTTAGGATTATAGCATTTTGGTTTTCCAACTAGGTTTTAGCTTGAGTGGTTATAATAATAATACTACTTATATCTAATACAGAGTCTTTAGAATTTCATTTGATAAAATATTAAAAATAAAAAATGGACAAAAGCTAGTTAAGGAAAATTTAGAAATCCAATCACCGAAAATTCTGTATAAAAAAAAAGGTTATTTAATAAGTTTTGTGAGGCCTGCGTCTATCCAACTCTCCCAGTGCTTTGTGGAGCCCAGTTAAAGTTTGGAGTACTAATCTCTCTTGGGGAACGAGAAGACCATGTGCAAACCATCTCCAACCACACACACACGCATATATATATATATATATATAAACTATCACCATCATATCCCCTTACGCCTAAGGGCATCAAACATATTTTGTCAGTTGTCTCTATATTCGGATGAATAAGGAAGTTTTAATTAAAAAAATCAAGGTGGAGATGACTTGCGAAATCTGACTGATTCTCTGTGTCACACACACACCCACACACACCACAATCACATACACACACATATATATATATATATATATATACACATGTATAAATATATATATATATATATATATATGTTAAATTTTGCACATTTAGACGTGTTTTTTCATATTCAAATAAGCCATATATATTTTTGATACATTAATGTGTGGATTCTCTTAACGACCTCGGGATCAGAGCCCCAGGCGAAATCACACAAAGACAAGAGCATGGCTCTGGCCGGGAATCGAACCCTGGTCGACAAGCTTGTATAGACAGTGACCAAGTGGGTTTAGTCACTGTCTATACAAGCTTGCCGACCAGGGTTCGATTCCGGCCGGACTCAAGCTCTTGTCTTTGTGTGATTTCGCCTGGGGCTCTGATCCCGAGGTCGTTAAGAGAATCCACATATTAATGTATCAAAAATATATATGGCTTATTTGAATATGAAAAAACACGTCTAAATGTGCAAAATTTAACATATATATATATATATATATATATATATATTTATATATATATATATATATATATATATATTTATACATATATATATATATATATATATATATCGTCCTTGGTCTACGTCAATTCACCTTAGGGCAACCAGCATTGGATACATATCGTCACTTCTAAAGTGTATCTCTCCTTTCTGGACCTTGGATATTTTTCTATTTAAGGGGGTTACTCCTTTCTGTTAAGGAACGCTCCAAAAGTAGTTGTTTGCTAGTGTATTGCACGTATATCATAAACACTCGTGCACTGTATTTCTTTATTTTATCGTTATCACTCTTCTCTCATACTGATAACATGTTTTCTTAAAGATTTTGGATCTGTTCACAGGCTGATGGTGGCTAATTTCCTAAGTAGGTTGTTTCTTGTTGATCATTTTTTTTAGTAGTTTTGTGTGTTTTTAAAGCTAAGAGTTTTGTCAAGAATAACACCTAGATATACTGGATATTGGTCTGTATCTAATTCTTTATTTTCCCATTTCTTTATTTTCTTGTTTGCTTCTTAATTGCTATGGTGGAATGCACACACTTATGTTTTCATTAAGGTGACTTTTTTGTAACACGCTGAGAGGGAGGATAAAGCTCTTGATAGCTCGCCTCTGTCTACTCAAAGGATCATGACTGTGCAATACATAGGTCGTCTGCGTATATGAATTTTCCTATATCCTGAAATTCTGGTTGGTCATTTGTATAATTGTTAAACAAAATGGGAACCAGTACACAACCTTATGAGAGACTGTTTCATGTCCGCACCTCCTTTTCTTGCTATCCATTTTTATGAAAAATGCCAATTCATAAGGAGTACTTTGTTGGCATTTTCAACTTTTTGCGCTATATTCAGTAGGAGTGCCCAATGCTTGACAGTATTGTATGTGGCCCTATGGTCCACAAAGACTGCCCCAATGATTTGTTCTTTTTCCAATCCTCCCTCGAAGAACTGAGCTAAGTTCAGAAAATGACTGCAGTGTGCAGTCCTTTCATTGTTGAGATATTCGTCCTATCATCATGCTTTCATACAGTTTCATGTGTGGTGCATAACAGAGGTATTGGTCTCTAACTTTTGGAAGACAAAGGGTATTTACCTGGATTTAATTACCAGTGCTACTACTTTGGCTCTTATCCATACCCTTGGTGTTTGATAGGTTGTAGCACATTTATTGAAGAGTGCAGGAAGCCATTCCTTAGTCCTTTACTGCAATTCCCTCGAATCTGGCTGCCTTACAAATTTTAATATAATTTCATTACCATGTTCAGTTCTTGAATTGTGGATGGTAGAAAATCCTGGTTACTCTCAGACATAGATCGCCCCCTTGTTCATGTCCATATCCATCTTAATTTTCTTCAGTTATCTCCTATACCTAAAACTGGGAATGCAGCCAGATTCGTTGGGATTATGGTAGAGAGATCCTAAACTTCCGTTGAGTAGGAATTGGCGAGTCACTTCACTTGGGGTGACTGCAACTATTCTTGGCTGGCTTTGGCTTTCAGAATTGATTTTTTTTTTTTTCATGGTTGACCAACCTTTTTCTGTTATGAGTGAAATTGATGTTGTTTATAGTTTCTTGTCAGTGCTGACATTTTTGTTGCTAATTGGGTATAATAGATTTTCTCCAAGCTTAATTGCGTTATTGGCAGAAATATCTTCATTCTCTTTGGTACAGTTCTTCGGCTTGGTCATTGAGGCCAGGAATGTATTTCTCTAGCCTTCTGGTATGTTATTTTTTGTGACCTTTCATGATAATTATTGAAAAATCTCCTACTGCTAAGGATCTGGAGAGATTTTCTTCTATATTACTTGAGTAACTTTCCTATTTTTTTTGTGTTTTTTAAGTAAGGAGATTTTGTGATTGGCCTCTCTAGGTCTGATGACAGGCTTTATATCGATGGTCATTGGCCGGTGTTGATATTTTGGAATTGCTTTAGATATGACCCTTGTAAAGTTTTAGTGATGCTTGGAGTAGACAAAAGCCATGTCTGAGTTGTACTTTTTCTCCAATGTACATCTTGGGAGGATGCATCGTCATTTGCATCATAGAAGATAGTGAGGTCCTCTTTTTTATCATAAGCTAGATGGTGATGTAACAGTTAAAGTACCCTACAATAAGGATTGCTTTATTGTCAGGATGGACCATTTAACCCCACATAAAGAGTGTAGGGGGTAGTTTATAAACTGACATGAGGTTCATATTTTCATAGTCTACCTGAAGGATATCAAGTCCCCCGGTAGAGAGATCTCTGCTATTTGGATAATAGACCTGTCCCGAGCAAATATTGCACTTCCATGAGTTAGAATTAGGTTGGAAGTAATCAAGTGCATTCTCTTGTGATTGTTGGTAAATTCAATGTGGTGGGATGTTGCAGGAATAACTGTCACACCCTTGAATCCCTCTAACTGACAATAGTCTCCTCAATACATATTTTCCCCTTACGGTGATCAGCAGTGGGACTCTTGGACAAAAAGGACATTAACAAACATAACCTTAAAACTATATTTCTTAAAACTAATATGCTTAATACGAACCATGTACCGTCAAAATAATATCACTTAAAACTAGTCAAAAACTTAACACTAAATATTAATAACCGTAACACCATTCAAATGAACCAAAAAAAAAAAAAAAAAACAAACATTAAAATTACACAGCACACCAACACCAAATCAAATTATATGTGTTCATATACATTATGGGATCCCAACACTGTCGTCCACCCACATGCCAAACTGTCTTTCACGGCACACTACCATAGCTTGGTGGTTAACAATCCACAGTGTGGCAATTTGCCCCAACTACCTTCCTAATTGGGGTCCTGGAGCTCATCATTGTCTTCATAATCATCATCATCATCATTATCACCGTCATCTTCGTCCTCAATCGAAGGTTCATTCAGTCCGGGTCATCAACATTTATCTAAATCTGAGCAGTCGTATCCAGTTCCCTATCATAAGCCAGGTCATCAACAATCATTTCCTCATAAAAAAAATCTCTCCAAAGGAGGAATTAGGGCCTACAAATGAAAAATAAAAACTTACGAACACTTTTAGCTAACTAAACTATCGCACTATAATCAAAGATAAATAATGAACCTATATTATTCAGAATCACTCCTAGCAAAGTTAAATAGATTTTACTTACTGTTGAAATAAACAAAACACTCCCATGCTGGTAAAAAAATATAAAGTAAATCCAGCACTCAAACACACAACTGCCTCTAGCTGCAGTCAAATTAAAAAGAACATTAACCCAAAACATTCACAACTGCCCTAACCTAGCTATAAAAACATAAACAACATCATTTATACAAACAGTCTTTCTCAAAACAAAAAATCGATTCACTAACTACCTCTAGCTCGCTGACACACACACACCACACACACACACACACAATCTCTCTCTCTCTCTCTCTCTCTTTCTCTCTGAATTTGGCAAACAAATGAAAATAAAATAAAAATAAAAGAAAAATTAATCGTCCACATCGAGATTTTAGCTTCTCTTGTATGCACAGTATGTCGGCATTTAGGTTGGCAAGTAGTTCTTTCTTTGTTGCTGACAAGCCGTCTGCACTGAAACTGTTGACTAAATTGTGCCATCCCTTTGCTTACAAGCCAAGTGTTTATCTTTTTACCACTCTTAAGTCTTTTGTGTATTTTGCATGTACGAGTATAGCGCATGTTGTAGCAATTTTCTTTTAGTGTGTGTGTGCTTGTGTGTTGGTGTGTGTATATTTTATAATCACAAAGGGAAAAATAACAAGATTTTATTCGAGTTAGTACTTTCGTCATATTAGTGACATTTTTCCTCTCTTGGGAATATAGAACGTTTTTCTTCCTAAAGTTAATTAACATTTTA
>NC_090734.1:90342140-90349640 GCF_036898095.1 Palaemon carinicauda
AAGAGGTTGGATCTACGTCCAGGAAACCTTTGATAACACCTCAGGTACGTGGTAAGGGAGCGCCATTCTTCTCTAGGTCTCTATGCGTATATTCACAGGTTTACTGTACCTATGAAATGTAAAAAAAAAAAACTCCCTTAATAAATCAGTCCTCTGAAGAAGTATCACGAAACTTATTTCATATTTCTATTCTCCATGTGGTCCTTTTCCTTCTGAACATCACGTTTCCCTGTAATTTTTACGCATATATATACAGTATATATACAGTTTATATATATATATATATATATATATACATATATGGTTATGTATGTATTTGCTTATATATATATATATATATATATGTATGTATATATATATATATATATATATGTATATATATATATATATATATATATGTGTAAAAATATAAATATATATACATATATATATATATGTAAACATATAAATGTATATATATATATATATATGGTGTGTGTGTATATATATATATACACACATTTATATATATATATATATATATAATGTATGTATGTATGTATTTGAATATATATATATATAATATATATATATATTTGTGTGTGAGCATGTGTGTGTCAGTATGCAAATATACAGTAAATCTGAAGCGGAATACTGTGAATGACAGAATTTATCTAAGCGTGAGTTTTATATCAGCCATTTTCCGGAATGGCAATCCTATCCATTTCTCTATTTTCCTAATATCTATTCAGAAACATTTATGAACATTGTGTGCTCGTTTTTCTTAAGTGTGGAGATGTGGTATACATTGTAATTTTTTTTTTTTTTTTTGTTAATTCTATTCACCTTCCTTTATTCTCTGCTGCAATATCCTTTTTAGAAGCCGTGAGAAAGACCAACTATATATATAAAAAAAATCCATCTTTTCGTGTTCTGTTTCTCATTCTCACTTATCGGTGCTTGTCATTCTAAGACCGGATTATATAAGACAATAGACGTCATTTCCAATCATTATTAGTCATATTTAAAATATTCTTTTTTACCTTGTATTCTAATTGAAATAAGTTTTTCATTAATTTGATATCCAACCATTGGTATTATTATTATTATTATTATTATTATTATTATTATTATTATTATTATTATTATTATTATTATTATTATTGAAACCCTAGTTGGAAAAGCAGAATGCTATAAGCACAAGTGTTAAAAGAGGGAAAAATTTCCAAGTAAGGAAACGATTTTATGAAACAATGAACCACAATCGAAACATTGAACATTTAAAGTAATATACTTTAAGACCAGTAACAAGGTCAAAATAGATCTTTCCTGGATAAACTATTCGTGATATTGGGGTGTTCTGAAAAAAAAAAAAACCCTTATCGATTTTATCTCACAAGGGACTTTACGGTTTTTCACACTTTTTAATTGGTTACCATTAGGAAATATAAAGTTCATCCAATCCCACCATGAAGGGAGAATATTTTTCTTAATATTTCCTTTACGATTTCAAGAACTCCAGTGGAAAACGAATTAAATTTTTAAGACATATTTAGATTAAGGATTTATCTCCAAGTATTGTAATGCACAGGTCCAATGAGTGATATTTTAAGCCGTATATTTAAAAAAAAAAATGATATCATAGAATTCCTGAATTATTTACACTATTTTATGGAATTGAGTGATGCAATTAATTTTTATTTCTTTTGGGTCTACAGTCAATTTATGTTTATCCTGGTTCTTTTGTTAAGGAACTAGATACCGCACTTATTATGGTAAATGACAAAATTTTTGCTTTGTATCTATAGATAAGTAAAAATCAGAACCAATAACGTTTTTTTTTTTTAATGATTGTTAGAATAGATGTTTCTGTTCCAAACCTGATGGTCAGATATAGAAACTAATATATGTTCTGAACGACTAGAAATTATTAGATTAGTATATCCAAAGAGAGAGAGAGAGAGAGAGAGAGAGAGAGAGAGAGAGGAGAGAGGAGAGAGAGAGAGAGAGAGTATATTTCTGTAAATTGGTAGTCGACGAGGTGAAAAACAGAGATCATCTTTTCCACTTAGGCTTTAGCTGAATTACAGGAGGGTTTCCTTTAGTCTATTTTGAAAGTTTAAAGGTCGCCTATGAATGAAAGAGGTAAGGGACAGCGGTATTGCTGTGGTTAGCATGAATAAGGCCTAGGGACTACCCATATAGAATGACCAAGACCCCTCTCCACCTAAGCTAGGACCAGGGGAGAGCCAGGCAAGAGGTGCAGATGACTCAGGAAGTAGACCTATAGGGTTCCAAATCCCGCCATACTTAGATCACATGGATGTTGAGGTTACAGAAGCTAAAAAAACTATTGAATTTAAGCGTGATTCAAGCCCCAGGCTGGCAAGTGCTAGGCAGGGACAATCCCAATAGACCTAAGTTGAGAGATAGAGGAGAGTGTCTGTTCCCATCAAGTGATAGTCGAGGTTAAGGATGGGAGTTTATGCTGGTGTCATCTGACGCTATCCTAATTACCATTGCCTCAATTTATCATAGGTAGATTTTCAGTCCATTTATAACAAAGACCAGGGAACATTTATCTCTACTAACAAGCTATGAAAGTATTTCCCTTATTCAGTTCCCCTTCATTTGCCTACTTCTATTCCCTCTCTCGTTATTTCCTTTTTTATTTCAGGTTTTTCTTTTTTTTTTCCATACCAAGCATAGATATGCGTATTTATTTCCTTGCTCCATAATTATTCTGTATGGATAAATCGACATATAATTGACGGTTACTCATTATTGCCGAATCTTCTTAACTCAAAAAATATTTCAAATCCAAACCATCGTAGCCGGCAAATAGGGGGAAAACCCGTCTGTACTGAGCAAGTAATTTCTTAAGTGAAAAATAAGCTTTTTGTTTAATATGAAACCGTACCGACTACCTTTGATTTACAGACACCCCCCCCCCCACCTCTCTCTCTCTCTCTCTCTCTCTCTTCTCTCTCTCTCTCTCTCTCTCACACACACAATCTTAGAATGGATTCATGTTCTTTCAACTTTCAAACTTTAAAAATTCGACAACAACAATTGAAATTTTATAAATCAACATAAAAAAAAACAAAAAACAAAATAATATTTCACTCACAAACATATTTATAAAGAAAATCAATGTTGCCTCTTCTATTACGTTAAATAACAAATTAAATCAATAAAAAAAAACATTGATAGCTAGGGGAACTTGTCAGGAAATTAGAACAACACTGAAATGGAATGAGGAATTTTCGGCAGCTGCTGATATGATACTGGTAGGGAGGCTTTAAGATTAAGAACGCGTCGTAAGAGGGCGGGTGAAGTTCAAGGAAGCTTGCATAGCAAGATGACTTCGGATTTTAAAACGTCACAAAGAGGTGGCTTCAAGATGGGACTGACTCGCTGCTACTTATGGTCTTGCATATTTGTTCTTATTCTCGTCAAGATGTGCTCCCTATCTCGTAGAGACATAGTTTTTCTACTCATAATCCCACCTGGACATTCTCTTCTGGAAATTTATATACCTATGTATGGGTGGAGCTAATAATGACAGGCAATCGTCAGTTCCATATAAGGAATTATTCTCATTCGGCATCTAGATTGATTTCCTTAAAAACACCCACTTGGGTTAAGAATAAGTTTCTGATGTAATCTAGGCCTCCTGTTGCGCCATCGTAAAGATACTGACTTCCAAAAATTGAGAAAATGTCATCATTGTCAAAGCTAAATAACTTCTTTCTCGCTGCATATATTCTTCGACAAGACTCGGATTGTCTCCAAAATACTGACGATAATAAGATGATGACTTCTTTGACCAATGACTATTTGATTTTCTCTTTCGTAGCTTACACTTTTGGAAAGGATACAAGAGACAATTCAAATACAGTAACAAAGACAATGTTCTAACGTGTCACTAGTAAGACCACGTCTATATTACATAGTCCAATTGCGGGCTTTTAAGTATTCAAGGACTCGGTAAGTCTAAGTCACCAGGTCTACATAACATTTATTCAAGAGATCATTGAACTAGAATGATCCAAAAGAAAGCTAACGAAAGAAAGGCACCTCAGGGATGAAAACTAGGGAATGTTTCTCCAGGTAACAAGAAGGGACCAAGAGAAGAACCTGGCAATTACAGACCTGTATGTGAAACCTCAGTGCCTTGCAATTTCAATCAATTATATTAGATTTAATAGAAGAACAAATAGAGGAAAATAATCTTTTGATAAGCAGCCAAATATAGTTTTACACAAAGGAGATCCTCCATGACAAATCTTGGAGTTTTTTTTTCTCAAAATATGTTTAGCATAGATGACAAAAGTTGACCATATACCTAGACTTTCAAATCTTTTGACAAAGTCTATAACAAAAAAAAAAAAAAAAAAAAAAAAATAGTTGTTAAAATTCGAGCACTAGGGATCATTGATGACCCAGATGAATGGATCGTAGATTGACTGACGAACATAAAACAGTGAGCTGTAATCAATGGAGAACCCTCCAGAGTGAGCAATTATTACAAGCGGAGTACATGAACGACCTATTCTTGGCCCATTACCATTTCTAATTTATATTAACGACATAGTTTTTGAATTAACTAGTATAGCAGACATATTTACCGACGATACTAATATAGGCATAAACACTATCTAATTATGTAGTGATTTGGCCCAGAAAAGGGCAAATACCTTTCAAATATGTGACACGTAAAGTTATGCACATGAGATATAGTAATCCATAATCAGTTTACTCAATGCTGGGTAATGAAATAGAAAGTTTGGACCAGGCGGAAGATCTTGATATTGTTATTAGCAGAGATTTCAAGTTCATCAAACAGAGCAAAATAGCTGAAAAGAAAGCACAAAAACAAATAGGTTATGTCAAGAGACAATTTCAAATTCAGGAACAAAGAGACTATTACTCACAGCTGTAAACATCACTAGTAACACCACATCTAGAATACTGAATCCAATTCTCCGCTCCAAGTATTATGAAGGATAAAGATAGAGTAGAAACAGTACAAGCTAGGGCCACCAAACTAGTTCAACACTAAGACAATTTTGATATAGATGAAGAATGGAACGTTTGAACTTATTTGATCTACAAAATCAACGACTAAGGAGACATCTAATAAAGGCATTAGAAATTACTATAGTAGTAACAAATGTAGACTACAGCAATCTATTCATGCTTAGTACAAGAGTCAGTCGAGAGGTAACGGATACACACTGGAATTTAAAAGATACAACACCGCTCAATGTGGGTAAACACTTCACACACAAAATAGTAAATACATGGAACAGACATCCAGCGAGTGCAGTAAAATATAAAACGGTAAAAAATTCAAAACTAAGTTAAACAAAACCATAAAAACTATATAAACGTTTAAACTAACTCCTTCTACCTCAAAATCAAATGGAGAGTCTGTGGATGGACTAAAAAGTCTTTAAGACTTCTTGAGTACTTGCAACTCATTGTAACTCTGTTACTCTTTAAGACATCTTGAGTACTTGCAACTCATTGTAACTCTGTTACTGATACGTTAGTATATCCAAAAGAGAGAGCACTATCCATCTCTCTCTCTCTCTCTCTCTCTCTCTCTCTCCTCTCTCTCTCTCTCTCTCTCTATCTGAACACTTTTTGTTTTACAGATTCATTCTCTCTGCGTTTCTCTAATGGCACAGTATGCGAAAATATTAGCAAAAAGTCACCATAGAATAGTTAGGTTTTTGGTAAATAATTCTTTATTTAGTAGAAAAGAAATGAGGAATATAGAATATGATGGAACAGGGCTCATATATCAACAATGAGGCTCCTATATAGAGAAATACAAAGAAAAAATGCTGAATGTAGACGTCGTAGGAAAAATTTACCCAAATGGAACCCCATAGCCTAAATCACTTAACAGATATGTTCTTATCTCATCAAGATGTGGTCCCTAAAAATCAGAGACAGGAAAAAATCAGTAGGTCAACAACACTCATTCCAAAAAAACAAAAGTTAAGCATAAATGTTTGTATAGTTATTAGAAAAACAAAGATATATGAAGAGAAAAGAGTGGTTTTAGCGAGTAAAGAGAACCTAAAAGATATTTTCACTTAAGAAAACAGTAGAAAACGAATAAAAAAAAAATAGCTTATTAAGAGACCTAGAGGGTAATCTTATTACAAATACTTTTGAAAATCACTAGGCAAGAACCTCCCCGAAGTTGCTATAAAATAAGAGGGGACACAACCACTTAATATAATTAACTTTACAATGGAAGATGTCATATAGACAATAAAGAGACTCAATAAGTCTAAGGCAACCGGGTCCAAATGAAATTCATCCAAGAAATTTACAGGACTAGAAGAAAAGATAACCTCACACTTTTACAAAGTGATCCAAAAACAGCCAACTAAAGAAAGGCACCACTGCATTGAAAACTAGGCATTGTTTGTCCAATCTACAGGGAGGGACCAAAAAGAAAAACCTGGCATTTACAAACATATGTATCTAACTTCTGTACCTTACAACATTTTTTAATCAATTAGAGTAGATTCAATAGCAGAACAAATGAAGCAAAACCATATTCTAAAAGACAGCCAACTTGGTCGACAAATCAGTTGGAATTTTTCCTCATCTTTTACATTTAAGACAAAAGCAGGGCTATAGACATTATATATCTAGGTTTTCAAAAGATTTTCGACAAAGTCCCTCATGAAAAAAAACAAAATAATGGCTAAAATTATAGCACTATCCATCATTGATAAACAAGCAAGATGGATTGAAGATTAGCGGACTGACAGAAAACAGAGTTGTAATCAACAGAGGAGCATCAGCGTGTAGTACCGTTTAGAACAGGAGTATCTCTAGGATCCGTCCTTGGTGCATTACTATTTCTGATTTATATTACCGAGCCTTGATTTTTGGAATAACTCGTAGAATAGCCAAATTTTCCGATGATACTAGACTGGGCATGAACGCTGCAAACTCAGATGATGTAGAATCCTTAAGAGAGGATCTAATTAAGTTGGGAGAATGGTCCAGAAAATGGTAAATGTCTTTCAACTGGGTGAAATGGAAAGTTACGCACATAGGGTCCTACTGGTGGGTAATGAAATAGAAAGCGTGGACCAAGAGGAAGATGTAGGCTCTATTAGTAAGAAAATTTAGATAACTAAAAAGAGCATAAATATTGAAAAGAAAGTATATAAACTAATAGGTTATAGAAAGAGACAATTCAAATATGGAAACAAAGTCATTGTACTACAGCTATGTCCATCACCAGTAAGACCGCATATAGAATATGAAGATCAATTCTAGGCTCTAAGTATTCAGAAGGATATACTGTGGATAGACCAAAAGCAGTAAAAGGTAGGGCCACCAAACCATTCTCAAAACTATGGCAATTTTGATGTAAATAGAGAATGGAATGTTTTAAGTACAAATTTGACGACTTAGGGAATAACTAATAGAGATATCCAAAATTCTTAAAGGAATAAAAAATGTGGTCTAAAACAACCTTTT
>NC_090734.1:90365377-90375377 GCF_036898095.1 Palaemon carinicauda
ATATATATATTATATATATATATATATATATATATATATATATATATAGTATATATATATATATATATATACTTACGAACCTGGTCTAGTGTGGGGTAAACACAATAGTTTATTCCTTTTTTATTTTTATACTTTATTTGTGCATTGAAGGGATAAATAACCAGCTCATAAGATGAGTTCTTCTTGTGTAGATCAAGTTAATTAAGTAAATTACAAGCGATTTCGGGTGTTAATTTTCATTGTATTCTTTATTCAAGTCAGTATGCATAAATTTCTACTATTTTTATTAATTAACTTTTTCACTTCAGAAATTTTGTTACAAATTCTTACATAACCTGTTTGAGAGTTTTATATGATCATACAAGATAGGAACAAGGGCTTATGTAATTTTCTTTTATAATTTTATGAAGTATTGTGTCTTATTTGTGAGAACATTCGCAATATGGCACGTGCTTTGGAGAATTCGGGAAAAACCCGGTGATAGGTTTTTACTCTTTTCTTTTTTTTTTTATTTCGGGGACAAAGGACAGGCTGAGCTAGTTGACTGTTAGAGTTCCTCTTATGTTGCTTGCATATGGTTGAGAGAGCAATACTTGGGAACTCTAATGCTTCATAAAGCACCAACCCCTTTCCAGAACTTGCTCTCCTTGAATCTTCTGGCATTAGCTAAGTCCCTTATAAAGGCAACCCCAGGGCTGCATATATAGACAGATGGAGAATTCCAGCCTTAAGACAGCCATCTCCCCTATCTCTTACTTTTGCACACAACTCAGTGTATTGTTTTAAAAGTGTTCAATGAAATAACAAAGTTTTGTTATGACAAGTTTTGTAATCATAGTGAGTACTCATAAAAATCATCTTAGAGTTTTTGTAAACTAACTTGCAGGAAGGTGATAGCTTCTTGTATTGTGATCTGCTTATCTATTTTCAATAAATGACAAACTCATATAGTGTATTCAGATTTAATTTCAAGTGAAACAAGTGAAGGTATAGATTTCATAAGTATTTATTTTCTCTTAGTCTAAGGTTGAATTCAGATTTATTTTCAAGTCAAATGAATATATAATTTTTATATCATAACATATTTGTCTTAGTCTAAGTTTTGTTCAGATATCACATTTCAATAAACATATAACTTTAATATCATAACATTTTTGCCTTAACCCTGGATAGGTACAGTGGGTCGTTCGCGACCCCGAGCGTCAAAAAAAAACAGGTTTTTCTCACCTGACTCAGCCCCGTGACTGAATTTGTGGGTGATCGACCTGCAGGAGGTGTCTCCCCTACATGCTCTAGTAGTGTCCAGATGTGCATTGCTGTAGCTGTACTCCTTCCCCGATTTCTGAGACGAGTCGGGGTCGTTCGCGACCGAGTTTACCCTTCTAAGGTAGTTTGCATAATTATCAAAGTTATTACGTATTATGAAATTGTCGTAGAATGGTGCAACTTGTATAGGTTATCAGTTGTGGAAAGTCTTGGTGGATTGTTTGGCTACCATGTGCATGATTTTTTTTTTTAGTTAAAATGTCGTTCATCACCACGAGGACCATTTTACCGCGATTACCCCTTTTTCATTTTTTTTTCATTTTTTTGCCAAGTCATTTTTCCGTAAGATATTGCCAAATAGTGTCGTAAAACTTTTGCTTGTTTAGTGTTGGAAAGTGTGTCTAGATGATCTGGCTACCCATGCATGACTTTGTTTTTGTCAGATACGACGTAGTTATTGGTATATTGGGTATTTAACTGCGGTTACCAATTTCTGTTTTTTTTCAATATTTGTAAAAATTACTACGTAGTAAGGAATTGCCGTATATTATTCATTTTATTTTCATGTTTATGTGTTAGAAAGTGTGCCTTGATGGTTGGGCTAACACATGCATGTCTTTATTTTTATCTGAGATGCCGTATATTAGAATGTCGGGCATTTTACCGCGAGTACCCCTTTTTAATTTTTTTAAATTTTTTTGCCAAGTCATTTTTCCGTAAGATATTGCGAAATAGTGTCGTAAAACTTTTGCTTTTTTAGTGTTGGAAAGTGTGTCTAGATGATCTGGCTACCCATGCGTCATTTTGTTTTTGTCAGATACGACGTAGTTATTGGTATATTGGGTATTTAACTGTGGTTGCCCATTTCTGTTTTTTTTCAATATTTGTAAAAATTTACTACGTAGTAAGGAATTGCCGTATATTATTGATTTTTTTTTCATGTTTATGTGTTAGAAAAAGTGCCTTGATGGTTGGGCTAACACGTGCATGTCTTTTTTTTTATCTGAGAGGCCGTATATTAGAATGTTGGGCATTTTTCCGCGAGTGCCCCTTTTTATTTGTTTTGCATTTTTTTGCTTAGTCATGTTACCGTAAGGAATTGGCAAGTAGTGTCGCAAAACTTATGTTTTTATAGTGTTGGAAAGTGTTTCTAGATGATCTGGCTACCCATGCCTATTTTTTTTTTAGCCAGATATGGCGTATATATAAGTATGTGTTCGATTTTCCTGTGATTGCCATTTTTTCGTTTTTTCCCATTTCTTTCAAAATTACTACGTACTAAGGAACTATCACAGAGTAATGATTCATTTATATGTTTATTTGTCGGAAAATGTGCCTTGATGGTTTGCCTAGCACGTGGCTGAAATTTTTTTTTTCTGAAATGCCGTATATTAGAATGGCCATTTTTCCACGAGTGCCCCTTTTTATTTGTTTTGCATTTTTTTGCTTAGTCATGTTACCGTAAGGAATTGGCAAGTAGTGTCGCAAAACTTATATTTTTATAGTGTTGGAAAGTGTTTCTAGATGATCTGGCTACCCATGCCTATCTTTTTTTTTGCCAGATATGGCGTATATATAGGTATGTGTTCGATTTTCCGGTGATTGCCATTTTTTCGTTTTTTCCCAATTCTTTCAAAATTACTACGTACTAAGGAACTATCACAGAGTAATGATTCCTCTAGATGTTTATTTGTCGGAAAATTTTGTTTACTTTTTTTTTGATTGAATATCATCAAATTTTTTTAGCTAAAATATTATATTGTTTTACATTTTTTTTTTCGATTTTATTTCCCTTCAAAAAAAATTTTTTGGGTCAGAATTTTAATTTTATAGTCGTAAAATAATCGACAATTATCCAGCAACCCACCATACAATTTTTATGCATATCCAATAATAATTAGATTAGTAAATAACACCTTGAAATTGACATACCCTTCCTACATTTCAAGTGGCAGATTAGGGAGTCTGAGTCAGTGTGGTTGGCGGCCATTTTGTGGACATATCCGAAGCGTAAGCTGCCCTATCTATATATATTCTTGTTCCCTATAGAATTTGTGATATTTTGGTATATTTTTACCTGCATAAATATCATATTATATATTAAATATATGTATTTTTTTACGAAATTTCTAAGTACTCAAAAAATTACCTTTAGATATAGCCCCTGATATAAATGTAATTTACAAAATAATGAAGATTTTTTTACATATTTCTATTTTAGGATAACATATGTTTATTCCCTAAAAACATTAGCCACTTCCTATTTCATTTGGGTACCCAAAAAAATTCATGAAATTTGGACAAATTTTTTTGGCCAAAAAAAGTTACCCTTTTTTCTCATTTCAGATCTTCACCTCCATGGGTCTGACTTCATCCAAAATACATCAAGATGTGTCCTAAACATTCAAGAATCAATTCCTAAAAGGATTTGTGTATATATGTATAAACTTTTTTTTTATGAATTTTTATGTCAGGTCTTTTTTTTTCTACTTAATTTTTTAAAATATTTATAATAAATAGTTTTTCTGCAGATGAGTAGTATTTATCTTTACAGTTGTTTTAAGCATTCATTGAAGTTTTTTTTTGGCAAAAGAAAAAAGGAGGTTACTGCAAAAACTGATTTTTCAAGAATTTTTTTTGGCGTCGGGGTCGTTCGCGTCCGAGTATACCCTTAAAGGGGTGTCCGAGGAGCGTACCTATCCAGGGTTAATCTAACTTTTGTTAAGACTTCACATTTCAAGTGATTTATTTGTTTTATGTGAATTCCTTCATAGTGTTGTAATCAATATAGAGTATATTTATTTTTGTAAAGAGTGTATTATTTCAATCATCAGAGTTTAATGTATATTCGCTTGTATCATTTCAATGAATCAAAGTTAGAGTTATTTGAATATTTGTAATTATAATATCGCCCACGAATGGCATTTAATACCGAATTCTATCTTGGGAATATACTTCCACTTGGAATTCATTTTATGGTAACATCTTCTGGCCGGGTGGAGATTCGAACCCCGACCTGTACGGCTGGAAACCAAGCCTGCAGGGACACTACCGACTGAGCTATCAAGAGAGATAAAAGTTCATGACAAGTCCCAGTACATATTACTTTCGAATTCAGGAATCTGTTCATACACTTGAAATAAACCCATCTCCACCATGATAGCTGAATCGTAAGTTAGCAACACGTGGTTATTATTAATGTATATATATTACAAGAACACGTGATTTCAATCAATGTAAATATCGCCCACGAATGGCATTTAATACCGAATTCTATCTTGGGAATATACTTTCACTTGGAATTCATTTTATGGTAACAGCTTCTGGCCGGGTGGAGATTCGAGCCCCCACCTGTACGGCTGGAAACCATGCCTGCAGGGACACTACCGACTGAGCTATCAAGAGAGATAAAAGTTTATGACAAGTCCCAGTACATATTCCTGTCGAATTCAGGAATATGTTCATACACTTGAAATAAACCCATCTCCACCATGATAGCTGAATCGTAAGTTTGCAACATGTGGTTATTATACATGAATATATATCACAATCACACGTGATTTCAATCAATGTAAATATCGCCCTCGAATGCATTTAATACCGAATTCTATCTTGGGAATATACTTCCACTTGGAATTCATTTTATGAATTCGACAGGAATATGTACTGGGTGTCATAAACTTTTATCTCTCTTGATAGCTCAGTCGGTAGTGTCCCTGCAGGCATGGTTTCCAGCCGTACAGGTGCGGGTTTGAATCTCCACCCGGCCAGAAGGTGTTACCATAAAATGAATTCCAAGTGGAAGTATATTCCCAAGACAGAATTCGGTATTAAATTCCATTCGTGGGCGATATTTACATTGATTGAAATCACGTGTGCTTGTGATATATATTCATTTATAATAACCACGTGTTGCAAACTCCCACGCTCCCAGAGTGAATGGAACATTCTGGAAGTGGGTAAGTTTCATATATATATAGCAACCCCAAGGGTGAAATATAGATAGAGATGTCCAGCTTTAAGATCGCCATTTCCCCTTTCTTTCACTCTCACAAACAGCTCAGAGTATTTTGTTTTTTAAAGTGTTCAGCACCTATAGTGTGTCCTCTCCAAATTGCTTTTGTGTACCCCGCATGTACCGTGTGTAGTGAGTACTTATAGAAATTCTCTTAGAGTTTTTAAATGGCACTGTAGGAAGGTGATAGGTTCTTGTATTGTGATCTGGTTACCTATTTTCATTAAGTGTCAACCTTAAATATTGCATTCAAATATAATTTTAAGCAAAACAAGTGATTGCATAATTTTTTATAAGTGTTATTTCTTTTCTTAGTCTAAGGTCTATTCACATATAATAGTTCAAGTCAAGTTATTTTATAATATTTAGATTGTAAAATTTTTCTCATAATCTAAGTTTTGTTCAGACTTAATATTTCGCTTGATTTGTTTTGTTTTAAAATAAATTCTTGCACAGTGTTGTAATTTACATAGAAAATATCTATTTTTTAAAGAATGTATTATTTCAATCACCAGTGTTTGAAATTGTATTCGCTCGTATCCTACTATGAACTGAAGTTAGAGCTATTTGAATAATTGTAATGATATTTACTCAGTTTTGTTTTGCATATACTCAAGATATCTTTGGACATTCAGTGTTTTATACATTGCTGTCTAGGAGTTATTTAACTGTCTTAGAGTTCGTGTATCAATATTTTAAAGTGTATCAGTTTTAATGTAAAAGCAAACAGGTGAGTCTGTAACTAGAAAAGCTGTTTAGCTTACCAACCATAATACATAAATTATTATATGTTCAGTTTCCAGTCATGACCTATAGTTCAATATATATTTGGTGCCCAGACCCAGGAGCCATCATCATATAATATATTTTTGGTGCCTAGTCAGGAGAGCCATCAACGTATAATATATTTTTGGTGCCCAGACCCTAGGGATCAAGCGAGTCTCTTTTAAACATTGGTGATAACAGGGCTGTGTTTTCATTTCAGTTTTAAATAATACAGCGTTGAAAGAGTTTTCTGTATTGTTTGGATATATTTTCGAAAGGTAGTTAATATGGTTCAATTATAAGATGTCACTGTTTAATATCAAAGAGTTTTTAAATAACCCAAGTGTTCAGAAATTGTCAAAAGCTAATGTAACTACAGCTCAGTGGCTCGCTCTCTATTTTAATGGCGTGCTGCGGCCATGCAACAAGTAGGATGATTGAAGACCAAATCAAGTGTCTAGCCTTTGAAGCGTTGATAAACTCGGGAAAGTTGTCGGAAGAAAGTAATATAGCAGCTCGTGAAGTGTTGGATGAAGCTGATATCATGAAAGCATATAGGGATGTTGAGGCTGAGATTCAATGACTTGCAGTGGAGGAGATCTTTTTCAAGTTGAAGTTGATGGCAGAACGAGAAGAAATACGGAGAAGACGGGAAGAATTAGTAGCAAGGTGAGATAAAGAAGAGAGAGAAGAAAAACGACAAGCGAGAGAAATGGAAGCAAGACGAGAAGAAGAAAGGGAAGAAGCCAAAAGAGATCGAAAAACATGCATGATTAAAGGATGCAAGGCGAAAAGAAGAAGAGAGAGAAGAAAGACGATGTGCAAAAGAAATGCAAGGCAAGAAGAAGCGAGAGAAGAAAGATGAAGTGTGAAGGAAATGGAAGCAAGGCGAGAAGAAGAAAAAGAAAGAAGAGAGGAAGAAAAACAGATGGAAAAAGCAAGGCATGTTCGGGTGTTGGAGCTGTTGAACGCCCGTACACAGTTAACAACACATACAGAGGCAGCTCCTGCTAGGTGTGAACCCGTGTTTAAATGTGTCAGAAGCCCAGAGTTCAATTCAAAGGTGCACAGAATAGGCTCCAGATGAGTTCTTCGATCATCTTGAAACGGTCGCAGCAACGATGGAATGGCCAAAAGATGAATGCTCTGTGTTATTTCTGAGTGTGGTCTTTGAGAAAGCCCAGAGTGCTTACTTATCCTTATCTAAGGACCAGAGGATGGAGTATCAAGAAGTGAAGAGGAACGTGCTGCAAGTGTATCAGATGACCCCTGAATATTATAACGAAAGGTTCCGAAGTTTGAAAAAAAGACGAAAAAATTACTTTTCTGGATTAAGCTTATAAGGTATGATGATGTTTTAAGAGATGGACACAGGTTGCTAACGTAAAGGAGATGGCTAATTTAGAAGAATTGATAATACTAGAGCAGTATCTATGATGAATTCCTGAGCACATCCGAACGTACTTGAAAGAGAGAATGAGGTGAAGAAACTTAATAAAGCCGCTTCGCTGAGTGAAGATTATATTATCATTAGTCGTACACCTTCCTCGGGCATAAAGTTTCAACAATTGTTCCGACCAGATGTTGAAGTATTCGCTGAACCGTGAAAACCAGTTCAGTAATACCTATGTGAACAAGTTTAACAGGTACAGCGGAATTAACACGGGTACTGAACCTGAGCAGAATGTGATAGCACCATAGAAACAATCATCGAATCGCTCTCCTTCAAGTATCGTGAAAGACATACAGAAGGTTGATATTGTCTGTTTTTAATTGTGGCAAAAGAGGCCATATCAATAAGGAATGTTGGCCAAACCAACCGAAAGTAGTCGCCTAAGTGATTAAGGATAATTCGATTTCACAGAATGCGAAGATGAAGAAGCAGTCGGAAAAGGAAGAAGAGGAAAAAAAACAAGCCAACATTTATATGACTAACAGGACGAACCCAAACAGTGTGGATGCCTTTAAACCAAATATTGATGAATGTATGTTAGCAGTAATAAACGGAAGTAGCGAACCACGGTCAGGATATTGCCCGACACAGTACAGCATAAAAATGGTAACAGCTGAGATAATTTTTGGATTTTTGTTTACAAGACTACACTCTCCATTAGACTGCCAATTTATGCAAGCTGTTGTTTTTGTCTATCACATATTCATAATTTAAAACTACCCTGGTTTCTTCACTAAACGACCTGGAACTGACATCGTCAACATAGTCAACCAATCAGAAGTTCGTGATGTATTTGATATGCATTCCAAATATGTACCAAATAAAAATTTGAGTAAGTATTCAAAAGTGTCCATAAAATATGCAATTCGCAAATGATGATACTTTTCAGTATTTACCCTATTACTTACTTTGTATATATTTTGAATATATATCAAATGTAAGTTGGCATCACGAACTTCTTCTTGGTTGACTATGTTGACGAGTTCAGTTCCAGGTCAGCTAGTGATGAAACCAGGGATTTTTTTTTTTTTAACCAATTTTATGGTTTCTTCATAATTTTAACTTGTTCCCCATCTAGAGAATTATTTTAGATTATGAAAATATAATAGGGGAAAACGATAGCTTTTCATAGTTTGGCAGTATATGGAGAGCATGGTCTTGCTAACAAATACCTCCTTTTTCCCACAGCTCGCTACTTCAAGAACTGAATCCTCCGTCTCATCCATAATAATTTGGTTTTTCTAGAACTTACATATACTTCGTGAGCCTCTCTACCTGAAGCAACTTTGCTCACAGTGGAAGCACGCAACTTAGAGAGGTTTCGAATAGATGATTTCGTCCACAAGAGAACCTAGAGTAGCAATTCGAAAAATTACTGGCAATAAAAAACAGATGTTTGTGTGTGTGTGTGTGTGTGTGTGTGTGTGTGTGTGTGACGTTCCCCTACAACTTGTAAGATGGTCATAGGCCTAGGAAATTTTCAGTTGCTGTGAAAGAAAAAGGAAAGTAATAATCGAATAGAATATAAAAACAGCTTACCAGGATTGCATACTTAAATAAGGTAAAAGTTTGAGTGAAAAAAAAAAAGCTCAAATTTCTAAGAAATGTTCAAGATTTTAGTAGAAACCATATTAACTATTGTAAATGAAGATTTTAACATTTTCCTGTTATCGAATAAAAAACCTGTCGCTTCGATAATAAACTGGGAAATATTGGAAACTGGTTTGCGTGTCCCACAACATGGGACCATGAAATCTCTCTAGTGGAATGTGAACCTCCACGCATAATCCAAATGACTTTAACACGAAATGCCTCTTGAAACGTCCTTATCTGGTCTTAACAGCCATGTCTAGCACTGACAGCCGTGTCCGGCTGCCATGGCCATCATTGTCATCATGTCTTGCCATAAAAGGATAATTACATGATATTCGTTTACTGCCTGGAAATAAAGAGAGCTTCGTTGCCTGCCTTTAATTTCTCGATTATTGCTAAGAATTTCTTCATGAATGTTTATAAGAGTCTTTGGATCATTCTGGGGAAAAAAATCGTAGATGGCTTTTTACATGTGCAATTATTTTGTTTTAAAGGGGGCATGAAACACCCAGATGTGCTGTCACTAATAGAAATGGAATTTGACTAGTGATTGTTGTTATCACTCAAGATATTTTACAACCCGTTTGATGGACAATTTAGAAAAGAGCTCAAAAAGAGAATTTATCAAAAGTGCTGTTAAAATTTTCACATGGGGGAAATTTTTAAAACTTTTGTATCCTTGGTCTAGGGTCGAGAGCAAAGAAAATGGTCAGTAATTACATGGCCAGTAGTATTGTAGTCAATAGTTGCGTAAATGGCAATGTCTTGATTTAGAATCTCGTTATTATGATGTCTAAAAAGGAATACCCATGATAGTGTTTTTTGTAAAATAACTCCCAATTTGCAGAAACTCTTATCTAACCAAAAATCATTGATCAGTTTTCAACAAGATGAAATCTACTATAAAC
>NC_090734.1:90387877-90390377 GCF_036898095.1 Palaemon carinicauda
ATATATATATATATATATATATATATATATATATATATATATATATATATATATATATATATATATATATATATATATATATATATATATATACGTATATATATATTATATATATATATATATATATATATATATATATATATATATATATACAAAAAAAATTTTTGCGTAGTGTTTTTTTTCAATTTTCATTTAATGATGAAGCACTTGTGGAATTAACTATCTGAAAGGAACCCTTTTATACTGTTTCGCATCTATATCTTTTCATGTCTTCAGGGATAGAATATATATATATATATATATATATATATATATATATATATATATATATATATATATATATATATATATATATATATATATATACATATACATATATATATATATATATATATATATATATATATATATATATATATATATATATATATATATATATATATATATATATATATATATATATATACGCTCTTCTTGCCTAGTATTGCTTATACAATTTTCATTAAATGATAAAGAACTTATGGAATTAACGATCTTAAAGGAACGCTTTTTTAATGTTTGGTATCTATATCTTTTCTTATCTACAAAGATATAATAGTGTATATATATATATATATATATATAATATATATATATATATATATATATATATATATATATATATACATATATATATATATATATATATATATATATATATATATATATATATATATATATATATATATATATGTATATATATAAAGAGAGAGAGAGAGAGAGAGAGAGAGAGAGAGAGAGAGAGAGAGAGAGAGAGAGAGAGAGAGAGAGAGAGATGAACTTTAAGCGTAGTATTCCTCAGCAAATTTTCATTAAATAATAAATCATTTTTGGAATCAACTATCCTATTGCATTACTTTTGTAGTATCCTGTATCGGTATCTTATCTTGTCTTCATGGATAGAATTTTGAAGGAAAATACAGAATTTCCTAGTTTGCTGCTCAATTTATTCAGTTCTATCCGACAGTTATTTCATCCAAAAGGTAATGGTCATTTCCAGAACCCATTTACAAAGTCATCCATGTGCTTTTATAATGGCTCTATACTCACAAAAAAAAAAAAAAAATATATAAGAATATCAGAATACCGCAATATATAACATATATGAAAATCTTATTATGTTTTCTGGATCCCTGCTGTGATAACACTTCAAAACTTCAGTGAGAGTTCTAGAGGTCTGTTATAGGGAAAAATCTCTACTCTCCAACTAAATCTTGCAACATTAGTTTCCTGTGTTTCTGGATATGTTCAGGAAGCATTGTGTAGAAGGTACTCCTACTAGACGGGTGACAGAGCATGATGAAATTTGAATGTTCATCACAAACTGTTGCATCTTAATGAGAATTACTTCTCCAATCGTTAGCCTCCTATAGTCATTCTCCTTGTGAATAACTTCTGTGTCCCTAATAACATAATCTAGTAGAGACTTTTTGTCATATAAGATCACACAGAAAGATACAGTCGATAGGTTTCTCAGCCAGACTTCCTCTTCAGAGGTGAGGTCGCCCTTTCAAAGCTATGTGAATTGGGAAGAGACTGCTAACCATCCCCTATCAAATAAGAAGTAAATAATGTATCACTCATATAAGTACCTTTATTGGCTGATTGTAACTGGAAAGCAAAGATATTGAAAAATAATTACAATAACAATTTTCTGATGATCGTTACAATTTTTAATACGATTATTATTGAACCAGAAATTGATAACGTTTAGCTTTTGTGAAATTTAAATGAGAGTAATAAAAGGAAGAGAATAATTGCATTAAAAGAAATATGTACATAATCTATTTCCCCTTATTTTTCGTTCATTGTTTCCCTTTGACCACCTGTAATGGCCAGTCACATTATCCTCTCGTAAAACTGATTCGCGAAGTTACTTTCTTTTTGGAACGGTAATCCCCAATAATTAACTCGTGCAGCTAATTAGTGATTCAATGATCATGATGAATTAGGGGGAAGGTTCACTTAAATGAATTTATTATTAGGTAACATAACTCTGGAAATATAATAGGTTTGGTTCTGCAGTATTTTCTTTCATTCAACTACCATGTTTTATAACTTCTCTTTCGAGATTTTCCCAGCTCTTGCAAGAATCCCATTACCTTCTTATCCTTTAATCCTACTTCCCACTTAAAAGTCAGTTTATTTGCTTCATGTATATATATATATATATATATATATATATATATATATATATATATATATATATATATATATATATATATATATATATATATATATATATATATATATATGTATATATATATATATATATATATATATATATATATATATATATGTATATATATATATATATATATATATATATATATATATATATATATATATATATATATATATATATATATATATATATATTGCGACGGGTATAAATGTCAAAATGAAAATCTGCCACGAACGTATTTTAAAGACTATACAGAAGTCCAGTCATAAGTTATTA
>NC_090734.1:90400377-90427877 GCF_036898095.1 Palaemon carinicauda
AAGCGAATCTGCTGGGCATAACCCTACATCAGACAACGGCCGACAACCCCGCTGCCAACGGAATGGTTGAAAGTTTTCATCACACCCTAAAAGCAGCTTTGATGTCCCGCTGTAAGGATTAAAACTGCTTTATTCAGCTTCCCTGGGTCTTCCTGGGACTTACGACCACTCCTAAAGACGTCCTCGACGTCTCGGCAGCTGAAATGGTGTATGGCGACTTGTTGGTCATCCCTGCTGAATTTTTTCCTTGTACAACATCCTCCGACGATCTCCAGCGCATACGTCACGTCGTGGGAAAATTTACTCAATGCCGCCAGACTTACAAGCCCCCAGCGAAGCATCACATACCGACATACTTGCACTCTGCAACCCACATCTTCCTGCGCAACGACACTACCAAGCCACCGCTAACGGCACCTTACACGGGCCCTTTCCTTGTGATCCGACACAGTCCGAAAGCATTCCTACTAAACATTCGTGGCAAAGAATATATATATATATATATATATATATATATATATATATATATATATATATATATATATATATATATATATATATATATATTTATATATATATATATATATATATATATATATATTATATATATATATATATATATATATATATATATATATATATATATATATATATATATATATATATATATATATATATATATATATATATATATATATATATATATATATATATTCAAATATATATATATATATATATATATATATATATATATATATATATATATATATATATATATATATATATATATATATATATATATATATATATATATATATATATATATATATATATTTATATATATATATATATATATATATATATATATATATATATATATATATATATAACAAAGAAAAACTTGATAGTCCATAAGCATTTATTGAACTTATTAGAAATATAGAGCTTAATAATATAATTCCTTTTTATCTAGTTGTAAGTAATATCATCTAGAATATATGCATTTGTTACATTTCAAAATTCATGTAGTAAGTAACACTATGTCTAAGGTTACAGAGTAATATTACAGAATAGTTCCCGTTTTGGCCCATTACAAATTCCCAAAATTGGGTCATAAGGTCGAAAGGCAACCATCTAAGAACATAACTTCCTGCGCCGACAGGTGTTTGATTTCATTCAAGGCCTTTCACATCCCTCACGCCATTCTACTGCACAGCTGCTGAAGGCAAAGTTCATTTGGCACGGCATTTCTAAGGATGCTAAGGATTGGGTCCGCGCCTGTACTTCTTGCCAAACTTCCAAAGTACATCGACACACGGATTCAGGAGTGGACACCTATCCTCAACCTCAGCGTCGTTTCGCACACATTCACGTCGACATTGAAGGCCCCCTACCCACATCACAAGGACATGGTTACATGTTTACCGTCATCGACAGCTCCACCTGTTGGCCTGACGTCATCCCCATGGAAACTGCAACGTCCGCCTCACGTACATCTGCCTTACTCTCTGGATGGATTGCAAGATTTAGTATCCCTGAGAATATTACTTCTGACAAGGGAACCACTTTCACCTCTCAATTGTGGACATCATAAGCGAATCTGCTGGGCATAACCCTACATCAGACAACGGCCGACAACCCCGCTGCCAACGGAATGGTTGAAAGTTTTCATCACACCCTAAAAGCAGCTTTGATGTCCCGCTGTAAGGATTAAAACTGCTTTACTCAGCTTCCCTGGGTCTTCCTGGGACTTACGACCACTCCTAAAGACGTCCTCGACGTCTCGGCAGCTGAAATGGTGTATGGCGACTTGTTGGTCATCCCTGCTGAATTTTTTCCTTGTACAAAATCCTCCGACGATCTCCAGCGCATACGTCACGTCGTGGGAAAATTTACTCAATGCCGCCAGACTTACAAGCACCCAGCGAAGCATCACATACCGACATACTTGCACTCTGCAACCCACATCTTCCTGCGCAACGACACTACCAAGCCACCGCTAACGGCACCTTACACGGGCCCTTTCCTTGTGATCCGACACAGTCCGAAAGCATTCCTACTAAACATTCGTGGCAAAGAATATATATATATATATATATATATATATATATATATATATATATATATATATATATATATATATATATATATATATATATATATATATATATATATATATATATATATATATATATATATATATATATATACATATATATATATATATATATACATATATATATATATATATATATATATATATATATATATATATATATATATATATATATATATATATATATATATATATATATATATATATATATATATATATATATATATATATATATATATATATATATATATATATATATATATATATATATATATATATATATATATATATATATATAAACAAAGAAAAACTTGAGAGTCCATAAGCATTTATTGAACTCATTAGAAATATAGAGCTTAATAATATAATTCATTTTTATTTAGTTGTAAGTAATATCATCTAGAATAAATGCATTTGTTACATTTCAAAATTCATGTAGTAAGTAACACTATGTCAAAGGTTACAGAGTAATATTACAGAATAGTTCCCGTTTTGGCCCATTACAAATTCCCAAAATTGGGTCATAAGGTCGAAAGGCAACCATCTAAGAACATAACTTCCTGATATTTATACAAGAAATGATGTCTCTGTCTGACCTTTTTTTATTGAAACTTTATTACCGTCTTGGAAAAAAGCTTTTCAAACAATGTAGATCCACATGCACCCCGAGATCATTGAAGTTTTTCGCCCAATGCTATTTTTTTTAACATGAATTAGATGAGTTAAAGACCCACTCTAAATTTCAAGGGCTATATACAACTTTGGGAAAGTTTTGGGGACCCTCCCCGGCTTTGCAATTTGAGTCTTATGGGTGTGTTATAGCAACGCATATAACTATACACTCACCCGAGAATCAAAGTCCCAATTAAATCCACTGTTCCTCGCAGAGTTAAACAACAGGGTTAACGACGCAACCAACTGCTACCACAGACCTCTTTAGCTGCTCCACTTGCTTAGCATAGTGGCGAAAGAATACCCTGGAAGACTTCCAGCCAGTGTATGAACGAAGGTGTTCAAAATCCATAAAGTTAAAGAAGTTTAAGGATGAAGCAACTTTCCTCGGATCATGACCTGCGGGTGAACTGTCAGGGATCTGCTCTGCGAATAAAGTATGTAATTTTCACCCTGAGTTGATTTAAAGATAAATTCAAGCCCGATGTTTCTCCTCTGAATAGTTGACCCCCATGGAAGTCTGAAGTTCTACGAAGATAGACCTTTAGGCATTCTACGGGACATAGAGATGCATCTTCTTTCAGAGGGCAGATTCTCCAGGGACCCCACCTGTTGGTGGGCAACTCATTCTTAGCGAGATACATAGGGTCCGGAAACAGGTTCAGTTCTCCCCCATCCAGGAACTGACCCCGGCCTTCCTCTCTCGAGAGGGCTACAATCTCACTAACTCTGGCCCCAGAAGCTAGGGCAAAAAGGAAGATCACTTTTTGAGTCAGATCCTTCAGTGCACACTCCTCATTATCCAGTAACGAGGCAAAATGAAGGACTTTGTCTAAAGACCATGAAATAGGCTTTGGAGGAGCTGAAGGTCTAAGCCTAGCACAGACCTTCGGGATCTTGTTAAAAATCTCGTTAGCGAGGTCTACCTGGAAGGCATACAGAATGGGTCTTGTCAGAGCCGACTTACATGTAGAAATCGTGTTAGCCGCCAGTCCCTGTCCGTGGAGGTGGATGAAGAAGGATAGGCAGAAATCCGTAGAGATCTCATGCGGATCCTTGTCTTTGACAAAGGCTACCCATTTTTTCCATGCTGATTCGTATTGCCTTCTAGTAGACTTGCACTTATATTCTTCCAGGAAGTCGATGCTATCTTTCGAAATTCCGAACCGCTTCTTCACCGCTAGGGAGAGAAAATCATGAGCTGCAGGGTCCGGGTTTTCTGTAATGAAGCGTAGACAGTCGACTTCTGGACTTGCTGGGACAGAACTGGGTCCGGGAGTGGTAGAAACTCTAGTCGTAGTTCCAGAGCTAGAGGGAACCATACACTGTTCGGCCACTTGTGGGCCACTATCGCTGCTACTCCCTTGAAGGATCTTAGTTTGTTGAGGACCCTCAACATCAGATTGTGAGGGGGAAACAGGTAGATCCTGGACCATCTGTTCCAATCGAGGGACATCGCATCTACTGCTTCCGCCAAGGGGTCCTCGTACGGGGACACATATCTCGGCAACTTCTTGTTGTCCTTCGTCGCGAAGAGGTCTATCTGCAGTTCTGGGACTTGACTCGAGATGAAGGAGAATGATCCTGCGTCTAGGGACCATTCCGACTCTATCGGTGTAACCCTGGATAGAGCGTACGCGGTCACATTCCAGACTCCTTGAAGGTGAACTGCTGACAGGTGCCACTTCTTCTTCTCCGCCAGTCGGAATATGGCTAACATTACCTGGTTGAGAGGTGGAGATCTCGATCCCCGCCAATTCAGACATTTCACTACCACCTCGCTGGCCAGTACCAACCTTACATGGATCGAGTGACGTGGGGATACTTTCTTCAGGGTAAGAAGCACTGCCATAGCTTCTAGAAAGTTTATGTGAAAAGTCTCAAATAGCTTGGACCAGGTCCCTTGTACTTTTTTCCGATGGGAGTGACCTCCCCACCCTACCTTTGAGGCATCTGTGTGAATTGTCACTGATAGGGGAGGTGGCTGAAGAGGTACTGACCTCTTTAGACGACTGGCTTGAGACCACGGTCTGAGAAGAGAACGCGCTTTTGATGCAAAGGTTCTCCAAACTCCCGCTGCATCCTTTAGCTGTGCTCTTAGCACTGGGTCTGTTACTGACGCGAACTGAAGAGAGCCCAGAACCCTCTCTTGTTCGCGTCTTGATATCCTCTCGGAAACTAGAAGTCTCTTGACAGACCCCGCTATCTCCTTCCTCTTCGACATTGGAATGGAAAAACGGTGTGATACTAGGTCCCAGTGAATTCCTAACCACTGGAACCTCTGAGCTGGAGAAAGACGAGACTTCTTTCTGTTGATCATGAAACCTAGATATTCCAGGAACTGAATCACCTGTAGGGAAGTTTGTAAGCATTACGCTCTGGATGCTGCCCACACCAACCAATCGTCCAGGTAGGCTACTACCTGGAACCCTTTTAGGCGTAACTGTTTGAGCGCTGCGCTCGCAAGCTTCGTAAAGATCCTTGGGGCTATGTTTAGCCCGAAAGGCATCGCTCTGAAAGCGTAAAGCTTTTTTTGTAGCTTGAATCCTAGGTAGGGGGAGAGACGGCGACTTATTGGAACGTGCCAATAGGCGTCTGACAAGTCGATGGAGACGGTATATGCCCTCTTGGGCAGTAAGGCCCTTATGTGTTGTAATGTTAACATCTTGAACTTGTGGTTCACTATGAACTTGTTGAGTGGTGACAAGTCCAGAATGACTCTGAGTTTCCCCGAGTCTTTCTTGGGAACACAAAACAGCCTCCCTTGGAACCTGATGGACTTTACCCTCCGGATCACCTTTTTCTCCAACAGTTCTTGAATGTACTCCTCCAAAACGGGGGTGGAGTGTTGGAAAAATTGAGGGCACAGGGGCGGAGTACTGTACCAACTCCAACCCAGTCCATTTTTGAGCAGGCTGTGGGCCCAGGGATCGAAGGTCCAACGATCCCGAAAATACTGTAGTCTCCCTCCTACCGGCGACACTTCACTTTGACTGCTGCCCTGCAGTCTTGCCTCCCTGGCCGCGACCACCTCTGAAACCTCTTCCCCTAGAGGGGCGTCTTGCCGAGCCTCTGGCTGCACCTCTGGGCTTTGCTCGAAACGTGGTCGATTGCCCTTCGAACACTGGATTGAATGCCGGGGATGCTGATGACACGGCCTGGGGTACCCATTGGAAGGTGGTCGGGGTCTGGGCTACCAATTGTGGCACCGGAGGCAAAGCTGGCTGCTGCTGCTGCTGACGTTGCGGTCTGAAAGGCTTGGCTGGGCGGGAAGAAAACCTCGATTTCTTCGCCTTTCCTTTCGGCTGGGGGCCTTCATCAGGGAAAGACTTCCTCTTAAGGGACAGGCCCCACTTAAGGAGAAGATTTCGATTCTCAGTGGCTGCCTTGTCCACCACCTCCTTAACCACCTCATTGGGAAAGAGATCTTTACCCCAGATGCTGGATGAGATGAGTTTCTTGGGTTCATGCCTCACTGTGGCCGAGGCGAACACAAACTCCCTGCAGGCCCTCCTCACTTTGACAATGCTATAGAGGTCCTTTGTCACCGTGGCCAGATGGATCTTGGCCATTACCATGAACATTTCAGGCATCTTAGGGTCGCTAGCCATTGTCTCCATGTTTGTCTGGAGAGACATCGAGACTGCCAGACGCTCCTTTGTCTCAAGTTCCCTCCGTAGGAGGAATTCAGACAACTTGGGAAGGTTTTCGCCGAACTGTTGACCTGCAATATCGGCGTCCAACTTCCCAACCGAGAAGGTGAGATGTACCTCCTTCCAGTCCTTGTTGTCCAACGGCAAGGCCAAAGACAAGGGCTTGCATTCCTCCAGGGATGGGCATGGTTTGCCAGCTTCTACCGCCTTCAAAACGGCCGCGAATCCTTTCTGCAGAAAGGGGAAGGCCCTAGCCGGAGAAGATACGAAGGAAGGGTGCTTCTTACTCAAAGCAGCAACTTTGGAGTTTGAGAAGCCCCTCTCCTTCAACGCAGAGGTTAGTGCAGCTTGAGCCTTGGCGTGATCCAAGATGATCACCTCCTTTGGTTCCGTCTCCTCCTTCGAGGCCGGCTCCTTCTTCAGACGGACATAACAGTCCGGGTAGGCCCCTCTGCTGGGCCAGAATTCCACCACCTCAAGGGGAACTGCACCCAGCTTCTCCGACATGACGATCTTCCCGACCGTCATCGGCATGTGCTCGGCATATCTCCACGGGTTGGCATCCGAGCACACAGGAAGGTCCTTCACGTTGAGCTTCTTTGGAGGCCGACGTGACGCTGTAATGTTCTGCATCTGGAGCTCCATTGCAGCGGCCTTCTGACTATTCTCCCTCTGCATCTGTTGTATCATACCAACGATGGAAGAGAGAGCCTGTCCCAGCTCTGCTGGAAGAGCGGACGAAGTAGAGGGAATAGGTTCAGGGGCCTGAACCGGAACGTCTGAAGGTACGGAAACATCTTCCTCCACGGCAATCGGATCTTGATCCTCCTCCTCACCCTCTGCGAGGAGGTCCTGTTCCGCACGGTCGGACAAGTCCGACATCTTGTCATCCAGCTGGATGTCCTGCATGGCATTCGCAACATCCTCCTCCACTGGGATCTGGACGAGAGGGATCTCCGGCCGAGGCTGGGGAACAACAGCGTCAGTAGAAGCCTTGGGAAAAAGGTACGCCCTCATCTTCTCATTAGGAAGATAAGGTCCAATGGTGTTCTTCTGGAAACCCCTTACCCATAAACGGAGCTTCTCCCTCGCTGCGTCCCTTGACTCCGCCGACCTAGGGGATTCAAAAGCCTCAGATAGCAGGTTAGTACACACTGAACATACCTGCGGATCCCAGTAGCGGTGATCATCCTTGGAGGCTGCCGGCCGACAGGGGACCACGTCAGCTCCCCATCCTAACCTAGGCTAGGTACGGATGTGAGATGGCTGACACAAAGGAAAACGGAAAAAACAGAAGGGAAGGACAGAGGGTTCTGTCCAACCTTGCCTTGGTTAAGGATCATCCCCAACTAAGAAAGCCCATCTCAGCCAGGGAGAATCCAGGGAGGGAGGCCGGCACTACTGGCTGCCTCCCTAAAACCAAGGCAAGGAAGGAATGGCTAATCCGGAAAGGGAACATATCCCGAACCCGGAACAGCAAAGAGGACAAGTCTGAGGGGTCACCGAGCGAAGGGATCATAACTACAGAAACCCTCCAAGGTGAACCAAGGAGGATAAACCTCCTATGCCCGTGTCAGGCAGCAAGGGAGACTCTGCCCCTCGCTAGACCAACACGGACTCAGACTAATAAACTGCTGTACTGTCCCTCTCTGAACCAAACCAGTTGGAGCAGGAAGGTACAGTACTACTCCAGCATAGTTATATTTGAAAATTAATTCAAACAAACTACTAGAGTTAAGCCTAAGGCTTAAACAGAGGGAAAGGGTTTGCCCCTTCCCCAAAGAGAAGGGAGAAAACGGGGGAAACAGACAATATTTTAATAACCTAAGACAACCTAGCCTAGGCACTAAGAGAATCGATTACCTAAATCACCGAAACTCACTCCAATACTATCTTGGAAAATACTCGAAAAAGGCTTATATGTATAACGTTGCCTAACGCTTTAAACAGTATAAAATCACACTTGGAAGACTAATTATCATGCAGGAAGTACAAGGGCCAACAACTAGGCTACGAAGACTAGTGTCCGTCAGCCTAGGCAAATCCCTCGCCAGGCGCTATACTATAGCATCATAACAGAATTCCTGAATAAGCTAAGCAGCTAATTATTAAAGCACAGGGGTCTGGGAACGTCGCTCTTGCTAACAAATAAATCCTATTCTAGCAAGCGACAGTGTCCAGGGCGCCTCCAGCAGGCAACAGCTCTTGTATCAAAGATAACTCTTTTAATTACTTTAATTTTAAACAAGAGCCTACATTTATACATAAAAGAAATAGTGCTCAACTTATCCGAAGCAGAAGAAGTTCGAGAAAGCATAATTAAAGAGTAAATCCAAGATTTTGGTAGAAACACAGGGAAAAACACCGAGTTGTATAGCTACGCAAAAAGGAATACAGATGGCGCCGCGAGCGGCGCAGGGCACGCTTACGAAACGGGGAGGAGAGATGCCTTACGAACGGCTCCCCCCTTTTTCTTATCGTTTTCGTTTTCTTGCCATTTGACCCCTACGCAGTGTTAACTCTATTCGGGGTATAGATTGCTATGTGGCGTGTCAAGAATACGTCCGCTGATATTTACGATATCCCTAAGGTCTTTTTTAGGGATACTCGCTTCAGGAGTTAGAATTCTGGGTACCTTAAGGTAAATTCTCTGGGAATATCGCCGTAGTTGTAATATACCCTAGGAAGCTACCTTTAAGGAACTTCCATCAGGACGACATGGCTTGAGCCCAAAAAAAGGGGGCTTAGCCTCCTTAGGTCATTACCGAAGGTTTCTGTGGATATGATTCCTTCTTTTGTGATCTACCAGACTAGTCCTTGTTGCTGTTCTCGGGGAAAGATAATTTTCTTTCCCTGGGAGTAGCAACACCTTCCTTGCTTTGGTGCTCTGGGAGCTGGCAAGTATTGCTGGCCTTCCCCCTTAGATCTCCCTTGGGCTAAGATAAGTTTCTTGGCTGCGGGTGATCCGTCACTAAAGCAAGGTCGGTAGGACCCTCTTGTCCCTTCCTTCTCTATCTCCGTAATGGCCTAGCCATTACAGTACTGTACGTCGTTCTACATCTGGACCTAGTATAGGTTAGGATGTGGAATTGACTCAGCCCCAAGGCCTTATATTTTTGAGTGCTGCCCGGACCTCCCTTGGTCCCTCTTCCATGCCTGCCTGTAGAGCCAGACGGCATTGGTCAGGAAGCCTGAATTAAATTCTCCCCCTTCCTTATATGCACTCTTTCGGAGTGCCGGGCTTGGAGGTAGTGTACACTCTTATCCCGATATCCATTCTATTTTTCTTCTAGTGCTGTACCCGACCCGGCTGCCGGCCTATGAGGCCGGCAGCCGGGCAGGAGTAGTCCTCTGGTTCTTTTGCTGCCGGCTGGCATCGGTCTTGTACCTTGTACCGGCTTATGTCAGCGCTTGTCTGCCGGTCACCAAGAGTGTGGCCGGCAGCCATTGCCGGCCGACATTGGCTGTTGACGGCCGGCAATTGCTGCCGACCGGCAGTTGCATTTGAACCAGAGTGCTGCCGCCTTATAGCTGTTGAGTAGTATACTTTAAAGCTAGTTATGGTGTGTAGCCGGCCGGCACGTATCCTCCTATACTGTACTAGTATTCTTCAGTATACCATATACAGTAAGAAGAAAACTATGGTAAGGGTGTTGGTACAGCACTGTGTGTTCTAACACTTTTGTGTTTTCTTGCACAGTCCTTTGCTGTTGCCCTACAGATAGGAAAGTGAGTTCTTTCCTGTCTATTATCCAGGTTTTTAAAATCATTGCTTAGGTGTGAGCGCCACCTGTTTCCTCTGGAAACTTTGCATTGGTTACTCTAGAAGAGATTAACCATTTGATTTTATTATCTGGAAGGCTGCAGCAATGGGTTGTGAGGGAAACACAAGTGTGTGTCTTTCCTTTCTGAATTGTTATGCTATACTATGCATATCCAGTGATACATAGTTCACTTGATACTCATGGAAATTTCTTCTCTTTACAGAAGGACACTCCGAAGTGCGGAAGTGCTTTCTGCAACGTCCGCAGCAAGAACCTCTGCGGACATGAGTTTTGTAGGAGACACGCAGCATACGCTGTCTCCAAGGATGATCTCCGGTATTGGGACCCTCAGGTATGTACTGTGTGCACTAACTTGATTACTGAGACCTTTGATTCCCCTAGGACGGAGGAATCAAGGGATATAGCTAGGAAGAAGCTTCGTACCTGGGTAAGGGGCTTCCAAAAGAACACTTCTGGCCCTTATCTTCCAAGTGAGAAGATGAGGGCGTATCTTTTCCCTAAGGCATCAGCTGATGCAGTGATTCCCCAGCCTCAAGAGGAGATCCCCTAAGTTCAGATCCAGGTGGATGCTGAAGTCGCGGTCGCGATGCAAGACATCCAGTTAGATGACAGGATGTCTGATGTGGACGAGTGTCTGAAGGAAGACCTTCTGGCTGAAGCCCAGGATGAAGTTCAAGCCCCAGACGTTGTAGAGGTAGACGTCGACGAGGTGTCGACTACTCCGGTTCAGATTCCGGAGCCTATTCCCTCAACATCGGCCGGTCTCCCAGTAGAGCTGGGACAGGCCCTCTCTTCTATTGTTGGAATGATCCAACAAATGCAGAAGGAGAATCAGGAGAAGGCGGCTGCAATGGAACTGCGAATGCAGTGCCTTGCAGAATCACATGGGCCCCAGAAAAAGCTCAATGTGAAAGACCTTCCCTTGTGTTCAGATGCTAACCCATGGAGGTATGCTGAGCACATGCCGATGACGGATAAGCTGGGCTCAGTTCCCCTGGAGGAGGTGGAATTCTGGCAGAGCAAGGCATCATATCCGGACTGTTATGTCCGGCTGAGGAAGGAACCAGCTTCAAAGGAGGAGACAGAGCCGAAGGAGGTCATAGTGATGGACCATGCTAAGGCTCAAGCTCTACTTTCATCCTCGATGAAAGAGAGGGGCTTCTCTAACTCAAAGGTAGCCGCATTGAACAGGAAGCTCCCTTCATTTGTGTCCTCGCCTACTAGAGCCTTCCCCTTTTTACAGAAAGGGTTTCTGGCTGTACTAAAAGCAGTCGAGGCCGGCAAGCCTTGCCCCTCCATAGAGGAGTGTAAACCCTTGTCGCTGGCCCTGCCTATGGACCACAAAGACTGGAAGGACGTCCATCTTACGTTTTCAGTTGGAAAGTTGGAGGTTGATATTGCCGGGCGTCAGTTCGGCGAGGACCTCCCTAAGCTGTCTGACTTTCTTTTGCGAAGAGATTTCGTTACAAAAGAAAGACTGACTGCCTCAATGTCTCTTCAGACTACTCTCGAGACGATGGCAAGTGACCCCAAGGTCCATGAAATGTTCATGGTAGTGGCCAAGACTCATCTGGCCACAGTGACGAAGGACCTTTATGGCTTCGTCAAGGCAAGGAGAGCTTGTAGGGAGTTTGTGTTTACCTCGGCTACGGTGAGGCATGAGCCAAGGAAACTAATCTCCTCCAACATTTGGGGAAAAGACCTTTTCCCTACCGACTTGGTCAAAGAAGATGTTGATAAGGCGGCCTTGGAGAATAGAAACCTTCTCCAGAAGTGGGGCCTGGCTATCAAAAGGAAGTCTTCCCCGGATGAGGGTCCTCAACCAAAGAGGAAGACTATGAAGACTAGGCTACCGTCTCGGCCAGCCAAGCCTCTTAGACAGCAACAGCAACTGCAATTGCCATTGCCCCCAGTGCCCCAGATCGTGGCACAAACCCCGACCACTTTTCAGTTGGTACCCCAGGCCGTGTCGACACAGTCCACGGCATTCACCCCAGCGTTCGAAGGGCAGTCTACTTCCTTTCGAGCAAAGCCTAGAGGAGCAGCCAGAGGCTTGTCTAGACGCCCCTCAAGGGGAAGGGGATTCAGGGGTGGTCGTGGTCAGGAAGGCAAGACCTCAGGACGGCAGTCCAAGTGAGGTGATACCGGTAGGAGGGAGACTTCTGAAATTTCGGGATCGGTGGACCTTCGATCCCTGGGCCCACAGCCTACTCAAAAATGGACTGGGCGGGAGCTGGTAAAGCACTCCACCCCCGTGCCTTCGGTTTTTCCAACACTCCACCCCCGTTATGGAGGAGTACGTTCAAGAACTGTTGGAGAAAAAAGGTGATCCGAAGGGTGAAGCCCATCAATTTCTAAGGGAGGCTGTTTTGTGTTCCCAAGAAAGACTCGGAAAAGCTTAGATTCATTCTGGACTTGTCGCCACTCAACAAGTTCATAGTGTATTGCAAATTCAAGATGCTAACACTGCAACACATAAGGACCTTACTGCCCAAGAGGGCATATTCAGTCTCTATAGACTTGTCATATGCCTATTGGCACATTCCAATTAGCCATTGACTCTCCCCCTACCTAGGGTTCAGGCTACAACGAAGACTATACGCCTTCGGAGCCATGCCATTCGGGCTAAACATAGCCCCAAGGATTTTTACGAAGCTTGCGAGCGTAGCTCTCAAACAATTACGCCTAAAGGGAATTCAGGTAGTAGCCTACCTGAACGACTGGTTGGTGTGGGCAGCATCCGAGACAGAATGCTTGCAAGCTTCCAGTCAAGTGATCCAGTTCCTAGAGTACCTAGGCTTTAAGATCAACAGAAAAAAGTCTCGACTTTCTCCATCTCAAAAGTTCCAGTGGCTGGGAATCCACTGGGACCTTTTGTCACACCGTTTCTCCATCCCGGCAAAGAAAAGGAAGGAGAAAGCGGGTTCTGTCAAGAGACTTCTAGATTCCGAAAGGATATCAAGACGCGAGCAGGAGAGGGTACTGCGCTCTCTCCAGTTTGCTTCGGTGACAGACCCAGTGCTAAGAGCACAGCTAAAGGATACAATCGGAGTTTGGAGAAGTTATGCATCAAACGCGCGAAGAGATCTGAGAAGACCAGCCGCTTCGGCTAAGTACTCTTCTCAGGCCTTGGTCCCAAGCCAGACATCTAAAGAAGTCTGTTCTTCTTCAGCCACATCCCCCGTCGGTGAAGATTCACTCAGACGCCTCGAAGGAGGGATGGGGAGGTCACTCTCATCGGAAAAAAGTCCACGGGACTTGGTCCAAGCTATTCAAGACCTTTCACATAAAACTTTCTAGAAGCTAGGGCAGTGCTCCTTACCTTAAAGATAGTCTCCCCGCGTCACTGATCCACATAAGGATGGTGATGGACAGCGAGGTAGTTGTGAGATACTTGAATCGACAAGGATCGAGGTCACCACCTCTCAACCAGGTGATGTTGGCCATCTTCCGATTGGCGAAAAAGAAGAAGTGGTACCTGGCGGCAGTTCACCTTCAAGGAGTCCGCAATGTGACAGCGGACGCTCTATCCAGGTTCACACCGATAGAGTCGGAATGGTCCTTAGACGCAGGATCATTCTCCTTCATTCTGAATCAGTCCCAGAACTGCAGATAGACCTCTTTGCGACGAAAGACAACAAGAAGTTGCCCCTGTACGTGCCCCGTACGAGGACCCCTTAGCGGAAGCAGTGGACGCGATGTCCCTCGACTGGAACAGATGGTCCAAGATTTATCTGTTCCCTCTTCACAACCTTCAGTTGAGGGTCCTCAACAAACTGAGATCCTTCAAAGGGTAGCGGCAATAGTGGCCCACAAGTGGCCGAGCAGCGTGTGGTTCCTCCTGGCATTGGAACTGTAGCTGAAGTTTGTACCGCTACTAGATCCAGTTCTGACCCAGCGAGTCCAGAAGTCAACTGTCTGCGCTTCATTACAGAAAACCCGGACCCTGCAGCTCATGATTTTCTCTCCCTAGCGGTGAGAAAGCGTTTCGGGATTTCGAAAGCCAGCATAGACTTCCTTGAGGAATATAAGTGCAAATCTACTAGAATGCAATATGAGTCATCTTGGAGAAAATGGGTGGCCTTTTGTCAAGGCGAAGAATCCGCAGGAGATCTTGACAGACTTCTTCTTATCTTTCTTCTCCATCTCCATGGTTAAGGATTGGCAGCTAACACGATTTCAGCGTGTAAGTCTGCTTTCACAAGACCCATTCTATATGCCTTCCAGGTCGACCTAGGTAACGAGATCTTTAATAAAGTCCCGAAAGCCTGTGCTAGGCTCAGACCTTCAGCACCTCCAAAGCCCATTTCATGGTCTTTAGACAAGTTCTTCATTTCGCTTCTCTATTGAGCAATGAAGAGTGTGCGTTAAAGGATTTGACACAAAAAGTTATTTTCCTATTTTGCACTCGCGTCCGGGGCCAGGGTTAGTGAGATTGTAGCCTCTCGAGAGAGGCAGGTCGTGTTCAGTTCCTGGTTGGGGGAGAACTGAACCTGTTTCCGGATCCTACGTTTTTCGCCAAGAATGAGTTACCCACCAACAGGTCGGGTCCCAGGAGAATCTGCCCTTTGAAAGAAGATGCATCTCTATGTCCAGTAGAATGCCTAAAGGTCTATCTTCATAGAACTTCAGACTTCAAGGGTGGTCAACTATTCATGGGAGAAACATCAGGGTCAAATTTATATCTGAATCAACTTAGAGCGAAAATCACATATTTTATTCGCAGAGCGGATCCTGACAATACACCCGCAGGTCACGATCCGAGGAAAGTTGCCTCATCCTTAAATTTCTTTAATTGAATGGATTTTGAACATCTCCATTCATACACTGGCTGGAAGTCTTCCAGAGTGTTCTTTCGCCACTATGCGAAGCAAGTAGAGGAACTAAAGAGATCTGTGGTAGCAGTGGGTCGCGGTGTTAACCTTACTGTTTAACTCTGTGAGGAACAGTGGTCTTAATTGGGACGATTAATTCCAGGGTGAGTGTGTAGTTACATTCTGTACTACAAACTAAGTGAGGGCACTGTGTTGCCCATGTAGACTGTTCCATTTCCGAAGGTGAACCTAGCATAAGTGCAGACATGTGTGCCGAGCGTTTCTAACGCTAATGTCATTGATTTGTAATACAGACTTTTATGACTTTGATACCTCGGTATCTTAAAAGTGGCATTTAATGTTTTTCTTTCAGACAAACAAGCTCTGTTTACTATCATACTTATGCTTAAAGTTTTGGGTTATCCTCGTCTTAAATACATATATATATATATATATATATATATATATATATATATATATATATATATATATATATATATATATATATATATATATATATATATATATATATATATATATATATATATATATATATATATATATATATATATATATATATATATATATATATATATATATATTTGGGCTCAAGCCATGTCGTCCTGATGGAAGTTCCTATAGGGTAGCTTCTTAGGGTATATTACAACTACGTCGATATTCCCAGAGAATTTACCTTAAGGTACCAGAATTCTAACTCCTGGAGCGAGTATCCCTCGTGAAAGGGATATCGCGACATATCAGAGGACGTATTCTAGACACGTCACATGGCAATCTACGACCTGAACAGAGATTTCGTCTCGTAGGAGGTGATTGACGAGATACGAATTCGGGAAAGAAAAAGGGGAGCCGCTCCCAAGGCTTCCCTATCCCCCGATTCGTATGCGTGCCTGGCGCCAATCCTGGCGCCATCTGTATTCCTTTTTGCGTAGCTTAACAACTCGGTGTTTTTTCCTGTTTTTCTCGCAAATCTTGGATTTATTCAGCTTTTCATGGCTTCTCCGTCTTCGTTGGCCTCGGATAAGTTGAGTATAGTGTCTGTTATGTATAAATGTAGGCTCTTGGTAAAATTTTGAGTGATTAATAGGATTAATCTTTGATACAAGAGCCGTAGCCTACCAGAGGTGTCTTGGACACTGTCACTCGCTAGTTATAAAGTAGTTAGTCAGAGTGACATTCCTGGTTGTTTTGCTTAATAAATTTTAGCTATTTAGCTTTACATAGGATTTCCTTTCGTGCTTAGTATTATTTGGCGAAGTATTCGCCATTCTGGCCTACGCTAGGCCCTGTAGCCTAGTCGTTTGGTCCTAGTACTTAATGCATGATTTTGGCTTTTCCGAGTGTAATTAAAATTTTATTGAAGCTTTAGGCTATATTTTATACATTTTAGACTGTGTGGAATATTTCCAAGATTGTATACGTGAGAGTTTCGGTGAATTAGGTAATCGATTCTCTTGGTGCCTAGGCTAATTGCTTATGGAGCCTTAGTATACTTTATCATACTCCCCGGTTGCATTCTTTTCTTCGGAGAAGGTATGCAATCCCTTTCCCTCTGTTTAAGCCTTGGGCTTATCCCTAAGTGGTTTTTTCCGAATTTATTTTCGATAAAACTATACTAGGGTGTTACTGTACCTTCCTGTTCCAGCAAAGTCTGGTTCAAAGAGGGACAGAACAACAGAGTTTTTAGTCTGAGTCCGTGTTGTCTGGCTTGGGGCAGAGTCCCCCTCGCTGACCTAACACTTACAAAGGGAACTTAGCTCCCTTAGGTCACTACCGAAGGTTTCTGTAAGTTATGATTCCTTCTTTTGTGATCGACCAGACTAAGTCCTGTTGCTGTTCTCGGGAGAGGATAAATTCTTCCCTTGGGAGTAGCAACGCCTTCCTTACTTTGGTGCTCTGCAAGCTGGCAAGTATTGCTGGCCCTTTCCCTTAGATCTCCCTTAGGCTAAGACAAAGTTCTTGGCTGCGGGTGATCTGTCACTAAAGCAAGGTTGGCAGGACCCTCTTGTCCCTTCCCCCTCTATTTCCGTAATGGCCTAGCCATTACTGTACTGTACCTTGCCGGCCGGCAGAGCTGGCCGGCAGGGGTATTACTGTACTGTACGTCATTCTACTTCTGGACCTAGTATAGGTTGGGATATGGAATTGACTAAGTCCATTGCCGGCCGGCAGAGATGCTGGCCGGCAAGGGTCTTATCTTTTCGAGTGCTGCTAGGACCTCTCTTGGTCCCTCATCCATGCCTGCCGGCAGAGCCGGACGGCATTGGTCAAGGAAGCCTGAATTAAGTTTCTCCCCTTCCTTATATGCACTCTTTCGGTTGCCGGGCTTGGGGGGTTGTGTACACTCTTTTCCCGGCATCCATTCTATTTTCTTCTAGTGCTGTACCTGTCCCGGCTGCCGGCCTATGAGGACGGCAGCCGGGCAGGTGTAGTCTTCTGGTTCTTTTGCTGCCGGCTGGCATCGGTCTTGTACCTTTGCCGGCCGGCTTATGTCAGTCCTTGTCTGCCGGTCACCAAGAGTGCAGCTGGGTACTACCTTGTGTAGTTGCTGGCTGGCAGTTATTGCCGGCCAACACGGGCTGTTGCCGGCCAACACGGGCTGTTGCCGGCCGGCAGCTGCTGCCGCCGGCACAGGCATTTGAACCAGAGTGCTGCCGCCCTATAGCTGTTAAGTAGTATACTTTAAAGCTAGTTGTGGTGTGTGCCGGCCGGCAAAGGCAGGCCGGCACACATCCTCCTATACTGTACTAGTATTCTTCTGTATAGCATATACAGTAAGAAGAAAACTATAGTAAAGGTTTAGGTACAGCACTGTATCTTCTAACACTATTGTGTTTTCTTGCACAACCCTTTGCTGTTGCCCTCAGATAGGAAGCAGAGTTCTTCCCTGTCTATTATCCAGGATTTTAAAATCATTGCCTAGGTGTGAGCTCCACCTGTTTCCTCTGGAAACCTTGCATTGGTTACTCTAGTAGAGATAAACCATTTTTTATTTTATTATCTGGAAGGCTGCAACAATGGGTTGTAAGGGAAACACAAGTGTGTGTCTTTCCTTTCTGAATTGTTATGCTATACTATGCATATCCAGTGATACATAGTTCACTTGATACTCATGGAAATTTCTTCTCTTTACAGAAGGACACTCCGAATTGGGAAGTGCTTTCTGCAATGTCAGCAGCAAGAACCTCTGCGGACATGAGTTTTGTAGGAGACACGCAGCATACGCTGTCTCCAAGGATGATCTCCGGTATTGGGACCCTCAGGTATGTACTGTGTGCACTAACCTGATTAATGAGACATTTAAATAGCTAGGAAGAAGCTTCGTACCTGGGTAAGGGGCTTCCAAAAGAACACTTCTGGCCCTTATCTTCCAAGTGAGAAGATGAGGGCGTATCTTTTCCCTAAGGCATCAGCTGATACAGTGATTCCCCAGCCTCAAGAGGAGATCCCCTAAGTTCAGATCCAGGTGGATGCTGAAGTCGCGGTCGCGATGCAAGACATCCAGCTATTTGACAGGATATCTGATGTGGACGGGTGTCAGGAGGATGACCTCCTGGCAGAAGCCCAGGATGAAGTTCAAGCCCCTCTACATCGGCCGGTCTCCCAGTAGAGCTGGGACAGGCCCTCTCTTCTATTGTTGGAATGATCCAACAAATGCAGAAGGAGAATCAGGAGAAGGCGGCTGCAATGGAACTGCGAATACAGTGCCTTGCAGAATCACATGGGCCCCAGAAAAAGCTCAATGTGAAAGACCTTCCCTTGTGCTCAGATGCTAACCCATGGAGGTATGCTGAGCACATGCCGATGACGACTGGAAGATCGTCATCTCGGATAAGCTGGGCTCAGTTCCCCTGGAGGGTGGAATTCTGGCCCAGCAAGGCATCATATCCGGACTGTTATGTACGACTAAGGAAGGAACCAGCTTCAAAGGAGGAGACAGAGCCGAAGGAGGTCATAGTGATGGACCATGCTAAGGCTCAAGCTCTACTTTCATCCTCGATGAAAGAGAGGGGCTTCTCTAACTCAAAGGTAGCTGCATTGAATAGGAAGCTCCCTTCCTTTGTGTCCTCGCCTACTAGAGCCTTCCCCCTTTTACAGAAAGGGTTTCTGGCTGTTCTAAAAGCAATCGAGGCCGGCAACTCTTGCCCCTCCCTAGAGGAGTGTAAACCCTTGTCGCTGGCCCTGCCTATGGACCACAAAGACTGGAAGGACGTCCATCTTACGTTCTCAGTGGGAAAGTTGGAGGCTGATATTGCCGGACGTCAGTTCGGCAATGACCTCCCTAAACTGTCTGACTTTCTTTTGCGAAGTGAGTTCGATAGAAAAGAAAGACTGACTGCCTCAATGTCTCTTCAGACTACTCTCGAGACGATGGCAAGTGACCCCAAGGTCCATGAAATGTTCATGGTAGTGGCCAAGCCTCATCTGGCCACAGTGACGAAGGACCTTTATGGCTTCGTCAAGGCAAGGAGAGCTTGTAGGGAGTTTGTGTTTACCTCGGCTACGGTGAGGCACGAGCTAAAGAAACTAATCTCCCCCGTTATGGAGGAGTACGTTCAAGAACTGTTGGAGAAAAAAGGTGATCCGAAGGGTGAAGCCCATCAATTTCTAAGGGAGGCTGTTTTGTGTTCCCAAGAAAGACTCGGAAAAGCTCAGAGTCATTCTGGACTTGTCGCCACTTAACAAGTTCATAGTGAATTGCAAATTCAAAATGCTAACACTGCAACACATAAGGACCTTACTGCCCAAGAGGGCATATTCCGTCTCTATAGACTTGTCAGACGCCTACTGGCACATTTTAATTAGCCATCGACTCTCCCCCTACCTAGGGTTCAGGCTACAACGAAGACTATACGCCTTCGGAGCCATGCCATTCGGGCTAAACATAGCCCCAAGGATTTTTACGAAGCTTGCGAGCGTAGCTCTCAAACAATTTCGCCTAAAGGGAATTCAGGTAGTAGCCTACCTGGACGACTGGTTGGTGTGGGCAGCATCCGAGACAAAATGCTTGCAAGCTTACAGTCAAGTGATCCAGTTCCTAGAGTACCTAGGCTTCAAGATCAACAGAAAAAAGTCTCGACTTTCTCCATCTCAAAAGTTCCAGTGGCTAAGATCCACTGGGACCTTTTGTCACACCGTTTCTCCACCCCGGCGAAGAAAAGGAAGGAGATAGCGGGTTCTGTCAAGAGACTTCAAGATTCCGAAAGGATATCAAGACACGAGCAGGAGAGAGTACTGCGCTCTCTCCAGTTTGCTTCGGTGACAGACCCAGTGCTAAAAGCACAGCTAAAGGATGCAATCGGAGTTTGGAGAAGTTATGCATCAAACGCGTGAAGAGATCTTAGAAGACCAGCCGCTTCGGCTAAGTACTCTTCTCAGGCCTTGGTCCCAAGCCAGACATCTAAAGAAGTCAGGTTCTTCTTCAGCCACCTCCCCCGTCGGTGACGATTCACTCAGACGCCTCAAAGGAGGGATGGGGAGGTCACTCTCATTGGAAAAAAGTCCAGGGTACTTGGTCCAGGCTATTCAAGATCTTTCTCATAAAACTTTCTAGAAGCTAGGGCAGTGCTCCTTACCTTAAAGAAAGTCTCCCCGCGTCATTCGTTCCACATAAAGTGGTAATAGACAGCGAGGTAGTTGTGAGATACTTGAATCGACAAGGATCGAGGTCACCACCTCTCAACCAGGTGATGTTGGCCGTCTTCCGATTGGCGGAAAAGAAGAAGTGGTACCTGTCGGCAGTTCACCTTCAAGGAGTCCACAATGTGACAGCGGACGCTCTATCCAGGTTCACACCGATAGAGTCGGAATGGTCCTTAGACGCAAGATCATTCTCCTTCATTCTGAATCAGTCCCAGAACTGCAGATAGACCTCTTTGCGACGAAAGACAACAAGAAGTTGCCCCTGTACGTGCCCCGTACGAGGACCCCATAGCGGAAGCAGTGGACGCGATGTCCCTCGACTGGAACAGATGGTCCAAGATTTATCTGTTCCCTCCTCACAACCTTCTGTTGAGGGTCCTCAACAAACTGAGATCCTTCAAAGGGTAGCGGCAATAGTGGCCCACAAGTGGCCGAGCAGCGTGTGGTTCCTCCTGGCATTGGAACTCTAGCTGAAGTTTGTACCACTACCAGATCCAGTTCTGACCCAGCGAGTCCAGAAGTCAACTGTCTGCGCTTCATTACAGAAAACCCGGACCCTGCAGCTCATGATTTTCTCTCCCTAGCGGTGAGAAAGCGTTTCAGGATTTCGAATGCCAGTATAGACTTCCTTGAGGAATATAAATGCAAATCTATTAGAAGGCAATATGAGTCATCTTGGAGAAAATGGGTGGCCTTTTGTCAAGGCGAAGATTCCGCAGGAGATCTTGACAGACTTCTGCTTATCTTTTTTCCCCACCTCCATGGTCAAGGGTTGGCAGCGAACACGATTTCAGCGTGTAAGTCTGCTTTGAAAAGACCCATTCTATATGCCTTCCAGGTCGACCTAGGTAACGAGATCTTTAATAAAGTCCCGAAAGCCTATGCTAGGCTCAGACCTTCAGCACCTCCAAAGCCCATTTCATGGTCTTTAGACAAGTTCTTCATTTCGCTTCTCTGTTGAGCAATGAAGAGTGTGCGTTAAAGGATTTGACACAAAAAGTTATTTTCCTATTTTGCACTCGCGTCCGGGGCCAGGGTTAGTGAGATTGTAGCCTCTCGAGAGAGGCAGGTCGTGTTCAGTTCCTGGATGGGGAAGAACTGAACCTGTTTCCGGATCCTACGTTTCTCGCCAAGAATGAGTTACCCACCAACAGGTGGGGTCCCTGGAGGATATGCCCTCTGAAAGAAGATGCATCTCTATGTCCAGTAGAATGCCTAAAGGTCTATCTTCATAGAACTTCAGACTTCAAGGGTGGTCAACTATTCATGGGAGAAACATCAGGCTCAAATTTATCTCTGAATCAACTCAGAGCGAAAATCACATATTTTATTCGCAGAGCGGATCCTGACAATACACCCGCAGGTCACGATCCGAGGAAAGTTGCCTCATTCTTAAATTTCTTTAATTGTATGGATTTGGAACATCTCCGTTCATACACTGGCTGGAAGTCTTCCAGAGTGTTCTTTCGCCACTATGCGAAGCAAGTAGAGGAACTAAAAGAGATCTGTGGTAGCAGTGGGTCGCGGTGTTAACCCTACTGTTTAACTCTGCGAGGAACAGTGGTCTTAATTGGGACGATTAATTCCAGGGTGAGTGTGTAGTTACATACTGTACTACAAACTAAGTGAGGGCACTGTGTTGCCCATCCAGACTGTTCCATTTCCGAAGGTGAACCTAGCATAAGTGCAGACATGTGTGCCGAGCGTTTCTAACGCTAATGTCATTGATTTGTAATACAGGCTTTTATGACTTTGATACCTCGGTATCTTTAAAGTGGCATGTAATGTTTTTTCTTTCAGACAAACAAGCTCTGTTTACTATCATACTTATGCTTAAAGTTTTGGGTTATCCTCTTCATGTATATATATATATATATATATATATATATATATATATATATATATATATATATATATATATATATATATATATATATATATATATATATATATATATATATATATATATATATATATATATATATATATATATATATATATATATATATATATATATATATATATATATATATATATATATATATATATATATATAATTGTGGTTAACCTGTCTATTTATTGCCTGTCAATAATCTGGTTCTTGAGAACCTTGCGTCTCCTTCACCTGTGTCAATTTATGGGTATAATTGAGCATTCATTCTATATACCTTATCTGGGATAATTCTAATAGAATTGTTCCTTTATGCAAGCTATGTTGCATTGGTTTTCCTCCTATGCGGATATAAAACCTTTGTCCAATACAAGTATTGTGCGGAAAACTGGTCGATATTTCATATTGACGCAGTGGTCCTTTACAAACTATGCTTTACTTAATATAGGTCGAGACCACTATATTAGCTTGCCTGGTATTCATACATAGATATATGTACTCTTCGAGACTTTTCCAGAGTCTAGTAGGACTCTTCCCTGTAGGGGGCAGGAAGCTCTAACATAGTTTATAGTTAGTTGAAAAGATGTATAACAGTAACATCTTAGGTCTCTAGGTCTAGTCGACCGCGAAAAAATTACCTCCGGGGAGTACGGCACGTTCTGAGAATCCACAGATACAGTAATGCTCTGGTACACTTCCATCAGGACGACATGGCTTGAGCCCAAAAAACGGATTTTGAGCGAAGCGAAAAATCTATTTTTGGGTGAGATGGCCATGTCGTCCTGATGGACCCGCCCTTGCCTTTCTAAGAAAGGGCTGTAGGACACCTCCCTACATACAATATCTGTAGCACCTCGTGTACGCTACAAGGAATACAGATGGCGCCAGGATTGGCGCCAGGCACGCATACGAATCGGGTGATAGGGAAGCCTTGGGAGCGGCTCCCCTTTTTCTTTCCCGAATTCGTATCTCGGCAATCACCTCCTACGAGACGAAATCTCTGTTCAGGTCGTAGATTGCCATGTGACGTGTCTAGAATACGTCCTCTGATATGTCGCGATATCCCTTTCACGAGGGATACTCGCTCCAGGAGTTAGAATTCTGGTACCTTAAGGTAAATTCTCTGGGAATATCGCCGTAGTTGTAATATACCCTAGGAAGCTACCCTATAGGAACTTCCATCAGGACGACATGGCCATCTCACCCAAAAATAGATTTTTCGCTTCGCTCAAAATCCGTTATATATATATATATATATATATATATATATATATATATATATATATATATATATATATATATATATATATATATATATATATATATATATATATATATATATATATATATATATATATATATATATATATATATATATATATATATATATATATATATATATATATATATATATATATATATATATATATATTGTGGTCAACCTGTCTATTTATTGCCTGTCAATAAACTGGTTCTTGAGAACCTTGCGTATCCTTCACCTGTGTCAATTTATTGGTATAATTGAGCATTCATTCTATGTACCTTATCTGGGATAATTCTAATAGAATTGTTCCTTTATGCAAGCTCTGTTGCATTGGTTTTCCTCCTATACGAATATAAAACCTTTGTCCAATACAAGTATTGTGCGGAAAACTGGTCGATATTTCATATTGACGCAGTGGTTCTTTACCAACTATGCTTTACTTAATATAGGGCGAGACCACTATATTAGCTTGCCTGGTATTCATACATAGGTATATGTACTCTTCGAGACTTTTCCAGAGTCTAGTAGGACTCTTCCCTCTAGGGGGCAGGAAGCTCTAACATGGTTTATAGTTAGTTGAAAAGATGTATAACGGTAACATCTTAGGTCTCTAGGTCTAGTCGAACGGGAAAATTTACATCCGGGGAGTACGGCACGTTCTGAGAATCCACAGATACAGTAATGCTCGGGTACACTTCCATCAGGACGACATGGCTTGAGCCCAAAAAACGGATTTTGAGCGAAGCGAAAAATCTATTTTTGGATGAGATGGCCATGTCGTCCTGATGGACCCGCCCTTGCCTTTCGAAGAAAGGGCTGTAGGACCCCTCCCTACATACAGTATCTGTAGCACCTCGTGTACACTACAAGGAATACAGATGGCGCCAGGATTGGCTCCAGGCACGCATACGAATCGGAGGATAGGGAAGCCTTGGGAGCGGCTCCCCTTTTTCTTTCCCGAATTCGTTTCTTGCCAATCCCTCCTACGAGACGAAATCTCTGTCCAGGATGCAGATTGCCATTTGGCGTGTCAAGAATACGTCCTCTGATATGTCGCGATATCCCTTTCACAAGGGATACTCGCTCCAGGAGTTAGAATTCTGGTACCTTAAGGTAAATTCTCTGGGAATATCGCCGTAGTTGTAATATAACCTAGGAAGCTACCCTATAGGAATTTCCATCAGGACGACATGGCCATCTCACCCAAAAATGGATTTTTCGCTTCGCTCAAAATCCATTATATATATATATATATATATATATATATATATATATATATATATATATATATATATATATATATATATATATATATATATATATATATATATATATATATATATATATATATATTCAATATGTGTCAAAAGATTAAAATATTAAAAAATCAACAATTTCTGTTAAAACATTCCATGGAGGATTATTGTTTTTTTTTTTTACTTTTTTAAAGTTTGTTTGCCAAATCAGAGAGAGAGAGAGAGAGAGAGAGAGAGAGAGAGAGAGAGAGAGAGAGAGAGAGAGAGAGAGAGAGAGAGGTTACCTTGTGTAATGATTGACTGCAGTGAGACATACTGTTGATATAATTGAGGTTGATGTTTACATCTTTTGTAGCTAATGTCTTTTGCGAATGATTTTTTGATTGACTGAAGGAAAAGAGAGTTGTGTTTGTGGATGATGATTTTTTTTCTGCCAGCTTTGGGAGTGTTAATTTATCTATAATTAGTGAGAAATATTTTTATCTTTGCCTGGAGAGGTTAAGAATGATAGAATCAGTATATTATTTACCTTTGATTATAGTGCAATACTTGAGTTAGCAAGAATGTACATATTTTTTTTATCTCATTATTTCAATAATTAATTATTCCTATGCGTTCTTAATTTTGAATGAGGATTGATTGTTGCTGACCTATCTTAAATTGAAAGAATTTTAATTGACTGCCCTCCGAAGACGTTGATATGACTGTTATGACACAGACTGCCCTTGGTGATTATGACTACAGATTAACCCGGAAATTGAATACTCTTCTGGAAATATAAAAGGAAAGCTTGATTGTGTCTTCAGTCGATTTGACTGCAATCTATTAGGGCCACAGAGCTGTGGCAGTGCCTACAGACACAATTAAGCCCTGTGTGGACGGCTGTGTCCTCAAGTATACACATTTATGTACCGTGTATATATATATATATATATATATATATATATATATATATATATATATATATATATATATATATATATATATATATATATATATATATATATATATATATATATATATATATATATATATATATATATATATTTTATACATATATATATATATATATATATATATATATATATATATATATATATATATATATATATATATATATATATATATATATATATATAAATATATACATACATACATATATATATATATATATATATATATATATATATATATATATATATATATATATATATATAATATATATATATATATATATATATATATATATATATATATATATATATATATATATATATATATATATATATATATATGTATATATATATATATATATATATATATATATATATATATATATATATATATATATATATATATATATATATATATACATATATATATATATATATATATATATATATATATATATATATATATATATATATATATATACATATACATATATACAGTATTTATATATATATAAATATATATATATATATATATATATATATATATATATATATATATATATATATATATATATATATATATATATATATATATATATATATATATATATATATATGTATATATATATATATATATATATATATATATATATATATATATATATATATATATATATATATATATATATATATATATATATATATATATATATATATATATATATATATATATATATATATATATATATATATATATATATATATATATAAGTATTTATATATATATATATATATATATATATATATATATATATATATATATATATATATATATATATATGTATATATATATTGAAGGGTGCAAATGTATTTAGCCACGGCGGAGAGATGTCGGCGTTGCCGGGCGGACCAGGCATCAGACTGTCGAGTAAAGGCGTGCACCAGAGGCATGTGGTCTGTGCGAATGATGATGGGCGTACCTTCTAAGAAATGACGAAAGTGACGGACAGCCAAATGTCACTTCAGGTCCTTTGGCTTGCCCTTGAGGGAGGCGTAGAGGGGAGCAAGAGTGGCGGCAATGGCTGGCAAAGAATGGTAATAATAGTTGATCATGCCCAAGAACTCCTGCAGAGCTTTGACGGTCGAGGGCGAGATGAAATTCTGAACGGGTGCTACGCTCTCAGGGAGGGGATGGACTCCTTCAGGAGTGATGCGGTGCCCTAAGAACGACCCTTCGTTGGCGTCAAAGGTACACTTGTCGTACCGGACTACAAGGCCGTTTTGTTGCAGGCAGTTGAGCACGATGAGCAGGTGACGGAAGAGTTCCTCTTTTGAGGAGGAGAACACAAGTATGTCGTCCACATAACATACACAGAAAGGGAGGTCCCCTAAGATGCCATCCATGAGACGTTGAAATGTGGCCCCAGCATTACAA
>NC_090734.1:90432877-90452877 GCF_036898095.1 Palaemon carinicauda
TTACAAATTGATTTTTTTTTTCATTTCTCCTCCAATGGAAAGGACCTCACTCTCTCTTTGATTTTCAACTTAACCATCCCATTAATATATCAAAATAACCACTTTATTCCAACTAATATACCCCTCTTTAAATGAACGACACTTTTATCGCGATATTCCCAGTTCATCTCAATCATATCTCACTAATCTCGTCAAAACTCTTTACTACTGAAGAAATCTTTCCAAACTCTATCTTTTATCTATTGAATAACATCTGGCCCATTTTACCACAATGTCCATCGCCGAAGAACAATTTCTCAATTGCTGAGCAGGATCTTGCCTTTTCCCAACAGCCTGCTAAGTTTGATTGCCTATTTCGCGTCAGGTTGAAGCCACGAATTCTTGTTCAGGTGACTTTGATTGTCAATAAAATTTCAAGTCATTCCTGTTGCCAGATTGAACTAAAAGCAAACTATAGATTTTAACATGAGATACCCCAATTTTTTAATGGGGATAATTTGCCACATTGGGTGGTGTTATATATTTTCAATTCCCGTTTGGATCTCTGGGCTGATTTATGCTAAGCGTGAATAGATTGTTGGTATATACATTTATTATTCGTTAAGTAATTTTGAAGGCCTCTATTAACTGTCCCCATAGTCGTCGAGTTTGTAGATCAAACAAGTTCAAACGTTCAATCCTCCATCTATATCCAAATTTCCTTTTTGTTGGAATTATTTTTGTCGCCCTAGCTTATACTGCTTCCTGTCTATCTATACTCTTCTAAATACTCGAAGCCCAGAATTAGATTTAGTATTCTATATGGGGTCATACTAGTGATGTGTACAGATGTAGTACCATGCCTTTGTTTCTGTATGTGAATTGTCTCTTTATGTAACCTATTAGTTTTTGTGCTTTCTTTTCAGCCCTTATGCTCTGTTTGGTAAGCCGTAACTCCTTGCTAATATTACTACCGAGATCTTCGTCCTGGTCCACACTTTCTATTTCATTTCCCAGCATTAATTAATCTGATTATGTAATATTATAACTTATATGCATGACTTTACAGTTAAAAGGCAATTGCAATTTTTTGGACCATTCTCCTAGCTTCATTAGATTCGCTCTCGAGGCTTCTACATCTGAGTTCGCCGCATTTAATACCAAGTTTAGTATCGTCGGTAAATTTGTCTATTCTACTAGAGAGAGAGAGAGAGAGAGAGAGAGAGAGAGAGAGAGAGAGAGAGAGAGAGAGAGAGAGAGAGAGAGAGAGAGAGAGATCGTCTCACCCGATCTGAAGAAGGTCATTATTGGCAGGAATTCTCAGCAAAACCCAATCACCCAACTCTAACGGATGCTCTCTTCGTCTCCTTGGAATACAAGACGGCTATTTCGTTTTCTTTATTCTTGGAAGACTTTTAACTCCTTCTTTTTTCTTGAAGTAAATTTCTGTATTTATGACAGAACTTATTTCTCTAAATCTGGTGAATACTACAAGGTGGGATCATTTAGTATCTCAATCTCAGAAATTGCTATAAAAGCACTCATTCAAGAGACGGAATCCTTTTTGTGTTATAAGTGATAATATTTAAATATAGTATCCATCTATCTAACCGTTTATATATATATATATATATATATATATATATATATATATATATATATATATATATATATATATATATATATATATATATATATATATATATATATATATATATATATATATATATATATATATATATATATACATATATATATATATATATATATATATATATATATATATATATATATATATATATATATATATATATATATATATATATACACACGTGTTTGCGTGCGATAGTTGTTGTACGCTTATTCCAGTGAAAGAAATTTTGAGTAAGAGTTTTTATCTAGGCAAGACACAGACTCCATCCACTGGAATATTTCAAGATGATGCCAGGAAAAAACGATTAAATACCTTAAGTGAAAGTGATGAACTTTAGTTCTATATCTTATGTCTAAACTGAAACAACAGATACAATCGTTTTGTCAGTGACCTTTGAATTTTTATGCAAATCTTGGACAATTATCTTCAAAGATATGGTTCTACTAAATAAGAAACTTTCAAGAAAAAGCAAATGATTTTGATGAAACCAAGAAGGTTAGATGTGATTCAGATTAGGATATGATAACACACTTTAGATTTTTAAACATTTTTAGAGCATATTTATAGCTTAGTAATATACAGTAAATGTGACCACATAAAGGAGTGGTGACCAGAGAACTCAGAGGACTGGGTTTGTATAAGATCTATACCGCACTTGTTTCATATGCGTTCATACAATATAATGCTATGGCTTTTTTTTATCGATCTCTCTCCTCACACTGATAATAGAAAAATCTGATTATGCTTTCCGTCGTAAGTTTAAGATTGTTTTAATATTTGTGACATTCTTGCTCTCAACTGCTGGTATATAAGCTCATAATCTAGTTAATGAACTCTACTTGCATTCACTTTGCCTATATGTTAGAACCTAACAGCTACGTTGGCACATTTTAGACCACTGAAGTGACTACTCCACACTACCTCATTTCCCCATCCATTCACCCTACCCTTTTTACAATGCCACCCACCAAACTTGACTCTTCGATACACACTGCCTTGATAAAATTTCCACCCTTCGCATTCGCCTGGTCCTAGCATGCTAAAGTTCAGTTTTGCATCTAGGGCAGAAATCCCGATGACACTTGCCTAGAAATCTTCGATTGGCTTTGCGACCAATGGGTCACCCCAGTAGACTATGATACCCTCAAACAATATATCCTGGAGCAGTACTCAACATTACCAGCCGCCTGTATAGCCTAATTTTAGCTCTCTCAACAGCCATTGGGGTACCAAACAATTTCGCTCAATCTCAGCAAAATTACTAGCATCGCTCGCTTGCAACCTGCCGCAGAAGGCTCTCCTCAGAAAGTGGACCTACTTTGTGCCCTCAGGGTACGACGCCTACCCGAACCTCCATTCACTATGTTGATACTTTGCTCATGAAGGACCTGATGATCATTATCAACACCCTTATGGACTGCCACTTCACCACCTTCAAGACCTCCATCTACACATGCACTCCTGACGAAGAGAGCAACTACTCAAAAGAGACTGAAGCCGATATTAATGCAATGACACAAACGCCTCCCCTGTGATGGGCTAGTGCAGCGACAAAAATGCCTACCACTCACATATTCCAACCCTTGCTCTTTCCCCAATCAACAACCTCTTCAGCCACTTACCGACTCCCACCAGCCGCAGCAGTGAACTACCCCTCCTGAGTTGGGGCTGCTGCTAAAAAACTTGCAGTGTATTGTACATGGCCAAATATGTATAAGTACTCAATCGTTTTTTTTTTTTACATGATGCAGGTACGGGTGTGTGGTTTTTGGTAGAGACTGGTGCTTGCTGTTCCTTTCTACCCTCTCCAGGACACGACAGAGTCATTCTAAGCCTATTGATGTCTCCTTGGTAGGTGCCAATGGATCTGAGATCCCCACCCATAGGTACAAGACACCCACAGTATTATTATGATTGCCTAATGCCACTGGAAATTCCTCGTTGCCGACATAATATCGCCTGTACTCGGTGTTGATTTTCTCATCCAATTCCACCTCCTGGTTGATGTAAGGTATTGAAAATTAGTCCCTGAAGACTTGTAATATTCAACACCTCTCCAACCAGCCCTCTCCAACCTTGCACTCCACATCAGTGCACCTACAGAGGCTTACATCCACTTCCTCACGTCATACGCACACAGATGCAACATATACAAAGCTAGGTCAAATGTAGTTTATTTTATGATATAAGATCTATACATATTATTTTACTTGGTAATCTATTCCTAAATTCATGCATATTAAAATAACACTAAAAACATGTGACATATTTGCTGTTGGACACAAGAATACTGGGAAGTGTATCCTGCCACATTCTTACTGTGCAGGAAGTAACTGCACAGATGAATCTAGGCCAAGAATGACATCAATGGTGGGCGGGCTACACACACAAATTCTCCGCACAGCAATGGTAAGAGAGGGTGCCCTTACCTAGAGAAGGTGAGCATTGAATTCCTGTGTCCAACTATACCTATGCTTGTAAAGGCAGAATTTTATATGTGAATGATCTGCATAAAAGATGGAAACCTGATTCCGAAACTGGATTCAGTTCCTCCATATTAATCATTGGAGAATATTGAATTCTTGTGTCAATCTGTACCTATGCTTGTAGAGGCAGAATATTATCTGTGAATTATCTGCATAAAAGACGGAAACCTGACCCAGACACTGGATTCAGTTCCTCCTGATTAACCATTGTAGAATATTGAAATCCTATGTCCAACTGTACCTATGCTTGTAAAGGCGGAATATTATATGTGAATGATCTGCATAAAAGTAGGAAACCGGACTCCAATACTGGATTCAGTTATTCCAGATTAATAATTGTAGAATATTGAATACCTGTGTCAAACTGTACTTATGCTTGTAAAGAAAAAAATATTATCTGTGAATGATCTGAATAAAAGACGGAAACCTGACTCTGATACTAGATTCAGTTCGTCCAGATTAATCATTGGATAATATTGAATTCCTGTATCCAACTGTACCTATGCTGCAAAGGCAGAATTTTATATGTGAATGATCTGCATAAAACACGGAAACCTAAATCAGACGCTGGATTCAGTTCCTCGAGATTAATCATTGTAGAATAATTAATTCCTGTGTCCAACTGTACCTATGCTTGTAAATGCATTATATTATCTATGAATGATATACACAAAGGACGCAAACCTGACTCAGACGCTGTATTCAATTCCTACAAAATAATCATAGGCGAATATTGAATTCTTGTGTCCAATTGTACCTAAGCTTTTAAAGGCAGAGTATTATCTGTGAATGATCTGCATAAAAGACGAAAACATGACCCAGACACTGGATTCAGTTCTACACGATTATTTGTTGTGAAATATTGAGTTCCTGTGTAGAACTGCACCTATGCTTGTAAAGGCAAAATATTATATGTGAATGATCTGAATAAAAGATGGAAATCTGACTCAGACGCTAGATTCAGTTCTTGCAGATTAATCATTGTAGAATATTGAATACCTGTGTCCAACTGTAATATGCTTGTAAAGGCAGTATATTTTATGTGAATGATCTGCATAAGAGATGTAAACCTGACTCAGACGCCAGATTCAGTTCCTACAGACTAATCATTGGAGAATATGGAATTACTGTGTGCAAATGTACCTATGCTTGTAAAGGCAGAATACTATATGTGAATGATCTGCATAAAAAACGGAACCCTGACTCAGACGCTGGATTCAGTTCCTCCAGATAAATCATTGGAGAATATTTAATTCCTATGTCCAACTGTACCTATATTTCTAAAGGCAGAGTATTATCTGTGAATGATCTGCATAAAAGATGGAAACCTGACTCAGACATTGGATTCAGTTCCTTCAGATTAATTATTGGAGAATATTGAATTCCTATGTCCAACTCTACCTATGCTTGTATAGATACTACCGCTAGAGAGTTATGAGGTCTTTTGACTGGCCAGATAGTACTACATTGGATCCTTCTCTCTGGTTACGGTTCATTTTCCCTTTGCCTACATACACACTGAATAGTCTGGCATATTCTTTACATATTCTCCTCTATCCTCATACACCTGACAACACAGATTACCAAACAATTCTTCATCACCCAAGGGGTTACTGCACTGTAATTGTTCAGTGCCACTTTCCTCTTGGTAAGGGTAGAAGAGACTCTTTATCTATGGTAAGCAGCTCTTCTAGGAGAAGGACACTCCAAAATCAAACCACTGTTCTCTAGTCTTGGGTAGTGCCATAGCCTCTGTACCATGACCTTTCACTGTCTTGGGTTAGAGTTCTCTTGCTTGAGGGTACACTCGAGCACACTCTCCTATCTTATTTCTCTTCCTCTTGTTTTGTTAAAGTTTTTATAGTTTATATAGGAGATATTTATTGTTGTTACTCTTCTTAGAATATTTTATTTTCCTTTTTTCCTTTCCGCACTGAGCTATTTTCCCTGTTGGAGCCCCTGGGCTTATAGCATACTGCTTTTCCAACTAGGGTTGTAGCTTAGTAAGTAATAATAATAATAATAATAATATTACCTGTGAATGATATGCATTGAAAACGGAAACCGGCTCTATCGCTGGATTCAGTTCCTCCAGATTAATCATTGGATTATATTGAATTCCTGTGTCCAACTGTACCTATGCTAGTAAAGGCAGAATATTATATGTAAAGGAACTGCATAAAAGACGGAATCCTGACTCCGACACTGTATTCAGTTCCTCGAGATGATTCATTGTGGAATATTTAATTCCTGTGTCCAACTATACTTATGTTTGTAAAGGCAGAATCTTATATGTGAATGATCTGCAAAAAATATGGACACCTGACTCAGACGCTGAATTCAGTTCCTGTACATTAATTATTGGAGAATATTGAACGCCTCTGTCCAACTGTACATATTCTGCTAGAGGCAGAATATTATCTGTGAATGATCTGCAAAAAAGACGAAAACCTGATCAAAACTCTGGATTCAGTTCCTCCTGACTAATTATTGAAGAATATTGAATTCCAATGTCCAACTCTATTTATGATTGTATAGGCAGAATAATATCTGTGAATGATCAGCATTAAGGATGAAAACCTGACTCCGACTCTGGATTCCGTTCCTTCAGATTAATCACTGAAGAATATTGAATACCTGTGTGCAACTGTACCTATGCCTGTAAAGGCAGATTATTATCTGTGAATGATCTGCAAAAAAGATGAAAACCTGAAGCAGACGCTGGATTAAGTTCCTCCAGATTAATCATTGTAGTATATAGAATTCCTGTGACCAACTGTACCTATAGTTGTAAAGGCAGTATATTATATGGTAATGATCTGCATAAAACACGGAAACCGGACAAAGACGCTGGATTCAGTTCTTACAAATTAATTATTGTAGAATATTGAACTCATGTGTCCAACTGTACCTATGCTTCTAAAGGCAGAATACTCTTTGTGAATGTTCTGCATAAAAGACGGAAACCTGACTAAGACACTAGAATCAGTTCCTCCAGAATAAAAAATTTGAGAAAATTGAAGTCCTGTGTCCAACTGTACCTATGCTTGTATAGGCAGAATATTATCTATGAATGATCTGAATTAAAGACAGAAACCTGAATCCGACACTGGATTCAGTTCCTCTAGATTAATCATTGTAGAATATTGAATTCCTGTGTCCAACTGAACCTATGCTTATGAAGGCAGAATATAATATGTTAATGATCTGCATAAAAGACGGAAACCTGTCTCCGACACTGGATTCAGTTCTTCCAGATAAATCATTTGAGATTATTGAATTCCTGTGTCCAACTGTACCTATGTTTGTATAGCCAAATTATTATATGTGAATGATCTACATGAAAGACGGAAACCTGTCTCCGACACTGGATTCAGTTCTTCCAGATGAATCATTGGTGAATATTGAATTCCAGTGTTCTACTATACCAATGCTTGTATAGGCAGAATGTTATATGTGAATGATATGAACAAAAGACGGTAACCTTACTCAGATGCTGGATTTCGTCTTTACAGATTAATCATTGTAAAATATTGAATTCTTTTGTCCTACTGTACCTATGTTTGTAAAGGCCGAATATTATATATGAATGTTCTACATAAAAGACGGAAACCTGACTCAGACGATGGACTCAGCTCCTCTAGATTTATCATTGTAGAATATTGAATTCCTTTGTCCAACTGTACCTCTACTTGTAAAGGCATAATCTTATATATGAATGATATGCATGAAAGACGGAAACCTGACTCGGAAGTTGGATTCAGTTCCTCCTGATTAATCATTGTAGAATATTGAATTCTTGTGTCCGACTATACCAATGTTTGTAAAGGCAGAATATTATATGTGAATGATCTACATAAAACCGGACACCTGACTCAGATGCTGGATTCAGTTCCTCCAGATTAATCATTGGAGAATATTGAATTCCTGTGTCCAACACTACCTATAATTTGGAAGGCAGTATATTAAATGTGAATGATATTCATATAAGACAAAAACCTGACTCAGACGCTGGATTCAGTTCCTCCAGATTAACCATTGGAGAATATTGAATTTCTGTGACATATTGTATATATGCTTGAATAGGCAGAATTATATATGTGAATAATCTGCATAAAACATGGAAACCTGACTCAGACACTGGATTTAGTTCCCCCAGATTAATCATTGGAGAATATTGAATTCTTTTGTCAAACTGTACTTCTGCTAGTATAGGCAGAATATATGTGAAGGATGTGCATAAAAGAGAAATCTTACCCAGACACTGGAATCAGTTTCTCCAGATTAATCATTGGAGAATTTAGAATTCCTGTGTCTAACTGTAGCTATGCTTGGAAAGGCAGGATATTATCCATGAATGATCTGCATTAAAAGACAGAAACCAGACCCAGACACTGGATTCGGTTCCTCCAGATTGATCATCGTAGAATATTGAATTACTGTGACCAACTGTACCTATGCTTTTAAAGGCAGAATATTATATGAGAATTATCTGCATAAAAGATGGAAACAATACTCAGCCGCTTGATTCAGTTCCTCCAGATTAATCATTGTAGAATATTGAATTCCTGTGTCCAACTATACCTATGCTTTTAAAGGTAGAATATTATATGTGATAGATTGCAGAATAAACGGAAAACTGACCCACTCGCTGGATTTGGTTCCCCCAGAATAATTGCTGGAGATTATTGAATTCCTGTGTCCAACTGTACCTATGCTTGTGAAGGCCAAATATTATCTGTTAAAGATCTGCATAAAAGAGGGAAACCTGACCCAGATGTTGGATTCGGTTCCCCCATATTAATCATTGGAGAATTTTAAATTCCTTTGTCCAACTGTACCTCTGCATGTAAAGGCAGAATATTATCTGTGGATGATCTGCATTAAAGACGGAAACCTGACACAGGTGTTGGATTGGGTTCCCGCTGATTATTCAGTGGAGATTATTGAATTCATGTGTCCAACTGTACCTATGCTTATAAAGGCAGAATATTATCTGTGAATGACCCGCATTAAAGAGGGAAAACTGACCCAGACGATGGATTCGGATCCCGCAGATTGATCATTGGAAAATATTGAATTCCTATGTCCAATTGTACCTATGTTTGTATAGGCAGAATGTTATCTGTAAATGATTTGTATAAAAGACGGAATCCTGACTCAGACACTGGATTCGGTTGCAACAGATTAATCATTGGAGAATATTCAATTCTTGTGTCCAACTCTACCTCTGCTTAGAAAGGCAGAATATTATCTGTGAATGATCTTTATAAAAGACAGAAACCTGAACCAGACACTGGGTTCGGTTCCCACCGATTAATCATTGGGGAATATTGAATCCCTGTTTCCAACTGTACCTATGCTTGTAAAGGCAGAATATTATATGGGAATGATATGCATGAAAGACGGAAACCATACTTAGACGCTGGATTCGGTTCCCCCATAATAATTACTGGAGAATATTGAATTCCTGTGTCCAATTGTACATATTATTATAAAGGCAGAATATTACTTGTGATTGATCTGCATAAAAGACGGAAACCTGACCCAGTCACTGGATTCGGTTCCCACAGATTAATCATTGGAGAATATTGAATTCCTCTGTCCATATGTTGTACCTATGCTTGTAAAGGCAGATTATTATTTGTGAATGATCTGTATAAAAACGGAAACCTGACTCAGACACTGGATTTGGTTCCGACTGATTTTCCCATTTCAGCTCAGTGGTACATATATGGCACATTAACAGCATGATGCAATATTGCATCTTACATCGCTCTGGGCTGAGAAAAGCCTGAACAAGTGTAATGGGAATGCACACTAAACCTGCTACGACATGTTCATTTGAGTACAGACCCTCAAATCTGCCAGTCTGTGCTCTGCTGTCACCTTGAAAAGAAGTGCCGTGGTTTTCTGCCCAAAACAATGGCTTCCAGTAAAAAGTAAGTATATTTTGCACATTTCTTTGATAAATATGTTCTTTTAGTAATTGCATGTGTTGAACAAGTAATAAACTGACCTCTCTATTTAACTTTCATATTTGTCTAATCCATTCTTTTCTTTGCATATCATTTTATTTTTGCTGTGCCATATATGGTTTGCTGAGCTAATGCAGGTACATTTTTTACTGTGTAAACATATTTTATGAATATCGAATTTGTTGCATATCCATTTCATGTTTCATATTTTAGATCCCTGACTACGCATGACATTTTAGCTATATTAGAAGAAAACGATAGTCAGGCAAAAGTTTACATTGAGCCTACAAATACGGGCCTATTGACTGATGAAGACTCTGCTGATGAAGACGATAGTGGATTGACAGATAATTTTTCCGGCAGACAACTGACTGGTAATGCTGAAGCTGTTTTCCATGATGGACGACGTACAACGGAAGATGATTGTGAACCTCAACTGAGTGGTAATGATGAAGCTATTTCCAACGACGAACGTCGTACTGCTGAAGATGATGATGCGGCTCATAGTTTTTTCACCTATATCAATAGCTATAAGACTCCAAAATGGAGTCTTGGCACTTATCTCACACCTGGTGAATGTATGTTTCCCGAGACAAATTATGCAAAATATAGGGATTTTACTCCAACTGAACTTTTCGAACTATTTTTTGATGATATGTGGAATATGTTATTGGATCAGACAATTATCTATGCAACTCTCAAAGGTGAAATAGACTTCTTGGTAACCAAAGATTAAATGAAAGTGTTCATTGGAATTTTGATAGTGTCTGGCATCGTTCCTGTATCTTCTCGGAGGATGTTTTGAAGAAAATCATCTGTGACAAAAAATGAAGTTGTCTATCAAGCAATGAGAAGAAGATTTGAAAAAAATCATGCAATTCATTAATTTTTCTGATAATTCTAAATTATATACAACTGACAAATATGCCAAAGTTCGTCCACTCGTTAGACATCTAACTAAGAAATTCATTGAGCTTTTTCAACCCGTGAAGTCACTCTATCATGATGAAGCAATGGTCGAATATTATGATAAGCATGGGTGTAAACAGTGCATCAGAATGAAACCAATTAGATTTGGCTATAAAGTTTGGTGTCTAAATTCACACGATGGTTATCTAGTCATCTTTGATCTTTATCAAGGACGTACCTATGAAGGAAATGAAGTGAACGGGAAGGTATTTGGCAAATATGCTGCTACAGTTTTGAAAAACATTTATTCATTATCAGAAGATGAACGGTTACTTCCATATAATATATATTTTGATAATCTCTTCACTCCATTTCAACTTCTCACAGAATTGAAGGACAGAAATTATGTTTCTACAGGGACAGTAAGAGCAAACAGGTGTAAGCACTGTCCTCTGAAATCAGTTGATTCTATGAAAAAAAAAAAGATAGGAACGCAGAGTTCGAAACAGACAAGGTGAATAAAATCAGGGTATATAGATGGATGGATAATGCAGTCGTATCAGTGGCATCAACAGTCCATACAAACACTGCCTCAAGCAAAATAAGAAACTCACTCTAAGGTTCAAATGTTTGTTTTTGTTTGGAAATTTTACAGTATTTGGCATCATCTTGTTAAAAATATTAGAAGTTATGTATCATTGCTCATTTTAGATTTGTAATACCCAAAAACTGTAAAAAAAATTGTCAATTTCAAATAAATAAGTGTATTTCGGATAGAGCCGTTTTTTCTTTCAACACAAAAAATTGTACTTGGATGTGCTCAGTGGTACATATATGGCACATCGTATTCTAGAAATATTATTGCAGAAAAATGTAAACCGAGACGTTTTCCTAATCATTTAGGAAGAACAAACACAAAAAATGTTGAGTAAGATGAAATTACAGCACAAAAAATAATTGGAGCTGAAATGGGTTAATCATTGGAGAATATTTAATTCCTGTGTCCAAATGTACCTATGCCTGTAAAGGCAGAATATTTTATTGGAATGATCTGCATAAAAGTGGGAAACCTGACTTACACACTGGATTCGATTCCTAAAGATTAATCATTGGAAAATATTAAATTCCTGTGTCCAACTTTACCTATGCTTGTATAGGCAGAATATTATCTGTGAATGATCTATATTAAAGACAAAAACCTGACTCAGACACTGAATTCTGTTCTTACAGATTAATCATTTGAGAATATTGAATTCCTGTGTCCAACTGTACCTATGCTTCTGAAGGTAGAATATTATCTGTGATTGATCTGAATGAAGGAGGAAACAAGACTTAGACGCTGGATTTGATTCCCCCAAATTTATTACTGGAGAATAATGAATTTCTGTGTCCAATTGTACCTATGCTTGTATAGGCAAAATATCATATGTGAATGATCTGCATGAAAGACAGAAACCTCACTTAGACGCTGGATTCAGTTCCTCCAAACTAATAATTTTAGAATATTGAATTCCAATGTCCATTTGTCCCGATGCATGCATAGGCAGAATATTATATGTGATTGATCTTCATAAGAGACGGAAACCTGACCCAGTCGCTGGATTCGGTTCCCCCAGATTAATTACTGGGGAATTTTAATTTGCTGTGTCCAACTGTACCAATGTATGTAAATGCAGAATATCATATATGAATGATCTGCATAAAAGACATAAACCTGACTCAGACGCTGGATTCAGTTCCTTCCTATTAATCATTTTATAATATTGAATTACTCTGTCCAAGTGTAACTATGCTTTGAAAGGTAGATTATCATATGTGATTGATCTGCATAAAAGACGGAAACCTGATCCAGTGGCTTGATTTGTTTCCCCCAAATTAATTACTGGAGAATAATGAATTCCTATGACCAACTGTACTTATGCTTGTAAAGGGAAAATATTATCTGTGGGTGATATGCATCTAAGACAGAAACCTTACCAAGATGTTGCATTCGGCTCCTCCATATTAATCATTGGAGAATATTGAATTCATGTAACCAACTGTACTTATGTTTGTAAAAGCAGAATATTATCTGTGAATGATCTGTATGATAGACGGAAACCTGACTCAGAGACTGGATTCGGAACCCACAGATTAATAATTGGAAAACATTGAATTCCTGTGAGCAACTATACCTATGCTTGTAAAGGCAGAATATTGTCTGTGATTGATCTTCATAAAAGACTTAAACCAGATTTAGACGCTGGATTCGGTGCCCCCAGATTAATTACTGGAGAATAATGAATTCCTGTCTCCAACTGTACCTATGCTATTAAAGGCAGAATATTATCTCTGAATGATCTGCATAAAAGACAGAAACCCTCTCTTAGACGGTAGATTCGATTCCCCCAGATTAATTATTGGAAAATAATGAATTCCTGTGTCCAACTGTACCTATGCTTGTAAAGGCAGAACATTAACTGTGAATTATCTGCATAAAAGACGGAAACCTGACTCAGACATTGGATTCGGTTCCCCCCAGATTATTCATTGGAGAATATTGAATTCCCGTGTCCAACTGTACCTATGCTTGTAAAGGCAGAATACTATCTATGAATGATCTGCATAAAAGACGGAAACCTGACCCAGACACTGAATTCAGTTCCTCTAGATTAATCATTGTGGAATATTGAATTCTTGTGTCCAGCTGTACCTATGCTTCTAAACACAGAATATTATATGTGAATGATATGCATAAAAGACATAAACCTGACTCAGACGCTGGATTCAGTTCACTCCTGATTAATCATTTTAGGATATAAATTACTCTGTCTAACTGTACCTATGCTTTAAAAGGTATATTATTATATGAGATTGATCTGCATAAAAGACGGAGGCCTGACCCAGTCGCTGGATTTGGTTCCCCCAGATTAATCATTGGAGAATATTGAATTCCTATGTCCAACTGTACTTATGCTTATAAGGTAAAATATTATATGTAATTGATTTGCATAAAAGAATGAAACCTGACCCAGTCGCTGGATTTGGTTCCCCCAGATTAATCATTGGAGAATTTTGAATTCCTTTGTCCATGTTACCTATGCATGTAAAGACAGAATATTATCTATGCATGTTCTGCATTAAAGACGGAAAACAGACACAGATGTTGGATTCGGTTCCCCCAGATTAATCATTGGAGATTATTGAATTCCTTTGTCCAACTGTACCTATGCATGTAAAGGCAGAATATTATCTGGGAATGATCTGCATTAAAGACGGAAACCTGACCCAGATGTTGGATTCAGTCCCTCCATATTAATCATTGGAGAATATTGAATTGCTGTGTCCAACTGTACCTATGCTTGTATAGGCAAAATGTTATCTGTAAATGATCTGTATAAAAGACGGAAACCTGACCCAGACACTGAATTCGGTTGCCACAGATTAATCATTGGAGAACATTGAATTCCTGTGTCCAACTGTACCTATGCTTGTATAGGCAAAATATTATCTGTGAATGATCTGTATAAAATACGGAAACCTAACTCAGACACTGGATTCAGTTCGCACAGATTAATCATTGGAGAATATTGAATTCCTGTGTTCAACTGTACCCATGCTTTTGAAGGCAGAATATTATATGTGGATGATCTATTTAAAACACGGAAACCTGACTCAGAAGCTGGATTCAGTTCCTCCTGGATAATCATTGTAGTATATGGAATTCCTGTGTACAACTATATCCATGCATTTAAAGGCAGAATATTATCTGTGAATGATCTGGATTAAAGACGGAAAACTGACTCATAAGTTGGATTCGGTTCCCCCAGATCAATCATTTAAGAATATTGAATTTCTGTGTACAACTGCACCTATGCTTGTAAAGGCAGAATATTATATGAGAATGATCTGCATAAATTGAGGAGACCTATCATACACACTGGATTCGATTCCTTCTGATTAATCATTAGAGAATATTGAATATCCCTGTCCTACTGTACCTATGCTTGTATAGGTAGAATATTTTTTGTGATTGATCTGCATGAAAGACGTAAACCATAGTTAGATGCTGTATTCGGTTCCTCCAGCTTAATTACTGGAGAATAAGGAATTCCTGTGTCCAACTGTACCAATGCATGTAAAGGTAGAATATTATCTGTGAATGATCTACATAAAAGATGGAAACCTTACTTAGACGCTGGATTCGGTTCCCCCAATAATAATTACTGGAGAATATTGAATTCCTGTGTCCAATTATACCTATGCTTGTAAAGGCGGAATTTCATCTCCGAATGATTGGCAGAAAAGATGGAATCCTGACTTAGACTCTGGATTCAGTTTTCCTAAATTAATTTTAGGAGAATATTGAATTCCCGCGTCCAACTGTACCTATTCTTATAAAGCAGAATATTACCTGTGATTGATCTGTATGAAAGACGGAAACCTGACACAGACACTAGATTCGGTTCCTACTGATTAATCATTGGAGAATAATGAATTCGAATTCCTATGTCCTACCGTTCCTATGCTTGTATAGTCCGAATATTATCTGTGTATGATCTGCATAAAAGATCGAAACTTGACTTAGATGCTGGATTCAATTCCTCCGCATCAATCAGTGGAGACTATTGAATTATTATGTCCAACTGTACCTATGCTTGTGAAGTCAGAATATTATCTGTGAATGATCTGCATGAAAAACGGAAATCTCACTTAGACGCTGGATTCAGTTCCTCCAGGTTAATCATTTTAGAATATTGAATTCGTGTGTCCAAATGTACGTATTCTTGTGAAGGCAGAATATTATATGTGATTTATCTGCATAAAAGACGGAAACCTGACCCAGTCGCTGGATTCGGTTCCCCCAGATTAAGTACTGAAGAATATTACATTCCTGTGTCCAACTGTACCTATGCTTGTAAAGGCAGAATATTATCTGTGAATGATCTGCATAAAAGACGGAAACATGACCCACATGTTGGATTCGGTTCCCCTAGATTAATCATTGTAGAATTTTAAATTCCTGTTTCCAACCTTGTTGCATTAAAGACGGAAACATGACCCAGTTGTTGGATTCGGTTCCCCTAGATTAATCTTTGGAGATTATTGAATTCCTGTGTCCAACTGTACCGATGCTTGTAAAGGCAGAATATCTTCTGTGAGCGATCTGAATTAAAAACGGAAACCTGACCCAGATGTTGAATTCGATTCCTCCATATTAATCATTGGAGAATATTGAAATCAAGTATCTAACTTTACCTATGCTTGTATAGGCAGAATATCATCTGTGACTGATCTGTATAAAAGACAGAAACCTGACTATGACACTGGATTCGGTTTCCAGAGATTAATCATTGGAGAATATTGAATTCCCGTGTCCAACTGTACCTATGCTTGTAAAGGCAGAATATTATCTGGGAATGATCTGCTTAAAAGACGGGAACCATACTCAGACATTGTATTTGGTTCCCCCCCAGATTAATCATTAGAGAATAATGAATCTCAGTGTCATGGAAATGTCAAAAAATTACCTTGATGATTAGTTCATCGTGAAGCTCTATTTCATTGTAACGATTGTTGAGAGATTTGATCTCACTGGTATCATTGGTGTCATTCCTTCTTTCATTTATTCAATAGAGAGTAATTAAGGCCAAAATATCCATTGCATTTTGTTTAGCCGAAAGTTTCATTGATTTGTTCATCTTTTTATTTATATTTGTGTTTATACGTGACAAAACTTAAAATGGTTCAGCTTCTTTTGTTGTTGTACATCATTGGCCTTTATTTATTTTATTGTCATGTTTTTCAATAGCAAGGTATAACCGTCATTCGAAAAACATAATTCTACAATGCCAGGGGACTCTAAGGAAATAATTAGATAATAGAATAATTACATAATAATTAAATCACATAATAATAAATAGTTTAATAATTATGTAAATAAATTATAGATAATTGCATAATAAGATAACTACAGTAAATTAGTAGATAATTAAGCAATAAATAATGATATATTCAAAGCAACATATAAAAATAATTCATGATTAGATGAGAAGTCTACATGATAAACATTTCTGGTTTCCTACGTTTGAAATATAGCAGCATACCAAATACTTCGACAAAAGTTTCGTTGGAGATTGTATTTGTCAGCCTGGGTGGGTTCTTTTGAGTTTGCTTGCATAAAGGTTGAAAGCAGACATGCAGAAACAGAGAAGGGAATCTGTAACGAAACCTTTGCTCTCACTCAATTTGGAATGTGAAGGAACGTATGGTCTTCTCCAGGATTTATTGGTTTGCATTATTATTATTATTATTATTATTATTATTATTATTATTATTATTATTATTATTATTATTATTGTTGTTGTTGTTGTTGTTGTTGTTGTTGTTGTTGTTGTTGTTGTTGTTGTTTTAATTATTATTATTATTATTATTATTATTAGTTGGGAGGGAAGCAAATAAGGAAATAGAAAATAAACTGTATGAAAAATCTTTATAAATTATTTAAAAATCAGTAACAAGGTTAAATAGATTAACCATATATACTCTATAGAACGATAATTGTATCAACATATTCAACAGAAAGAATTTATAAGAAGTTTGAACTTCTGATATTTCACAGATTACACTGACTGATTAGGAAGACTATTCCAGAGTCTAATCACAGCTGGAATAAAACTTCTAGAATACTGTGTAGTATTACGTCATGTGACGCAGGAGAATGTTGGAATTAACTGCATGCCTAGTATTCCGAGCAGGAAGCTCTGAATGCAAAGAATGGTTATAATCATGAAAAATCTTATGCACAAAACATACAAAAAGAACTAACTAAACGAAGGTTCAAAGATGGATATCCAGATCAGGATTAAGCAAATTAATAAACCACAAGTTTCAATCCAAAAATTATTCTGTAGAGATGGGAGTCAGCAGTTGAAGACCAGACGGGAGAGCAGTACTCAAAACAGGGTAGAATGAAAATCTCAAAACATTCCTTCTGAACAGATTGATGCCCGATAAGCTTTAAACTCTTTCTCAATGAGCTAAGTTTTAGTGCATTTCAAGAAGAAATAGGCAGAATGTATTTCTCAAAAGTGCATTTGCATTTAAGAATGACGAAGAGAATTTTAAACGAATTTTTTATAAATAAAGAGACTTGGCAATAAAAAGTTCTGGATATTGAGGAGCCTCGATAATACTTTGACCTTTGTTTGGGATTGACTTCCTGCCCGATAACTTGCACCAAAACTTCGAGGTTAGTGTCAGATAAAAGTCATTGTTAGAGAAACTTCGAGGTTAGTGCCAGATAAAAGTTATTGTTAGGGAAACTTCGAGGTCACTTGCAGATAAAAGTCACTGTTAGAGAAACTTCGAGGTCAGTGTCAGATTAAAGTCATTGTTAGAGAAACTTCGAGGCTAGTGTCATATAAAAATCATTGTTAGAGAAACTTAGAGGTCGGTGGCAGATAAAAGTCATTGTTAAAGAAACTTCGAGGTTAGTGTCATAAAAGTCATTGTTAGAGAAACTTCGAGGTCAGTGGCAGATAAAAGTCATTGTTAGAGAAACTTCGAGGTAAGTGGCATATAAAAGTCATTATTAGAGAAACTTCAAGGTTAGTGTCAGATAAAAGTCATTGTTAGAGATACTTCAAGGTCAGTGGTAGATAAAAAGTCAGTTAGAGACTTCGAGGTCATTGGCAGATAAAAGTCATTGTTAGAGAAACTTCTAGGTTAGTGCCAGATAAAAGTCATCGTTAGAGAAACTTTGAGGTTAGTGACAGATAAAAGTCATTGTTATAGAAACTTCGTGGTTAGTGTCAGATAAAAGTCATTGTTAGAGAAACTTCGAGGTTAGTGACAGATAAAAGTCATTGTTAGAGAAACTTCGAGGTCAGTGGCATATTAAAGTTATTGTCAGAGAAACTTCGAGGTAAGTGGCAGATAAAAGTCATTGTTAGAGAAAATTTGATGTTAGTTCCATATAAAAGTCATTGTTAGAGAGACTTCAAGGTCAGTGGCAGATAAAAGTCACTGTTAGAGAATCTTCGAGGTCAGTGTCAGATTAAAGTCATTGTTAGAGAAACTTCGAGGCTAGTGTCATATAAAAATCATTGTTAGAGAAACTTAGAGGTCGTTGGCAGATAAAAGTCATTGTTAAAGAAACTTCGAAGTTAGTGTCAGATAAAAGTCATTGTTAGAGAAACTTCGAGGTTAGTGACAGATAAAAGTCATTGTTAGAGAAACTTCGAGGTCAGTGGCAGATTAAAGTTATTGTTAGAGAAACTTCGAGGTAAGTGACATATAAAAGTCATTGTTAGAGAAACTTCGAGGTTAGTGTCAGATAAAAGTCATTGTTAGAGAGACTTCAAGGTCAGTGGCAGATAAAAAGTCAGTTAGAGACTTTGAGGTTAGTGACAGATAAAAGTCATTGTTAGAGAAACATAGAGGTCATTGGCAGATAAAAGTCATTGTTAGAGAAACTTCTAGGTTAGTGCCAGATAAAAGTCATTGTTATAGGAACTTCGTGGTTAGTGTCAGATAAAAGTCATTGTTAGAGAAACTTCGAGGTTAGTGACAGATAAAAGTCATTGTTAGAGAAACTTCGAGGTCAGTGGCAGATTAAAGTTATTGTCAGAGAAACTTCGAGGTAAGTGGCAGATAAAAGTCATTGTTAGAGAAAATTCGAGGTTAGTGCCATATAAAAGTCATTGTTAGAGAAACTTCAAGGTCAGTGGCAGATAAAAGTCAGTTAGAGACTTCCAGGTTAGTGGCAGTTAAAGTCATTGTTAGAGAAACTTTGAGGTTAGTGTCAGAGAAAAATCATTGTTATAGAAACTTCGAGGTCAGTGTCAGATAAAAGTCATTTTTCGAGAAACTTTGAGGTCAGTGGCAGGGTAGAGTCATTGTTAGAGAAACTTAGAGGTTTTTGGCAAATAAAAGTCATTGTTAGAGAAACTTCGAGGTCAGCGGCAGATTAAAGCAATTGTTAGAGAAATTTCGAGGTTAATGGCAGATAAA
>NC_090734.1:90460377-90482877 GCF_036898095.1 Palaemon carinicauda
CTTCGGATATGTCCATAAAATGGCAGCCAACCACACTGACTCAGACTCCCTAATCTGCCACTTGAAATGTAGGAAGGGTATGTCAATTTCAAGGTGTTATTTACTAATCTAATTATTATTGGATATGCATAAAAATTGTATGGTGGGTTGCCGGATAATTGTCGATTATTTTACGACTATAAAATTAAAATTCTGACCCCAAAAAATTTTTTTGAAGGGAAATAAAATCGAAAAAAAAAAAATGTAAAACAATATAATATTTTAGCTAAAAAAATTTGATGATATTCAATCAAAAAAGAAGCAAAGAAAATTTTCCGACAAATAAACATCTAGAGGAATCATTACTCTGTGATAGTTCCTTAGTACGTAGTAATTTTGAAAGAAATGGGAAAAAACGAAAAAGTGGCAATCGCAGGAAAATCGAACACATACCTATATATACGCCATATCTGGCTAAAAATAAAGATAGGCATGGGTAGCCAGATCATCTAGAAACACTTTCCAACACTATAAAAATACAAGTTTTGTGACACTACTTGCCAATTCCTTACGGTCACATGACTAAGCAAAAAAATGCAAAACAAATAAAAAGGGGCACTCGCGGAAAAATGGCCAACATTCTAATATACGGCATTTCAGAAAAAAAAAATTCAGCCACGTACTAGACCCAACCATCAAGGCACACTTTCTAACACATAAACATGAAAAAAAAATCAATAATATACGGCAATTCCTTACTACGTAGTAAATTTTTACAAATATTGAAAAAAAAACGAAAAAAATGGCAATCACAGGAAAATCGAACACATACCTATATATACGCCCTATCTGGCTAAAAAAAAGATAGGCATGGGTAGCCAGATCATCTAGAAACACTTTCCAACACTATAAAAATATAAGTTTTGCGACACTACTTGCCAATTCCTTATGGTAACATGACTAAGCAAAAAAATGCAAAACAAATAAAAAGGGGCACTCGCGGAAAAATGCCCAACATTCTAATATACGGCATCTCAGATAAAAAAAAAAGACATGCACGTGTTAGCCCAACCATCAAGGCACACTTTCCAACACATAACATGAAAAAAAAAATCAATAATATACGGCAATTCCTTACTACGTAGTAAATTTTTACAAATATTAAAAAAAAAAAAACAGAAATTGGCAACCGCTGTTAAATACCCAATATACCAATAACTACGTCGTATCTGACAAAAACAAAGTCATGCATGGGTAGCCAGATCATCTAGACACACTTTCCAACACTAAAAAAGCAAAAGTTTTACGACACTATTTGGCAATATCTTACGGAAAAATGACTTGGCAAAAAAATGAAAAAAAATGAAAAAGGGGCACTCGCGGTAAAAGGCCCAACATTCTAATATACGGCATCTCAGATAAAAAAAAAGACATGCACGTGTTAGCCCAACCATCAAGGCACACTTTCTAACACATAAACATGAAAAAAAAATCAATAATATACGGCAATTCCTTACTATGTAGTAATTTTTTACAAATATTGAAAAAAAAACAGAAATTGGCAACCGCTGTTAAATACCCAATATACCAATAACTACGTCGTATCTGACAAAAACAAAGTCATGCATGGGTAGCCAGATCATCTAGACACACTTTACAACACTAAAAAAGCAAAAGTTTTACGACACATATTTGGCAATATCTTACGGAAAAATGACTTGGCAAAAAAATGAAAAAAAATGAAAAAGGGGCAGTCGCGGTAAAATGGTCCTCATGGTGATGAACAACATTTGAACTAAAAAAAAAAAAATCATGCACATGGTAGCCAAACAATCCACCAAGACTTTCCACAACTGATAACCTATACAAGTTGCACCATTCTACGACAATTTCATAATACGTAATAACTTTGATAATTATGCAAATTACCTTAGAAGGGTAAACTCGGTCGCGCTCGACCCCGACGTGTCCCAGAAATTGGGGAAGGAGTACAGCTACAGCAATGCACATCTGGACACTACTAGAGCGTGTAGGGGAGACACCTACTGCAGGTCGATCACCCACAAATTCAGTCACGGGGGTGAGTCACGTGAGATAAACCTCTTTTTTTTTTGACGCTCGGGGTCGCGGACGACCCACCGTACCTTTCCAGAGTTAAAAAGCTGAGAGAGGAGGTTCCGCTAGTATTTACCAAAAACTGTCACCGCCGCTGATTGAGGTCAAGCTATCTATTAGATGTGCCTAGATCAGCAGAACTTGGGCATAACGATCGTGTGTTGTAGCAATTTGAGGAGCTAGCGTTATGGAAGTAACCATAAGACAAGGAGAGCCTGTTGTCGCCGAAGAATATACATTAACAGAAGGTAAACATATGTCTCGCCTCAATTATAGCGCCATATGGATCATGATTACACCAGCAGAGCGTTCAGGAAGATGCGATCAAAGAGGCGTGGTTTTAAGGAAAACCAATGAGGTTGAAGAAAGGAGAAAATTTCCTTATATAGAATTGTCCATAGTTAGCCCCCCCCCCATACAGGGGTATATAAACTTCAGAGAAAACGAGAGAGAGAGAGAGAGAGAGAGAGGCCGAGAAAGAGAATGAGAGAGAACAAGCACAGAGAAAGAGAGAGAACGTAAGGACTAGAATGCAGATGTGACCAGCCTTATGACAACTTGTTTGAGATGTCAGAACGAGTTGACCCCTGTCCTTATTCCCAACCACGAAACCTCCAGACCTGAAATATCTACGTTCCTGAATGGACAAGATCTGCTGTGAAGAGTATCATCGTTTTTTTAAAGTATTATTTGTCCGATTTCTTGACTGTTCCCATATTTACTGAAGTGTAGTTTAATCAGATGATTTTCATTGTTCAATTCTGTGCTTCCTAAGTACTCAATCAAGAAACATTGATCTTTGACGAGTTGTAGATAAATATATGTTTTCTTTTGCGAGTTTTCTATTTACAATCTTATTTTTATTTGGTGATTGTTGATTTATTCTCATTTAATTAATCAATTCAAAAGAACCTGGTTCGATCCGCATGAGGATCGTAACAGTTGGCGACCTTACCCGGATTTTCGACAACATAACAAATTTAAAACAGGAAGAATATAGAAAGAAGCAGAATGAGTGAGATTACGAGGGATTTGATAGATTCAGGTAAACTTCTTGGTCTAGATGGCGATGCTCTCCGTGAGTATGTTATTAAGAGAGAACAGGAAGTGTTTAAGAGAGACGAAAGAGCAGCTGAAAGGGAAGAAAATGAAAGACAGCAAAAAGAAAATGAAAGACAGCGTAACCATGAGTTAGAAATTGCTCGTTTAAGACAAACCCTTCACAAGAAACGGTCATGTAGCAGATCAGGAAGTAATTCATTTTTGAATAGTGACACTGATAGTTTAGATATGAGTGCAGTGCTCAAACTTATACCGAAATTTGATGAGGAAGATGTTACGAAATATTTTATGTCTTTTTAAAAGTTATTGAACAGAGTAGGTTCTCAAAAAAAAAAAAAAAAAAAAAAAAAAAAAAAACAGTAGGCTTTGTACTTATAATCAGTTTTAGGTGGTAAAGCACATTCTGTGTATAGTTGTTTGTCTGAGGATGAAGGTGAAGATTTTGATACTGTGAAAGAAACCGTACTTAGTGCATGCAGATTGGTACCAGAGGCGTACTGTAAGAAGTTTGGAAGTTTGAAAAGAGAAGATACTAGTGCTAATGTAGAGTACGGAAAGAAGTTAGAAAGATTGTTTTGTGACTGGTTGACTTCCGCTGAAGTCGATAATTTTGAAGATCTCTAGAACTTAGTTTCTTAGAAAGTTTCAAGGATAACATATACCCAGACATCAAATTATATATAGAAGATAGGTGTGAAGCATCTTTTGCCAATGCTACGAGATTAGCAGACGAGTACAGTCTCACACATGGTTCAAGTGGAAGTAAAAAGAAAAACGATCATTTGTCTGAAGGTTTAGTAACTGCTCTTAAAGGAGGTGATTCAAGGGAAGTAGTCTTGCTTAGGGATACAGGAGCGGCCGTATCACTCGTTAGGAGAGAGAGTGTACCAAGGAATGTAATAATCAGCATGAAAGAAAAAGTTATGCTAGATGGGTTTCCAAATACTTGTGTAGTTTGTCCTTTGTTAGAGATCAAATTAAAAAGTCAGTTCGTGTCGGGAGATGTAAAACTAGCAGTCGTGGATACTTTGCCCGTAGAGAGTGTTGACATTATTACTGGCAACGATTTAACTACCTCCAAGTGTGTGAATCCTATTTTCAAGGAAGTTCAAGTGCCTGAAATGATAGCAACTAGGTCAGGATTAGATACGGATATTGACTACGATCATAGGTCGTTCGAGGATTCGAATGTAGGTAATAGAAGCGTTGATGAAGAGCTTAGCATGAGAGTAGCTGAGTAAACCGACTCTATCAATGTTGATAATGTGAGTAGAGATGATGATGTGGCTGTTGAAAGAAGTGATGTACAGATAGACAATGTTGTGAAGAATTTTCTTCACCACTCTTCTTCTTCATAGTTTATACGTAGACTTTGTTATTGTTCGTGACGTCACGGCAGGGAAAAATGTGAGTAATGCGTCTTTCTTGAGCGAGTGTCCCAAGATTAATACTTTTGTGTTTTTTGTATACATTATTCTACCGTAAGTATTTAGGTACAGTATTTTAAATCTCTTAATTACAACTCAAGTCTGCTAGTCTAGGAGGTATGGTTGTCCACACACATAAGCCCGACTTGCTAAATTACCTTTTAGTTTCATTTTTATTCTATATGCCAGTTGTTTAGAATTAGGATTATCTTTGCCCCCTGGAGTTGCAAGATTTCTCCTTGTATTCTAAATAAGTGTGTTGCTTGAAATTCACAAGGCACAAGATTTTTGAGCCTGTCCTAAATGAGAGTTGGCACCTCAAGACCGTAGGCCTACCTACGCACCAAGATACGCTTTTTTTTTGGGAAGGAAGGAGGACGCAGCTGACCTGAACTCGACCTCACAAACATACAGGCCACGGTACGAACTGGAGCTGCCCAGTCAGGCTCCAATGTCAACCTCATGCTCCCACACTCCATCACTAGCCTGTCCCCTTACACAATAACTAACCAAGAATACGTAGGAGGTCAAGCAGATGACCAGTGTTAGTGCATAGCTGCTAATTCTACAGCACGTCTGTTCCAGTCTTGGGGGCTAGTTGGAGAGCTTGGAGGTGGCCGTTGACTCTGCAGAATAAGTGTTGTAGGCCTAGTGAGCAAACTGAAGACCGCCATATTTAGGACACGGGCGCCCACAACATGTAAAAATCTTGTGAGTTTAACTAATGGCCATTCCCCCTTTAGATAAGTTTCTATTTGTCTCATAAGTTAAGTTTAGGTATTATTTTGGCATTACATCTTTCGGGCTGCGTGCATGGAAATTAATGTACTCATATTTTTTTGATCTTGGTATTTGCTTGAGGTTACTGACCACATGTTGGGACCTCACAGCAGCCACCGCACAAATTGTTGATCAGAATTTTTTGACTCTTATTTATTCTGTTGAGGTTTAATCCACGAGTTAATTCCGTTTAACGTTTTCAATTTTTTGTATTGTAAATTCACTTATTCATTTTATTATATGTAAAACTTATAATTGAGTTACTGATATTTTTTCCAATTTTTAATTTTGTTATGTTAAAATCATCGAGTTATTTCCACCCCTTCTTCTGTAATGAATCATTTGGAATAGATTACACATTTTGGTATCCTTAACCATTTATGCTATGGGACGGGTCAGAAGTACCCAAGGTGTTGAGAGTAACCTACTCTAAACAGAGGTAAGTTGGTATCAGTAAGTGTACGCTCTTTAACTTAGTGCTTTGAAGGTGAAGATCCCCATCTAACTTTACTTTATACTTTTATACTCCACTGTTCCCCCCCTTTTTTTATTGTCTCTAGTTGCATTAACGTAAGATACCTGTACAGCATCTCACTGGGGTCACTGGGACGGAATCGAAACAGTGCCTTAGAGTGAGATGACTCTAGCCCTGACAAAGCTAGAGTAGGCCATAAATTATTTCAAAATGAACGTGTGGAGTTCTCTGGCCTCTGGACAGTAAAATTGCCTCCTTTTGTATTTTAGAGTGAAGGTTAGTGAGCTATGGCAGTAAAGTATTAGCAGGGCATTTGTGTCTCGAGAGTAAGTGCTCATTATCCTCCCCTGTTGAGCTTTGGGTAATTGCCGTGGGGAGACTTTCCTGGACTAAGTTCCCACTCAACCATTCAGATAAAAATTCTCCACACGAGTGGTCCTTCGAACCGGATCTCTCACCTTTGACTTTTGGGTAATTAAATTAACGTAACCTAGCTTGATTAAGCAATAAATACGTCGCTATACCACATTTACCCACATGCACCAGCCACATTATAGAAAGTGTAATGCCCAGACTTGAGTTGGAACGAGAGAAGAGTTTTTTAATTTTATAGTATTTGACACACTCTTAAGGAAGACAGTGTAACCAGGTTTATTCATGAGTTCTGAGACGACAGAACTTTATATATGTTCAGGTCATCGATTTAGGTTGCATGCTGCATGTTTTACTATTAACTTGCGAAGTTCTATGCCCATCGGTTCATATGATCTGTTCACCTAATTTTGGCATTTAACCAGAAAGTTCCGAGACACTGGAACTAAGGTATATCACTTTCGTTGTTCAGACTTCATTGTTTACTGCTCCAGGCGAGCACCGTTCATTTTGCTCTGTTCGACTTAATTTGCCAATCTACTTTTTTCCATAATTTTGTACCTCGGTTTACCATCCTTTGTGCAAGTGCTGTAATTTTCTTACTAACACCTCTTGTAAGCTTAATCCCGTGTCCTTGTTCACAGAACTTTTAGCGCGATATTGCTAAGTCTACAATTTCACGTAGACTCTTAAAAATTTGATTAAAGGTCGCCTTACCCATGTGTAGCGTATCTTATTTTACTTGTGATTACCACTTGACAAGTGCGTCAATAATTTTACCCTCAGCCTTAGCGTAATTTTGCACTTTTGTCCTTTTTGTGAGAAACTTTTGCGTTTAACCTCTGTGTGAGGAAAGCTTTATGTAATGCCCTCTGTTGTGAGTGAGATTTAGTTATCCTTTGCATGAGGTAATTTCAAGTTTAGCCTTAGAGCGAATGGTGTTTGAATTGTTATGCGATTTCCATGTGCTACTAGTCACGTTGCGTAATTTTTTGCGACTATCTAAATTCTATTTGCTTTTGTCATTTTTGTGCTAGCCTATACTGTATAGTTGTAAATTGTCGTTGCCACTTACCACACTTTTTCATTGTGCATTTAAGCAATCTGTGGTCACTTCTTGTGCACACATAGCCACACAAGTTTCCCAAAACTATTGAGTAGGGTGTGTTTCCATTCCTCAGACATACCCATAAATCTTAAGAATTTATTTAACTTTGAATTTGCAAACTCTCCACATCCACGGGTTTTATCCAAAATGTCTTTACATATTCTTAATCTCGGTAACCCTCCACAACCTCAGGCTGAAGCTCTCAGCTTGGAGGAACTTAACTCATGACTTGAGCAACAGGAGGTCGATTTCAAATTTCTATGTGAGGACGCAGATCTGGCCCTCCATAGCCTAAGTTCAGTAGATCTTTCACGCATGACGTCCCCTGGGTTGGATAATTTTAGCGTTCACATCGGAAGCATCAGGGACAAACTTAATGAATACAAACAGTTTTGGCGGTCTCATTATAAACATCCGACCGTGGTGGCGAATTACCCAATGCTGGTTGACTGTGCAAAACGAATTGAAACGCCCTTCAGTAGCATTGTGTTCCATAAGTCCACTGGCACCCAAGCCCAGAATCAAACACCTGGCGCAAACCCGCAGACTGTTTATGTGTCCGTTGCCTCTGAGCCTGATCTTTGAAGGTCGTAGGGAACGTTGGACGGGTTGGTGGAGCCTGTTCCGTCAAACCATACACAAATCTCCCAAATATTCCCCAGCGGATAAGTACAAGATCCTTCTACGGTGCCTAAGAGGACCAGCCCGACGTCTTGCTGGAAACAGGATCTAGACAGAGGGTTTGTACGAGAGGACCATCGCTAACCTCGTCCAGGAGTACGAATCCCCTGATCTTGACCGTCATTTGCTGCGTAAGAAGCTCTTTAGTATGAGTCCCATGGCGGATGATGGCCCAGACCTCAGACGGTTTCTGATGGAGTGGAACAATGCTGATGAAGAATAGGTTCAAGTGACCAAAGCCCCCTTGTCCGAAGATCTGTTGGAGCATGCCATCCTGAGTAAGCTAAACCCCACTCTCTTGGAGACAGTTTATCGCCGTTACAATAGCACATCCGTGTCCTTGCCAGAGTTAAAGGACAGACTATACGAACATGCACGCACAAAGGAGCTAGCCAAACTGTTGACGGAGCCCAGCAAAGACCGGCTTCCTGTTAAACCATCTAACTCTGGAGTAAACGGCAATTCAATTACAAAATTGGCTAAGCCCTTCCATAGAGCAACCAGTGATGCCCTTAAGCCGAACACACTATCCACACCAACCCAAAACCCAGCAAAACCCACTCAGAAGCGTGCACCGGAGCCGGCTAGAGTTCCCCCACCAACAGGTAACCCTGTTCAGTACAATTGTGTTTTCTGTGACCACAATGGGCACTCATCTACAAAATGCTCCCGGTTCCCTGATTCAAATAGTCGATTAACGCGGTTGAACCAACTAGGCTGTTGCACTAAATGTTTTTCGACGCAACATGTTACCCGTGATTGCACCGCCCATGTTACATGCCAGAACTGCCAACGTGGCCACAAATTGCCTCTCTACCCTAACATCGTGACCGTGGGTCACCAACCCCATGGGCCAAGAGCAGATCCACCTTCTGTTCAACTTAATCATATAGCCTCGAGTGAGACTGAACAAACCAACCAGGCAAACGAAATAAACCCTGCTGTTCTACCCACCTTCACTGGCGATCTAATTAATGGAAAACTTAAACACACCACCCGAGTTTTCCTGGATTGTGGTGCCCAACACACGTTTGTTCATCCCAATGTAGTCAAGTCACTGAATCTTGCTCCTATCGGAAAAATCGTGTTCCGACTCAACTCGTTCAACATGGACGAACCACCTCAATGTTCAGACTTGGTGCAGTTCAATTTGAAAATTGGTCGCCGCAAGCATAAGGTCGTTGCCATTGTCAACCCGAACGTGGGGAAGAACATAAGGACGCCTGGATATACCCATGCAGTTCGCACTCTAGAGGCTAGTGGTCTACGTCTTGCAGACAGGCAGCCAGATGACAATCCCACTGGCTTAGAGATCATCCTCGGAGCCGATTACCTTCCCCGACTCCTGAAGCGCACTCACAACATCAAGGGTGTCAACTTGTTCAGTACACCAGGTGGATATGTGGTTTGGGGAGAGCTGCCAGATTGGTCACGAGAAGGGACAGAACCCCCAGAGGTTGATAGTCTGTCGCTCACACTAAACCGCATCAGCGTAACAGACCCTGTAGGAGTAGAGCTCCCCGTCGAGAATCTTTGGAAACTCGATGCTGTGGGCATAAGCAATGAACCCTTCAGCCATCTTGAGGCACAGGCCGTTGATCTCTTCAAGCGTACTACACGGTACGCAAACGGAAGATACACAGTTCAACTACCCTTCAAGAGTGATAGCCGACCAGAGATAAATTTTGGTAGGGCTTTTGCCCAGCTGATGTCCCTTAAAAAATCTAAAGACCCTCAGTTATTCATCAAGTACCAAGCCATCCTTGACGAGTACATGAAGGAGGGCTTTATCGAGCCGGTCGAGCTAGAACCTCATTATGACGGACAAATGCACTACCTACCCCATCATCCTGTCCTCAAAAATTCCACCTCCACACCAATGCGCATAGTATTCAATGCCTCGGCTAAATCAGGACAAAATTCAAGGTCTCTGAATGAATCCTTGTACACCGGGCCAAATTTGGCCTCAAAAATTCAGTCCATGATCCTCCGGTTTAGGGAAAAGCCATTTGGTTTGACGTCCGACATCTCTAAGGCTTTCCTGCGGATTGAGATCGCTGAAGAACACCGTGATTACTGTCGGTTTCTTTTCTTTAAGGACTCCAGTATGTCCGAAGTTGTTGCGTACCGCTTCAAAGTGGTCCTGTTTGGGGCCACCTCGAGCCCATATTTGCTCAACCAGACAATCCAACACCACCTGGATGCTCAAACGAGTAGTCTTGCCTCACAGATTAAAACAAGCTTCTACGTTGACAACTTTCAACGTTGCTACGACTCGACCACGGACATCCTTAGTGAAAGACAGTCCATAGAAAAAATTATGCTGGAAGCTAACATGCCCCTTGCCAAATGGACCACTAATGCCCTCATCTCCGGAGACTTCACCGAAACGGGCCCCCAAGATTACCTCGGTCTGGATTGGAACACCGCGGATGACACATTAGCCGTCAAGCTCCCCTCAGGACTGATGTTAGAGGACTACTCACACGTCAACACCAAGAGGAAGGTTGTCTCTCTGTTTTCTTCCATCTACGGCCCTATTGGCCTGATCTCGCCGGTCACTATCCTCGGCAAACTCTTCATTCAGAAACTCTGGATGATGGATCAAAGTTGGGATTCACGCCTGAGCGAAGAATTGATCCGCGAGCTCGGTGCCATTCTTAAAAAATACAAGGGTCTCGAGAACATTAAGGTGCCTCGAAATGCACATCAGGGTCACCAGGCTGCATTACATATGTTTGCAGATGCCTCTAAGCAAGCCTTTGGAGTGGCTTGCTACGTGGTCACAATTGAAGGTAAACGCCAGCTCCTCACAGCCAAGGCACGAGTTACCCCTAAACGTATGCTGGAATTGAACGAGAGTCAGTCCATTCCCAAGCTTGAGTTGACCGCACTCCTGTTTGGATACCGACTAGCCCAGTATCTGATAGAATTACGTCCAGAAACATAGGTCTCTACGACATTGTGGTCCGATGCCTCCACGGCCCTGCAGTGGGTACAGAGCTGGCAGAGCACGTCCCCATATGTTTTCAATAGGGTTGAGGAGATAAACCGGAAAAGGTTGAACTGTTGGTTGCTTCTCAAGAATGTCCCCACGTCCTGCAATCCCGCCGACCTGGCGTCGCGGGGAGTAGCAGCCAAAGTTGTCCTCAAGTCCAACATATGGCTTCATGGACCAGCCTGGCTGATCGACGTCTCAGCTTACCCGGACCAAAGCAGATTCCCTACTGAATGGGAGATAAAAGCTTGTCCAATCAGACTTTTACCACCGCAAACTCAAAGATTTGCTCATTTCTCATCTCTTGATGAGGCAGTTAGGAGCTATGCAGCTTTGCTGCGCCTGACGAGCGGATGGGCCGAGCACAAATTCCCCCATTTAGTCTAAAGGTTCCCACGAAGACCACTTACCGCCATCATTCGTGTGTCACAGGCGGCCAGTTACCCCCAAATATTACGACAATTGCAAGGTAAACCCGCCTTGTTGACGTCCGATGAACGAGCCTTTATCGGACAACGGAAGCCCTATATTGACAATAACGGTGTTCTAAGAGGCCGATCCTGCCTCAGTGATGCACCCCCGGACTCCAGCTACATGGACCCCATTCTCCTAGAGTCCCACTGTGCTCTCTGGAAACTTATTGTTGAGCATTGGCATGAAGTGCTGCTGCACTGTAACACCTCCACTCTTCTTGTCTACTTGCGCAAGGAATTTTGGGTTCCCCGAATGCGCCAGCAAGTGAAGAGGATTCTCAAATGGTGCATACATTGGAAAAGAGTACAACGCCAGCCGTACCAAACCCCACCGTTAGCTCCAGTCCACCCTAACCGCCTCAATGCTGAGGTCCCTTTCAGAGTAACTGGACTGGACTACACTGGCAGCTTCAAGGTACACCATTCACATGTGGACATTGTGTACATACTGCTGTTTACCTGCGCTGCCACGCGGGCAGTAGCTTTAGGAACTACTACTTCCTTGACAGTTGTGGAACTAGTCCAAGCGATACGAAGGTTCGCTGCCCGATTTGGGATGCCACAGTGCCTTGTGTTGGACAATGCCTCAACCTTTCAAGCTGGTCAGACACTCTTGACAGAACTCATGCAACACCCTGTTACCGACGGGTTCAAACGGGCCCACAACCTCACTTGGAAGTTCATCACTCCTCGAGCCCCATGGCAAGGAGGGTTTTACGAGCGCTTGATTGGGTTTACCAAACTCAACTTGCGCAAAGCCACTTACCGTTGCCACTCTACGTATAATGAGTTTGTGACCTTGGTCCAAGAAGTAGAATGCGTGGTGAATGATCGGCCTCTAACATATCTGGATGCTGACGACCCCACTGATACGCCTTTGACCCCAAGCCACCTACTCTAAGGTCGAACCCTCTCATTAGCACCTCAAGTCCACCTGGCTGACTTGACTGATCCTACTTTTCGAGAAGGGGACATCCTCCGCAAAGATTACCAGAAGCTGACCAACATGCTGCAAACATTCCTGAAGAGATGGAAGTACGACTATGTCAGTTCCCTTCGAGAATGACACCAGAAGTCTAGTCGCCTCCACCCGAACATCCCCAGAGTTGGAGATTTATGCTTGTTGATTCTGGACGAGGTCAATCGAGAGGAGTACCCTTTGACCCGTATACTCGAAGTATACCCAGGACACATCAGAACAGTCAAGGTCCGCTCCGCAAATGGAGAGTATGTACGTCCAGTCAACCGACTCATACCTTTGGAGGTTAACGAAAATGGCTAAACAGTATCCGAACCAAGTGAGGAGGAACCTCATAACACCCCTCCTCTCGAAAATCTCGACTGTCCTCCTAGAGACCAACTGGCCGAGAGAAATGATGAGACCACAGCCGAAGCTAGGTCTCCTGTAGTCATCGCGGCGCCCTGCCACGACAGGCCTACGCGGGCCTCTGCTGAACGTGCACGAGCCCTATTCCAGGAGATATTGTAGTAGCTTTACATAGTCTTCATCAACCATGTGAAGGACTGCTGAAGTTTTGATTTGTCCTTCCCTCCGCTCTTATCTTGCAGTTGTCGTTACCTTTTTGTACTAAGTCACAGTTAACTCTGTTTTACTTCCGCTTGTAATCGTACCACTTTTGTTTGACTCTACAGTGAACCCTCGTTTATCGCGGTAGATAGGTTCCAGTCGCGGCCGCGATAGGTGAAAATCCGCGAAGTAGTGACACCATATTTACCTATTTATTCAACATGTATATTCAGACTTTTAAAACCTTCCCTTGTACGTAGTACTGTTAACAAACTACCCTTTAATGTACAGAACACTTAATGCATGTACTACAGTACCCTAAACTAAAACAGGCACAAATATTAAAGGTGATTTTATATCATGCATTTCCTAAACATGCTAAAAAGCACGATAAAAAATGGCAACCAATGTTTTGTTTACATTTATCTCTGATCATAATGTAGAAACAAACTGGAGGTAGAGCTTTGCTTATTACCCAGACATATTTCCCATACTTTTCCCTTAGAACTACATCACATCTTCCTACTTTAGATATATATATATATATATATATATATATACATATATATATATGTATATATTATATATATATATATATATATATATATATATTTATATGTATACACATATACATACCTACATATATACATAAATACATATATATATATATATATATATATATTACTGTATATATATGGGTTATGGAAAAAATCCGCGAAGTGGTGAATCCGCGATGGTCGAACCGCGAAGTAGCGAGGGTTCACTGTATCTTGTAAATCGTACTTCGCACTCATCTCGTATGCGGTTGCGGTTCAACTTAATGCCAATTGCTGACATAGCATAGCGCAACTAGTCACATTCATTCTTTATTCATTTAATATACAGTACTCATCTCATATACTAACACCTAATCCACATTGCATTAGTCTACACTAACCCTTCTCCTTTTCCTCCCTTTATCCCCAGGGTGTGAAGAATTTTCTTCACTACTCTTCTTCTTCATAATTTATACGTAGACTTTGTTATTGTTCGTGACGTCACGGCAGGGAAAAATGTGAGTAACGCGTCTTTCTTGAGGGAGTGTCCCAAGATTAATACTTTTGTGTTTTTTGTATACATTATTCTATCGTAAGTATTTAGGTACAGTATATTAAATCTCTTAATTACAACTCAAGTCTGCTAGTCTAGGAGGTATGGTTGTCCACACACGTAAGCCCGACTTGCTAAATTACCTTTTAGTTTCATTTTTATTCTATATGCCAGTTGTTTAGAATTAGGATTATCTTTGCCCCCTGGAGTTGCAAGATTTCTCCTTGTATTCTAAATAAGTGTGTTGCTTAAAATTCACAAGGCACAAGATTTTTGAGCCTGTCCTAAATGAGAGTTGGCACCTCAAGACCGTAGGCCTACCTACGCACCAAGATACGCTTTTTTTTTGGGAAGGAAGGAGGACGCAGCTGACCTGAACTCGACCTCACAAACATACAGGCCACGATACGAACTGGAGCTGCCCAGTCACGCTCCAATGTCAACCTCGTGCTCCTACTCTCCATCACTAGCCTGTCCCCTTACACAATAGCTAACCAAGAATACGTAGGAAGTCAAGCAGATGACCAGTGTTAGTGCATAGCTGCTAATTCTACAGCACGTCGGTTCCAGTCTTGGGGGCTAGTTGGAGAGCTTGGAGGTGGCCGTTGACTCTGCAGAATAAGTGTTGTAGGCCTAGTGAGCAAATTGAAGACCGCCACATTTAGGACACTGGCGCCCACAACATGTAAAAATCTTGTGAGTTTAACTAATGGCCATTCCCCCTTTAGATAAGTTTCTATTTGTCTCATAAGTTAAGTTTAGGTATTATTTTGGCATTACATCTTTCGGGCTGCGTGCATGGAAATTAATGTACTCATATTTTTTTGATCTTGGTATTTGCTTAAGGTTACTGACCACATGTTGGGACCTCACAGCAGCCACCGCACAAATTGTTAATCAGAATTTTTTTACTCTTATTTATTCTGTTGAGGTTTAATCCACGAGTTAATTCCGTTTAACGTTTTAAATTTTTTGTGTTGTAAATTCACTTATTCATTTTATTATATGTAAAACTTATAATTGAGTTACTGATATTTTTTCCAATTGTTAATTTGGTTATGTTAAAATCATCGAGTTATTTCCACCCCTTTTTCAGTAATAAATCATTTGGAATAGATTACACATTTTGGTATCCTTAACCATTTATGCTATGGGACGGGTCAGAAGTACCCAAGGTGTTGAGAGTAACCTACTCTAAACAGAGGTAAGTTGGTATCAGCGAGTGTACGCTCTTTAACCCTGGATAGGTACGGTGGGTCGTTCGCGACCCCGAGCGTCAAAAAAAAACAGGTTTTTTCTCACGTGACTCACCCCCGTGACTGAATTTGTGGGTGATCGACCTGCAGGAGGTGTCTCCCCTACACGCTCTAGTAGTGTCCAGATGTGCATTGCTGTAGCTGTACTCCTTCCCCGATTTTTGAGACGCGTCTGGGTCGAGCGCGACCCAAGTTTACCCTTCTAAGGTAATTTGCATAATTATCAAAGTTATTACGTATTATGAAATTGTCGTAGAATGGTGCAACTTGTATAGGTTATCAGTTGTGGAAAGTCTTGGTGGATTGTTTGGCTACCATGAGCATGATTTTTTTTTTAGTTAGAATGTCGTTCATCACCACGAGGACCATTTTACCGCGGGTGCCCCTTTTTCATTTTTTTTCATTTTTTTTGCCAAGTCATTTTTCCGTAAGATATTGCCAAATAGTGTCGTAAAACTTTTGCTTGTTTAGTGTTGGAAAGTGTGTTTAGATGATCTGGCTACCCATGCGTGACTTTGTTTTTGTCAGATACTACGTAGTTATTGGTATATTGGGTATTTAACTGAGGTTACCAATTTCTGTTTTTTTTCAATTTTTGTAAAAATTACTACGTAGTAAGGAATTGCCGTATATTATTCATTTTTTTTTCATGTTTATGTGTTAGAAAGTGTGCGTTGATGGTTGGGCTAACACGTGCACGTCTTTTTTTTATCTGAGATGCCGTATATTAGAATGTCGGGCATTTTACCGCGAGTGCCCCTTTTTCATTTTTTTTTCATTTTTTTGCCAAGTCATTTTTCTGTAAGATATTGTCAAATAGTGTCGTAAAACTTTTGCTTTTTTAGTGTTGGAAAGTGTGTCTAGATGATCTGGCTACCCATGCGTGATTTTATTTTTGTCAGATACGACGTAGTTATTGGTATATTGGGTATTTAACTGCGGTTGCCAATTTCTTTTTTTTTTCAATATTTGTAAAAATTTACTACGTAGTAAGGAATTGCCGTATATTATTGATTTTTTTTCATGTTTATGTGTTAGAAAGTGTGCCTTGATGGTTGGGCTAACACGTGCATGTCTTTTTTTTTTTATCTGAGATGCCGTATATTAGAATGTTGGGCATTTTTCCGCGAGTGCCCCTTTTTATTTGTTTTGCATTTTTTTGCTTAGTCATGTTACCGTAAGGAATTGGCAAGTAGTGTCGCAAAACTTATATTTTTATAGTGTTGGAAAGTGTTTCTGGATGATCTGGCTACCCATGCCTTTTTTTTTTTTTATCCAGATATGGCGTATATATAAGTATGTGTTCGATTTTCCTGTGATTGCCCTTTTTTCGTTTTTTTTCCCATTTCTTTCAAAATTACTACGTACTAAGGAACTATCACAGAGTAATGATTCATTTAAATGTTTATTTGTCGGAAAATGTGCCTTGATGGTTTGCCTAGCACGTGGCTGAATTTTTTTTTTTTTTTTTTGAAATGCCGTATATTAGAATGTTAGGCATTTTTCCGCGAGTGCCCCTTTTTATTTATTTTCCATTTTTTTGCTTAGTCATGTTACCGTAAGGAATTGGCAAGTAGTGTCGCAAAACTTATATTTTTATAGTGTTGGAAAGTGTTTCTAGATGATCTGGCTACCCATGCCTATCTTTTTTTTTAGCCAAATATGGCGTATATATAGGTATGTGTTCGATTTTCCGGTGATTGCCATTTTTTCCTTTTTTCCCAAATCTTTCAAAATTACTACATACTAAGGAACTATCACAGAGTAATGATTCCTCTAGATGTTTATTTGTCGGAAAATTTTGTTTACTTCTTTTTTGATTGAATATCATCAAATTTTTTTAGCTAAAATATTTATTTCCCTTCGAAAAAATTTTTTGGGTCAGAATTTTAATTTTATAGTCGTAAAATAATCGACAATTATCCGGCAACCCACCATACAATTTTTATGCATATCCAATAATAATTAGATTAGTAAATAACACCTTGAAATTGACATACCCTTCCTACATTTCAAGTGGCAGATTAGGGAGTCTGAGTCAGTGTGGTTGGCGGCCATTTTGTGGACATATCCGAAGCGTAAGTTGCCCTATCTATATATATTCTTGTTTCCTATAGAATTTGTGATATTTTGGTATATTTTTACCTGCATAAATATCATATTATATATTAAATATATGTATTTTTTTTACGAAATTTCTAAGTACTCAAAAAATTACCTTTAGATATGGCCCCTGATATAAATGTAATTTACATATTTCTATTTTAGGATAACATATGTTTATTCCCTAAAAAAATTAGCCACTTCCTATTTCATTTGGGTACCCCGAAAAATTCATGAAATTTGGACAAATTATTTTGGCCAAAAAAAGTTACAATTTTTTCTCATTTCAGATCTTCACCTCCATGGGTCTGACTTCATCCAAAATACATCAAAATGTGTCCTAAACATTCAAGAATCAATTCCTAAAAGGATTTGTGTATATATGTATAAACTTTTTTTTTATGAATTTTTATGTCAGGTCTTTTTTTTCTACTTATTTTTTTAAAATATTTATAATGAATAGTTTTTCTGCAGATGAGTAGTATTTATCTTTACAGTTGTTTTAAGCATTCATTGAAGTTTTTTTTTGGCAAAAGAAAAAAGGAGGTTACTGCAAAAACTGATTTTTCAAGAATTTTTTTGGGCGTCGGGGTCGTTCGCGTCCGAGTATACCCTTAAAGGGGTGTCCGAGGAGCGTACCTATCCAGGGTTAACTTAGTGCTTTGAAAGTGAAGATCCCCATTTAACTTTACTTTATACTTTTATACTCCACTGTTCCCCCCCTTTTTTTATTGTCTCTAGTTGCATTAACGTAAGATACCTGTACAGCATCTCACTTTGGTCACTGGGACGGAATCGAAACAGAGCCTTAGAGTGAGATGACTCTAGCCCTGACAAAGCTAGAGTAGGCCATAAATTATTTCAAAGTTAACGTGTTGGTTTCTCCGGCCTCTGGACAGTAAAATTGCCTCCTTTTGTATTTTAGAGTGAAGGTTAGTGAACTATGGCAGTATAGTATTAGCAGGGCGTTTGTGTCTCGAGAGTAAGTGCTCATTATCCTCCCCTGTTGAGCTTTGGGTAATTGCCGTAGGGAGACTTTCCTGGACTAAGTTCCCACTCAACCATTCAGATAAAAATTGTCCACAAATGTAATAGGCCTAAGTAAAAGCAGCTGTAGTGTTTCAGAAACTAGCATATTGAATAAGGATAAACTAGTTAAGAGGCCGATGGAAGATGAAACACTATCTCGAATTTTTGAGTGTGAATTGGATGATGAATCTGAAAATTTTTGTAAGGAAACATTTAGTCTAAAAGACAAACTTTTGTGTCGCTATGTTTGTTCTAAGACAGGTAGCAAAGAGGAGGTCATAGAGCAATTAGTAATTCCTAGGAAACTTTGTGAATCAATTTTGAAATTAGCATATGATGAACAAGGACATTTATGAGTAAATAAAACATTTAGTTGTATGAGTAAAACGTACTTTTGGCCTAAAATGAGAAGTGATACGAAGAGATATATTTCAAGTTGTCACAGATGTCAAATGGCTGGTAAACCTAATCAAGTAAATAGAAAGGCTCCGTTATGTAATATTTCATCGGTAGGAGAGCCTTTTGAGAATGTCGTAATTGATATAGTAGGCCCTTTGCCCAGAAGTAAGAGAGGGAATATCTATCTATTACCAATCACTGATAGACTAACACGATATCCAGAAGCAGTCCCAGTAAGATTTACAATGCAAAAACTGTAGTTAAACGCTTGCTGAACTATTTCTCTAAATTTGGACTTCCTTGCGTTCTGCAGAGTGATAATGGTACCAATTTTGTATCAAAGTATTTCAGAGATAAAATGAAAGTGTTAGGGATTAAAATTGTAACTTCCACCCCGTACCACTCTGAATCAAAACGAATTGATGAACGTCTTCATCAAACGTTGAAAAGTTGCTTAAGGAAGTTGTGTAATAATTTCGAATATGATTTGGAAGAAAAGTTACCTTTTGTCTTTTTGGCTTTACGATTAGCTCCTATTGACACCAAGGGATTTAGTCCTTTTGATTTGTTGTTTGGTCACATCGCCAATGGACCTTTAGAAATTTTTAGGTGTAAGTTAATGCCAGAAAAAGGCAGAAAGAATTACATACAGAATATCGAAGATCACAAAGAGGATTTAATGATAGCCTGGCAATTGGCAAAATACAATGAGAGCAACCATCAATTAGTAACTAAAAGGAAGTACTATCTTAAGGCTAAAGACAGAATTTTCCGTGTGGTTGATAATGTCTTAGTATTAGTCCAGAAAGAAGGTCCCTCGTTATCTTATAAGTTTGAAGGTCCATTTCCTATCATAGATAAAAGGGGGAAATTTGAATTATTTAATTGATATGGGTAGGCGTAGAGCTAAGGGGTTGCACAACAACTTCCTAAAGAAATATAATAAACGTCCAGTGCCAGTTGTAACCGTGTCGCAGAGAGAGATTACTTTTGAGAAGAACTCTGATGTTCTTAATAATTTCACGTTGTTTAATTCTAGCGTAGAGGAAAAAAAAAACAAGGGAATTATTCAATGTGTTTTCAAATTATCCAGAAACTGTTAGTGATGAATTAGGTTTATTTAATCTCTTAGAACACGATATTGAGCTACAGGACACAAGACCCATTAGACAGAGTCCTTATCGTCTAAGCCCAAAAAAAAAGCAAATTCAGTCCGACAGGAAATTAAGTATATGCTAGGTAATGGTTTGATTGTTCCTAGCGAAAGTGACTGGTGTTTTCCAATAGTTCTTGTTATTTTAGAAAAGTGAATAGTGTTACGAAAGAAAGTAATTTTCCCCTCTCCAGGATAGAAGATTTTTTAGATAAAATAGGAAATGCCAAGTTTATTTCTAAACATAATTTGGCCAAAGTTTATTGGCAAGTACCTTTAAGTAGTCGAGCACAGAAAATATCTGCTTTCATAACACCTTTTGATAGTTATGAACCCAAAGTTATGGCTTTTGGTCTACAAAAGGCTGCGAGTACTTTCCAATGATTAATTAATAGAGTTTTAAATGGATTTGGTAACTGTGTCGTGTATTTGGATGATCTTGTATTATTTTCAGATACGTGGGAGCAACATTTACGCATTTTTAGCTAAAGTCCTAGCAGTCCTTGATAAAGCAAAACTTGTTTTAAATCTGAAGAAATGTGAATTCGGAAAAACCTCGATCACATATTTGGGTCATGAAGTGAGTCTAGGTAAGATTTGTCCAAAAGATGGGAACATAGAGGCTATCATCAACTTACCAATCCCTACCAGTAAAAAAACAGGCAATGAGATTCATCGGAATAATTTCATATTTCCGCAGATTTGTTCCTAATTTTTCAGAAATAAGTGCTCCAATAACTAATCTTTTCAAGAAAGGACGAAGTTTTGTATTTGATAATGAATGTATCGAAGCTTTCAATAAGTTAAAGGCCATAATGATTTACGAGCACGTACTAATGTTGCCCGATTTTAGCAAGGAATTTAATATAGCGATAGCTGCAGGTGACATTGGCATAGGAGGAGGTCTGTTGCAAGAAGTGAACGGGACTAAGCACCCTGTAGCTTATTATTCGAAGAAGTTAAATAAAGCACAGCAGAATTATTCAACTATTGAGAATGAATTGTTTAGCTTAGTGTCAACTTTACAACATTTGGATATTTATGTACGTAGTGGTAATGTTTTAACTGTGTATACTGATCATAATCCGTTAGTTTACCTAGATAGGTTTAAGAATAAGCATAAACGTTTCATGGTTGGAGTCTAGAATTAAAAGATTATGATTTAAAGAGAGTTCATGTAAAGGGAAAGAATAATGTAATATCTGACAGTCTTTCTAGAGATTTTTCAGAATGAAATGGAGTTTTTTTTTTTTTTTTTTTCTTTTTTTTTTTTTTTTTTTTTTTTTCATCAGCAAGTAAGAGTGTGTTTAGGTCTTGTTATAATGAAGTAATTGTTTCTCAATTTAGGGATAAGTAATTTTCTCCTTTGATAGTTTTGTTTGAAAAAAAACATTAGATCAGTAGATTTTCCTTTTTTTCTTTTATGGGGACGTGTCATGGGTAGATATAATGATATAGAAAAGAATGTTAAAACATGTAAAGTTTCTACTCTTAAAAAGCGGAGAGAGGAGTTCCCGCTAGTGTTTACCAAAAAATGTCACCGCCGTTGATTGAGGTCAAGATACTTATTAGATGCGCCTAGATCAGCAGACCTTGGGCATAACGATCGTCTGCTGTAGCAATTCGAGGAGCCAGCGTTATGGAAGGACCCATAAGACAAGGAGAGCCTGTTGTTGCTGAAGAATATACAATAACGGAAGGTAAACACATGTCTCGCTTCAATTATAGCGCCATATGGATCATGATTACACCAGCAGAGCCTGCGAGAAGATGCGAGAGGCGTAGTTTTAAGGAAAAGTAATGAAGATGAAGAAAGGAGAAAATTTCCTTATATAGAATTGTCCATAGTTAGCCCTTCCCATACAGGGGTATATAAACTTCAAAGAGAACGAGAGAGAGAGAGAGAGAGAGAGAGAGAGAGAGAGAGAGAGAGAGAGAGAGAGAGAGAGAGAACAAGCACAGAGAAAGAGAGAGAGCATAAGTACCAGAATGCAGATGTGACCAGCCTTACCACAACTTGTCCGAGATGTCAGGACGAGTTGACACCTGTCGTTATTACTAACCATGAAACGCCCGGGCCTGAAATATCAACGTGCCTGAATATACAAGATCTGCTGTGAAGAGTATCATGATTTCTTTTCAATATTGCTTGTCTGTTTTCTTGACTGTTCCCATATTTGCTGAAGTGTAGTTTAATCAGATGATTTTCTTTGTTCAATTCTGTGCTTCCGAAGTATTGATTAGAAAAACATTGATCTTTGACTGGTTGTGAATAGAATTATGTTTTCTTTTGCGATTTTTCTTTCTATATTCCTTTTTTCATTTATCCTAATTCAATTAATCAATTCCAAAGAACCTGGTTCGATCCCCACGAGGATCGTAACAACCCTCAAGCAAGAGAACTCCAACCCAAGACAGTGGAAGACCATGGTACAGAGGCTATGGCACTGCCCAAGCTATTGAACAATTATTT
>NC_090734.1:90485377-90487877 GCF_036898095.1 Palaemon carinicauda
AAATAAAGGTCGAAGGTTAATGGTGATATTTTTGCTGGAATAAAAAAAAATTGAAAAACGCTAAAAAAAAAAAAACAGAGCAAATAAAACCGTAGAGCCAAAATGAGAGCCTCATCAATTCTGAAAAAAAAAATGTGTAATATTTTCACTGAATCTCTATTCGATTAACTTTTTACCTTTTAATAGATGTAAGTGTTTTGATTTGGGTGAAAAATCAAAGCCCTGTTTGTTGTATTCTATCTGATCGATTCTTTCAGAACTACATTTGATCTTTCTCTCTGGTTACGGTTCATTTTCCTTTTGCCTACACACACACACACACACACACCGAATAGTCTGGCATATTCTTTACATATTCTCCTCTGCCTCATATACCTGACGAGACAGAGATTACCAAACTATTCTTCTCACTGCATTTTAATTGTTCATTGGCCACTTTCCTCTTTGTAAGGGTAGAAGAGACTCTTTATCTATGGTAAGCAGCTCTTTTAGGAGAAGGACACTTCAAAATCAAACCATTGTTCTCTAATCTTGGGTAGTGCTATAACCTCTGTAGAATGGTCTTCTTGCTTGAGGGTACACTCGTGCACGTTATTCTGTCTTATTTCTTTTCCTCTTGTTTTATTAAAGTTTATTTAGTTTATATAGGATTTATTTATTTCAATGTTGTTGCTCATCTTAAAATATTTCTTTTTTCTTCGTTTCCTTTCCTCACTGAGCTATTTTCCCTGTTGAGGCCCCTGGGCTTATAGCATCCTGCTTTTCCAACTAGGGTTTAAGCTTAGCAAATAATAATAATAATAATAATAATAATAATAATAATAATAATATTCTATGGTGGAGTAGCTTTTATCAATGTGTTAAAAGAAACTGGGAAGAGCTATAATATTAAGTTTGGATGTTATTTAGAGTTATATATGCCATTATGGAGTGATTTATTATAATTGTTCCAAGGCTGTTTAAATCTTATCGAGAAAATCATTCCCAAAAATGATTATATTTACTTTTACTAGTCACTTTTCTTTTCTCAGAATATTTGACACGTTTTCTTATAGAATTGTTCAAAGAACAGAGGGGAAACGAGTAAGAAAACAAAAGGTCACTATCCCATTCCTTCATTTGATCGTTATTCATTAGTCCTGGTAAGAAACTGTCCGATTGGTAATTTGGTTGTTTAGTCAAATGATATGGTTTTAAAATCCTTTTTTTCTTTTTACCTTTTTTATAATGAATAGCACAATTGTGAGTTTTTGTTAAATAAAAGAACCAAATGGATTTCCGCAACTGCGATTACCTTGTCATATCCTACGCGATTACATTAGATTATATTATATTATTGTACATATACCATCTCAAATCCTGGTACTGGAGGAGAGAATCTAGACATAAAGTTTATGTTGCTATATTTGCATTACGGTTTACAACATGATATTTTTTTTTATCATTAGATAATTGTTGTCTCTTAAGTACTTACAATATTTGTTATAACTCATTCTATCCAAGAATTGAAGATCTGGTTATTCAGTCAAATGCAATGGTTCATAAAGTTTATTTTATTTCAAGGTATAGTAAAATTGTGAGTTTCTATTAAACGAGAAACCGACATGAAAAAATAAAATACATTTTCACAGCTGAATTCTAAGAACTCATGGGAATATCTTGTCACATTTTACTCGATTACATTAGACTATATTTTATTAATGTACAAATACCATCTTAAATCAAGATAACATAAGAAAGGGTTTAGATAGAAAGTTTATGTTGTTAAATGGATGTCAAACGGTTTCCATCATGAAGATTTTATTTGACAATACATTATTGTTAATAGTATTCTAAGTAGTTATAATATTTGTTATAAATTATTCAGCTCAAGAATTTTATTTTTGAAGGAATCAGCTACAAGCAAGACTTGCTGCTTTAGTTAAAAGCCCATTTCTATTAATAAGTTTTAGGAGTAACAATAACATTGTCTTAAGAGAGAGAGAGAGAGAGAGAGAGAGAGAGAGAGAGAGAGAGAGAGATGGTAATTAATGTCTTCAAGATTAGTGCAACACAATTCTAACCATTCACAGACAACGCAAACACACACACGAACAAAATCGTCTTGTATGTTATTGAAACGGCTACCTGAATAATGCCAGTGTGTGTGTGTGTGTGTGTGCGTGTGTGGTGTGCGCGCGCGTGTGTCTGTTTTATATATATATATATATATATATATATATATACATATATATATATATATATATATATATAGAGAGAGAGAGAGAGAGAGAGAGAGAGAGAGAGAGAGAGAGATGACTCCCCTGTTTGGAATGTTCTATTCAGTGACATGCATGAGAAGTGAACCTGAAATATATGAAGATTCGGTCTGTTAGAGTAGACCGACTGAGGCATTCGGGTCCCGTCACATTATATTCCCTTCCATTGGAATTACTCTTTAATTGGGGATTTATAAATAATGGAAGAGGAGTTTTATTAGGAATGAAAGCGTTCACATGTT
>NC_090734.1:90515377-90532877 GCF_036898095.1 Palaemon carinicauda
GGGCTTGGAGGTAGTGTACACTCTTATCACGGCATCCATTTTGTTATTCTTCTAGTGCTGTACCCGACCCGGCTGCCGGCCTATGAGGCCGGCAGCCGGGCAGTCGTAGTCCTCTGGTTCTTTTGCTGCCGGCTGAACATCAGTCGTGTACCTTTGCCGGCCGGCTAATGTCAGCCCTTGTCTGCCGGTTGCCAAGAGTGTGGCCGGCAGCTGGCCGACATTGGCTGTTGCCGGCCGGCAGTTACTGCCAGCTGGCACATGCATTTGAACTAGCGTTCTGCCGCCTTAAAGCTTTTAAGTAGTATACTTTAAAGCTAGTTATGGTGTGTGCTGGCCGGCAAGTGCCGGCCGGCACATAACCTCCTATACTATACCAGTATTCTTCAGTATAACATATACTGTAAGAAGAAAACTATAGTATAGGTTTTGGTACAGCACTGTGTGTTCTAACACTTTTATGTTTTCTTGCACAGCCCTTTGCTGTTGCCCTACAGATAAGAAAGTGAGTTCTTTCTTGTCTGTTATCCAGGATTTTAAAATCATTGCTTAGGTGTGAGCTCCACCTGTTTCCTCTGGAAACTTTGCATTGGTTACTCTAGAAGAGATTAACCATTCGATTTTATTATCTGGAAGGCTGCAGAAATTGGTTGTGAAAGAAACACAAGTGTGTGTCTTTCCTTTCTGAATTGTTATGCTATACTATACATATCCAGTGATACATAGTTCACTTGATACTCATGGAAATTTCTTCTCTTTACAGGAGGACCCTCCGAAGTGCGGAAGTGTTTTCTGCAACGTCCTCAGCAAGAACCTCTGCGGACATGAGTTTTGTAGGAGACACACAGCATGCGCTGTCTCCAAGTGTGATCTCCGGTATTGGGACCCTCAGGTATGTACTGTGTGCACTAACCTGATTACTGAGGCCTTTGATTCCCCTAGGATGGCGGAATCAAGGGATATAGCAAGGGAGAAGCTTCGTACCTGGGTAAGGGGCTTCCAGAAGAACACCTCTGGATCTTATCTTCCAAGTGAGAAGATGAGGGCGTATCTTTTCCCCTAAGGCATCAGCTGATGCAGTGATTCCCCAGCCTCAAGAGGAGATCCCCCAAGTTCAGATCCAGGTGGATGCTGAAGTCGCGCTCGCTATGCAAGACATCCAGTTAGATGACAGGATGCCTGACGTGGACGAGCGTCTGGAGGAAAGACCTCCTGGCAGAAGCCCAGGATGAAGTTCAAGCCCCAGACGTTGTAGAAGAAGAGGGTCGACGAGGTGCCGGCTACTCCGGTTCAGATCCCGGAGCCTATTCCCTCAACATCGGCCGGTCTCCCAGGCAGAGCTGGGACAGGCCCTCTCCTCCATTGTTGGAATGATCCAACAAAATGCAGAAGAGAGAATCAGGGGAAGGCGGCTACAATTGAACTGCGGATGCAGAGCCTTTGCAGAATCACATGGGCCCCAGAAAAGGCTCAGTGTGAAAGACCTTCCCTTATGCTCAGATTCTAAACCATGGAGGTATGCTGAGCACATGCCGATGACGACTTGAAAGATAGTCATCTCGGATAAGTTGGGCTCAGTTCCCCTAGAGGAGGTGGAATTCTGGCCCAGAAAGGGTTCATATCCGCACTGTTATGTCCGGCTGAGGAAAGAACCAGCTTCAAAGGAGGAGACAGAGCCGAAGGAGGTCATAGTGATGGACCATGCTATGGCTCAAGCTCTGCTTTCATCCTCGTTGAAAGAGAGGGGCTTCTCTAACTCAAAGGTAGCTGCATTGAGCAAGAAACTCTCTTCCTTTGTGTCCTCTCCTGCTAGAGCCTTCCCCTTTTTACAGAAAGGGTTTGCGGCTGTACTAAAAGTAGTCGAGGCCGGCAAGCCCTGCCACTCCCTGGAGGAGTGTAAACCCTTGTCGCTGGCCCTGCCTATGGACCACAAAGACTGGAAGGACGTCCATCTTACGTTCTCAGTTGGGAGGTTAGAGGCTGATATTGCCGGACGTCAGTTGGCGAGGACATCCCTAAGCTGTCTGACTTTCTCTTGCGGAGAGAGTTCGAGACAAAAGAAAGACTGGCTGCCTCAATGTCTCTTCAGACTACTCTTGAGACGATGGCAAGTGACCCCAAGGTCCATGAAATGTTCATGGTGGTGGCCAAGACTCATCTGGCCACAGTGACGAAGGACCTTTATGGCTTCGTCAAGGCGAGGAGAGCTTGTAGGGAGTTTGTGTTCACCTCGGCTATGGTGAGGCATGAGCCAAGGAAACTAATCTCCTCCAAGATTTGGGGCAAAGACCTTTTCCCTACCGATTTCGTCAAAGAAGTTGTTGATAAGGCCGCCTTGGAGAATAGAAACCTTCTCCAGAAGTGGGGCCTGGCTATCAAAAGAAAGTCTTCCCCGGATGAGGGTCCTCAACCAAAGAGGAAGACTATGAGGACCAGGCTACTGTCTCGGCTAGCCAAGCCTTTTAGACAGCAACAGCAACTGCAATTGTCATTGCCTCCAGTGCCCCAGATCGTGGCACAAATCCCGACCACTTTTCAGTGGGTATCCCATGCCGTGTCGACACAGTCCTCGGCATTCACCCCATCGTTCGAAGGGCAGTCTACTTCCTTTCGAGCAAAGCCTAGAGGAGCAGCCAGAGGCTCGTCTAGGCGCCCCTCAATGGGAAGGGGATTCAGGGGTGGTTGTGGTCAGGGAGGCAAGACCTCAGGACGGCAGTCCAAGTGAGATGATACCAGTAGGAGGGAGAATTCTGAAATTTCGGGATCGTTGGACCTTCGATCCCTGGGCCCACAGCCTACTCAAGAATGGACTGGGCTGCAGCTGGTACAGCACTCCACCCCCTGCCTTCGGTTTTTCCAACACTCCACCCCCGTTCTGGAGGAGTATGTTCAAGAACTGTTGGAGAAAAATGTGATCCGAAAGTTGAAGTCCATCAAATTCCAAGGGAGGCTGTTTTGTGTTCCCAAGAAAGACTCGGAAAAGCTCAGTCATTCTGGACTTGTCGCCACTCAACAAGTTCATAGTGAATTGCAAATTCAAAATGCTAACACTGCAACACATAAGGACCTTACTGCCCAAGAGGGCATATTCCGTCTCTATAGACTTGTCAGACACCTATTGGCACATTCCAATCAACCGTCGACTCTCCCCCTACCTAGGGTTCAGGCTACAACGAAGACTATACACCTTCAGAGCCATGCCATTCGAGCTAAACATAGCCCCAAGGATTTTTACGAAGCTTGCAAGCGTAGCTCTCAAACAATTACGCCTGAAGGGAATTCAGGTAGTAGCCTACCTGGACGACTGGTTGGTGTGGGCAGCATCCGAGACAGAATGCTTGCAAGCTTCCAGTCAAGTGATCCAGTTCCTATAGTACCTAGGCTTCAAGATCAACAGAAAAAAGTCTCGACTTTCTCCATCTCAAAAGTTCCAGTGGCTGGGAATCCACTGGGACCTTTTGTCACACCGTTTCTCCATCCCGGCGAAGAAAAGGAAGGAGATAGCGGGTTCTGTCAAGAGACTTCTAGATTCCGAAAGGATATCAAGACGCGAACAGGAGAGGGTACTGGGCTCTTTCCAGTTTGCTTCGGTGACAGACCCAGTACTAAGAGCACAGCTAAAGGATGCAACCGGAGTTTGGAGAAGTTATGCATCAAATGCGCGAAGAGATCTGAGAAGACCAGTTCCGCTTCGGCTATGTACTCTTCTCAGGCCTTGGTCCCAAGCCAGACATCTAAAGGAGTCGGTTCTTCTTCAGCCACCTCCCCCGTCGGTGACGATTCACTCAGACGCCTCGAAGGAGGGATGGGGAGGTCACTCTCATCGGAAAAAAGTCCAGGGGACTTGGTCCAAGCTATTCAAGACCTTTCACATAAACTTTCTAGAAGCTATGGCAGTGCTCCTTACCTTAAAGAAAGTCTCCCCGCGTCACTTGATCCACATAAGGTTGGTGATGGACAGCGAGGTAGTTGTGAGATGCTTGAATCGACAAGGATCGAGGTCACGACCTCTCAACCAGGTGATGTTGGCCATCTTCCGATTGGCAGAAAAGAAGGAGTGGTACATGTCGGCAGTTCACCTTCAAGGAGTCCACAATGTGACAGCAGACGCTCTATCCAGGTTCATACCGGTAGAGTCGGAATGGTCCTTAGACGCAGGATCATTCTCCTTCATTCTGAATCAAGTCCCAGAACTGCAGATAGACCTCTTTGCGACGAAAGACAACAAGAAGTTGCCCCTGTACGTGTCCTCGTACGAGGACCCCTTAGCGGAAGCAGTGGACGCGATTTCCCTCGACTGGAATAGATGGTCCAGGTTTTATCTGTTCCCTCCTCACAACCTTCTGTTGAGGGTCCTCAACAAACTGAGATCCTTCAAGGGGGGTAGCGGCAATAGTGGCCCACAAGTGGCCAAACAGCGTGTGGTTCCCCCTGGCATTGGAACTACAGCTGAAGTTTGTACCGCTACCAGATCCAGTTCTGACACAGCGAGTCCAGAAGTCGACTGTCTGCGCTTCTTTACAGAAAACCCGGACCCTGCAGCTCAGGATTTTCTCTCCCTAGCGGTGAGAAAGCGTTTCGGGATTTCGAAAGCCAGCATAGACTTCTCAGAGTAATATAAGTGCAAATCTACTAGAAGGCAATATGAGTCATCTTGGAGAAAATGGGTGGCCTTTGTCAAGGCAAAGAATCCGCAGGAGATCTCGACAGACTTCTGCTTATCTTTCTTCATCCACCTCCATGGTCAAGGATTCGCAGCTAACACGATTTCAGCGTGTAAGTCTGCTTTGACAAGACCCATTCTATATGCCTTCCAGGTAAACCTAGGTAACGAGATCTTTAATAAAGTTCCGAAAGCCTGCGCTAGGCTCAGACCTTCAGCACCTCCAAAGCCAATTTCATGGTCTTTAGACAAAGTCCTTCATTTCGCTTCTCGGTTGAGCAATGAAGAGTGTGCGTTAAAGGATTTGACACAAAAAGTTATTTTCCTATTTGCACTCGCGTCCGGGGCCAGGGTTAGAGAGATTGTAGCCCTCTCGAGAGAGGCAGGTCGTGTTCAGTTCCTGGATGGGGGAGAACTGAACCTGTTTCCGGATCCTACGATTCTCGCCAAGAATGAGTTACCCACCAACAGGTGGGGTCCCTGGAGAATCTGCCCTCTGAAAGAAGATGCATCTCTATGTCCAGTAGAATGCCTAAAGGTCTATCTTCATAGAAATTCAGACTTCAAGGGTTGTCAACTATTCAGGGGAGAAACATAGGCTCAAATTTATCTCTGAATCAACTCAGAGCGAAAATCACATATTTTATTCCCAGAGCGGATCCTGACAGTACATCCGCAGGTCACGATCCGAGAAAAGTTGCCTCATCCTTAAATTTCTTTAATTGTATGGATTTTGAACATCTCCGTTCAGACACTGGCTGGAAGTCTTCCAGAGTGTTTTTTCGCCACTATGCGAAGCTAGTAGAGGAACTAAAGAGATCTGTGGTAGCAGTGGGGCGAGTCGTTAACCCTACTGTTTAACTCTGCGAGGAACAGTGGTTTTAATTGGGACGATTAATTATAGGGGGAGTGTATAGTTACATACTGTACTACAAACTAAGTGAGGGCACTGAGTTGCCCATGTAGCCTGTTCCCTTTTCAAAGGTGAACCTAGCATAAGTGCAGACATGTGTGCCGAGCGTTTCTAACGCTAATGTGATTGATTTGTAATACAGACTTTTATGACTGATACCTCGGTATCTTAAAAGTGTCATTTAATGTTTTTTCTTTCAGATAAACAAGTTCTGTTTACTATCATACTTATGCTTAAAGTTTTGGGTTATCCTCTTCTTATATATATATATATATATATATATATATATATAAATAATTGTGGTTAACCTGTCTATTTATTGTCTGTCAATAAACTTGTTCTTGAGAACCTTGCGTCTCCTTCACCTGTGTCAATTTATTGGTATAATTGAGCATTCATTCTATGTACCTTATCAGGGATAATTCTAATAGAATTGTTCCTTTATACAAGCTATGTTGCATTGGTTTATGCTTTCCCTTAACGTGAGGACTCCGTCCCATAAGGGGACGATGGCGGTTTTACTAGTTTCCTCCTATGAGGATATAAACCTTTGTCCAATACAAGTATTGTGCAGAGAACTGGTCGATATTTCATATTGACGCAGTGTTTCTTTACAAACTATGCTTTACTTAATATAGGGTGAGACCACTATATTAGCTTGCCTGTTATTCATACATAGGTATATGTACTCTTCGAGACTTTTCCAGAGTCTAGTAGGACTCTTCCCTGTAAGGGTCAGGAAGCTCTAACATGGTTTATAGTTAGTTGAAAAGATGTATAACGGTAACATCTTAGGTGTCTAGGTCTAGTCGACCAGGAAAAATTACCTCTGGGGAGTACGGCACGTTCTGAGAATCCACAGATACAGTAATGCTCTGGTATACTTCCATCATGACGACATGGCTTGAGCCCAAAAAACGGATTTTGAGCGAAGCGAAAATTCTATTTTTGGGTGAAATGGCCATGTCCTCCTGATGGACCCGCCCTTGCCTTTCTAAGAAAGGGCTGTAGGACCCCTCCCTACATACAGTATCTGTAGCACCTCGTGTACGCTACAAGGAATACAGATGGCGCCAGGCACGCTTACGAAACGGGAGATAGGGAGCCTTGGGAGCGGCTCCCCCTTTTTCTTTCCCGATCTCATTTCTTGCCAATTGACCCCTGAGATACGTAATCTCTGTTCGGGGTGCATATTGCCATGTGGCGTGTCAAGAATACGTCCTCTGATATGTCGCGATATCCCTTTCACGAGGGATATTCGCTCCAGGAGTTAGAATTCTGGTACTTTAAGGTAAATTCTCTGGGAATATTGCCGTAGTTGTAATATACCCTAGGAAGCTACCCAATAGGAACTTCCATCAGGACGACATGGCCATCTCACCCAAAAATAGATTTTTCGCTTCGTTCAAAATCCGTTATATATATATATATATATATATATATATATATATATATATATATATATATATATATAGTAGGTATGAGTTTCTGATAATAAATCAGATAAAAAAACCTCCATAGAATGACTGAACTGGTGAATATGGTATTTTTTCAACAATATATTTCCTAATCCCAAGACCCATCGAGAACTTCCATCATGACACGAGACATTAATTTCAGTTACCATTAAGGTAAATGTCAAGGAAATTTATTATTCGTAATTAACATGACTATTGTGTAGAGAGAACTTTCTTCTTGAATCTAAATTCACCTCGAGAACATTGATATACAGAAATAGAATAGTTTTCTAAATTATTGTTCGATTAGAGAGATAAAACCTGTAGTCTACCTTATTAGATTTATTGTGAGTATAACCTAAATAAAAAATTCATTAAAATAATCTTTTTTTATGACAGTATGGGAACATATTTGGTTATTTGTTACCAAAATTATGCAAACTAAATATGCTTAAGTATCTATAAACTTATTACATGAATATATATATATATATATATATATATATATTATATATATATATATATATATATATATTTATATATATATATATATATATATATATAAACTATCATAGTGAAGCCTTTTTTTCTCTTAACTGTTACAAAGACATTTTGTATTTTTTCACAAACATTCCAGTACTCCAAATGAAAAAGGCGTGAAAGGTTTTTTTTTATTTATATTACATAAGCGAAATAAAAATCAAATGAACCAAATACTCCTCTATAGACAGAAAAAACTTAGAAAGACTGTTATAAAAAATACACTATAATCTTATGTTGTAACAGAAAGATCACTTATGTATTTGAACTTCCCTTTAAGTCTTAGGACATGACATAATTCCCCACACGCCTTTGAAATGCAGACAGAGAGTAACAGTGACGTCACAGCCATTATGCATCCGAAAGCAACTCAAAGGCAGAAGCATTGTCCCTGACAGGACCAGCGAAGGTCAATAAGTGAGACCTGCAGGTATAACTAGGATTGTCTGTGACAAGCAACTCGGTCACTACACGAATTATTTTGTTCCAAAAGATCTGCCATTGATGGAGGCTGAAGATACGGACACTGACACACTAGAGAGATATTACTACGTCCAACACTCACTCTCACACACACACACACATACACACACACTGTAAATACACACACTCACTCACTCTCTCACACACATATGCATCCTCAGGATTACTGTCTCCCATTGGCAATTCCCCTCATTAGAATACAATCTCTGTAGGTCGCTCTTGCTTGCAAGTATACCTCTTAGATGGATCGCTTTGGATATCAAGCCTTGAGCAAGCTCCTTCGAAATGATAACCCAATAGAATGTATTAAAAAAAAATATGCTTATGCCTAATGGACTTTATAATTTCACGATTTCTCATAATTTCTCTTTATCTAAAATTTAAAATCGATTCCGTAATATAATCATTATATTGCTTATTAAATTTTATGATTTTTCATTAAACTGGAAAATCATTTATCTAACATTATCCTTATTGTTGTTTATTATACGTTTTCCATTATCATCATTATTAATGTTATTATCCAATTAGGGAGGGATATGAAACCAACCCCACCATCCAACTGTATTGCAACAAGGGTCACGTTCTTACTTTTAATTTTTACTTTGATGGAAACTTTTCCGGTCACATACAGAAGGGGAACCCCATTTTCTCCTGGACCTCCACTGTCGTTTTACCTTGTTCGGTCATAGTATATAACGTTTCATATAATGTATTGTCCATTTACTGTTAAGTCGTCATTGTTGTATGATTGTTGAAATAAGAAAGTCTCCAGTTTCCTCCTGAAAGCCTTAATGTATTCAATCTTTGGGATGTTTCATGGGAGCTTATTATATCGTCTCAGGTCTGCATATTTTAAGGCTCTGGGACCTGAAGTAGACATATAGCCTATCAAGGTTCCAACAATTTGAACAGTTTTATTGTTATTAATGCGAATATTATCAATTTAGATAATATCAATACCCGAGTGATTTTAATAAGTACATCCCAAAATGAACCTCTCAGAAATGATGATAATAAAAGCAAATCTGCACAAAAATACCAAACTAGTTTTTCCATCATTATCCGGACCCAATGAATATACGTTCGTTTTATAGTTATCGTAAGTGACTAAATTTAAATGATCTATGTATAAAATATAAGCAATTATATCAACTCCTGAATACACAAAGAGAGAGAGAGAGAGAGAGAGAGAGAGAGAGAGAGAGAGAGAGAGAGAGAGAGAGAGGTTTATATATATTGTAATCCATAAATACTTTAAATATTTTGTTCGTTGTTTGTCATTTGTTTTAATTCCGTAACGAAAAGTTCTCTTGGAACATTCTTTTATCCCCAGCCAAGGTTTTGTTTGTGTTTATTTGTCTAGTGTTTATTCACCGTATTCTTTTTTGCCTTTCATGTTTTTTGGAGCGGACTGTCCGTCTTCAGTGCTTAGCTTGTCAAACTGCTCCATTACGTGGTTATGCTTTCGCTCTCTCTCCCTTTACTTGGAGTGCGTTTTTGGGCAGCGGGGCAGAGAGTGTCGGCTCCCCAACAGAGGAGGTCTTACAACATTTTGTGCACGGCTTGATTATCGAAAGATATTTGTTCCTGCTCCTGCAGCTGCCATTGAATTTTGGGAGGCTCCTGCTAATGAATTTTAGTCTTATAAGCATTGCCATTGCTTTTGTGCTGCTGCCTGCCACTGCTGCTGGCTGTTGCCGTGTGTTTGACCTCCTGGAGTCGTGAGGAGGCCTCCTAGTGACGAAGAACGGTAAGCGAACCGTATATGTTCTTCCTTCGCCTGCTTAAAAAAATATAGAAAATTTATGTTGCCCTAGTGATCCCCTCGGTGCAAGAACACCCCTAGTGATCCTGAAGTAGGACAAACGCTGGTGATGTGTCATAATAATCTTTAATTACGAATTCGGTGCGGTTTTTGAGAACTTATGCAAGCATTCTTTAGATATTTCTTCGTGACCTGTAAAGTGTAGTTTTATCGCCAATTTAGGATATATTATTATTTAAAGGTGTATTATGATAATTATTGTAAAATTAATAAGTTTTAAAGTTTACTTCACTCTGCAACTCTAACTCTCGTATGCTAGGGAAAGTGTGTATTTTTCTGCCTCCTACACCTTTTCTTTCTCTTCGACTGAGGTATAAAAGTTAGGTAGGCGTGTGACGGTTCGAGAGTTATGATTGTAAAGTATTGTATGTGTTTTTTCCAATTCCTAAGAAAGCTTTTCGAGGACTACTTTTTGTAATTTAAGACTACTTTTGTCAATTAAATTTTATTGTTAAGTTCGATTCAGTGTTTTTTGTATTCCTCTTTGAGAGTTGTTTTGCTTTGTGAATTTTGTGTCACTGCTGGTTCTTGCCTGGTATTTTGGCACTGAGCCAGTCTGAAAAAAAGAATCCTGGATGAACATAATCAATCTTAAGTTCATTACATAATTTGGCGACCGTGACAGCATTCAGTTTAGCGACGCAATTTTCAACTGTATACGGCTCTTGGAGAGGCGGTCAAGCCACTGAATGTAATTAGAGTGATTATTTCTATTTAATTAATTCAGGATGCATTATTTAGAGAGTGAAGAAGCTGAGGTAGCGAACTTTTTGGCTAGTTTTAAATGGGAAAAGGATCTGTTTAAACTAAAAAGGTATCAATTGTGGTTCATTGCAGAGTTCTTGGATTTAAATTTGGCCTCTGAGGTTAGGAAGGGATCGTTGTTATTTGAGGTCTTGAAGGCCGCTAGGATATATAGAGACTCTTGATTGGAAGGATGTTCTGGAAAGTAGTTCGGCTTGATGAGAGTGAGCCTGGGGAGGTGGAGGAATTAGAAGGTGAAGGTAAAGAAAATTCTATTGATAATGGTGATGACCAATTTGAAATTTTGAAAGAAAAAACCAAGATGATGGAACTGGAGTTTAGAGCTCTCCAACTTAGAGCCAATGAAAGGGCAAAAGAGAGAGAGCATGATATTGAGGTGCTTAAATTACAGATTAAGTTGAATCAGGGAAAGAATGGTAGCTATAATAATTCTAGAGAGTTATGGGGTCTTTTGACTGGCCAGACAGTACTACATTGGATCCTCCTCTCTGGTTACGGTTCATTTTCCCTTTGCCTACATACACACTGAATAGTCTGGCATATTCTTTACATATTCTCCTCTATCCTCATACACCTGACAACACAGATACCAAACAATTCTTCATCACCCAAGGGGTTACTGCACTGTAATTGTGCCGTGCCACTTTCCTCTTGGTAAGGGTAGAAGAGACTCTTTAGCTATGGTAAGCAGCTCTTCTAGGAGAAGGACACTCCAAAATCAAACCACTGTTCTCTAGTCTTGGGTAGTGCCATAGCCTCTGTACCATGGCCTTTCACTGTCTTGGGTTAGAGTTCTCTTGCTTGAGGGTACACTCGAGCACACTCTCCTATCTTATTTCTCTTCCTCTTGTTTTGTTGAAGTTTTTATAGTTTATATAGGAGATATTTATTGTTGTTACTCTTCTTAGAATATTTTATTTTCCTTTTTTCCTTTCCGCACTGAGCTATTTTCCCTGTTGGAGCCCCTGGGCTTATAGCATACTGCTTTTCCAACTAGGGTTGTAGCTTAGTAAGTAATAATAATAATAATAATAATAGTGTTGATAAAACAAGGTTTAATATGTTCGCTGCGTTAAAACTGGTACCACACTTTTCCGAGGAGGAGGTTAATGAGTTTTTTGTGTCATTTGAAAAAATTGCTAAGAAGCTTGCCTGGCCAAAGGATATGTGGACAACATTAGTTCAGTGTCGTTTGGTGGGTAAAGCTTAAAGGGTCTCTAATAATTTTAGTGACGATCTCTTCGCGGATTACGACACCTTAAAAAGTATTGTGTTGAAAGCTTATGATTTGGTACCTGAAGCATACAGGCAGAAGTTTTGTAATCTGCGGAAGGATCTTGACGTCACTTACGTTGAGTTTGCTCGAAAAAAAAGTTCAGTTTCTCGATGACTGGCTGAAATCAAAGGAAGTAGACAATTTTGTTAAACTGAAAAAGCTGCTTCTGGCAGAGGAATTTAAGAGGAACGTGAGTCGTGACTTGCGAATTCATTTGGAAGAGTTGAAACTCGACTCCATTCAGGAAATAGTAATTGCTTCCGACAAGTATGCACTTACCCATTGGGAGGAACCCCTTAGGAAAAGAATTAATCAGGATAGGTTCTTCCCCCATGAATATAATACACATAGTAATAATCGTCAGTCTTCTAAAGGAACATTAAGGTCAAATAAAGACGATTCAGAAAGACTTTCTAATCAAGACAGAAGACAGAAGCGTAAGCGACTCGCGTAGTTTCGTAAACAGTAGTAGATCGGTTAATGGTGGTGGTAGTAGTGGTAGAGATTTTGGTAGTAGTAGAAGTGTGAAATGTTATTGGTGCCACAAGACAGGGCATGTAAAGGGTAATTGTTACGATTGGAAAAACTTTCAGCAGAGGAGGTGTAATTCAGTAAACATTGTTGTAGTTGAAAAAAACGGCAAACGTAAACCAAAGTATGGAACAGGAAAAGTGACTAAAATTTAAGAGGTACATTTCTGACGGATCTGTGTTTGTTGGTATCAATAAAAAAACAAAGGTTTGTTTAAAGGTATTACAGGACTCTGGAGCAGCACAGTCTATCATATTAAAAACTGCTGTTCCAAAGGGTTTTGTATTTTCCAATGATGAATTTGTGGTATTGGGTGGTTTCCGAACTCTATTACGTCTTGTCCTTTAGAGGAGTTTAATATTCACGCCAAGTATTTCAAAGGGACTGCTAAACTGGCTCTGGTAGACAGTTTGCCAGTTTCCGGTATTCACCTCCTCTTAGGGAATGATTTGGCTGAAGGTGAAGGTACAATTGATAATATATGTCCAATTTTGACTCTACTAAATATGACTTGTGAAGGCGATGAGATTGAAACTAATTTTTATAAGCCTGTCTCTGTAGTAACCCAATCTAGAGCTCGGGAGATGGATCTCGAGGATGTTGACTTAGATTTATATCAAGTAGACAAACAAATGACTGACATGAGGACTGGTTGTAGTAATAAGAAAATCATTAATGGGGATGACGTAAACTGGGACGCTAAGGCGTTCAAAATGACACAGAGTAAGGAGTTTTCTAAATTAGAACTCGGCAATCCCGAGGATTTGGTGAAACCAGTATTCGTCAAAGAGAAAGGTTTGCTCTACAGGTTTAGTAGGTCGGCTAATGCACTTGCCCATCAGGTAGAGTCGTGCAGACAATTGGTTGTCCCGGAAAGGTACCGAAATAAATTGATGTGTTTAGCACATGAAAATGATTTGTCGGGACATTTTGGTGTTAGGAAAACCTTTCAAAAGGTTGCTGAACATTTCTTTTGGCCTGGGATGCGTAAAGACATTAAGAGACACGTATTATCTTGTGATGTGTGCCAGTTGGTGGGGAAACCTAACCAGAAAATACCCAAGGCTCCTTTAATTCCTATACCCTCCGTGAGCGAACCCTTTCAGGAAGTGATAATTGACGTAGTGGGTCCCCTGCCACGGACGCGCGGTGGGAATGAATATATATTGTCTATGGTTGATAGAATGTCTCGCTTCCCTGAGGCTATCCCATTGAGGAGTATACGGTCCGAAAAGGTGGTTGAAGTGTTGGTTGGTTTCTTTACCCGATTTGGTTTCCTAAAGTAATTCAGAGTGACTGTGGCACTGATTTCACGAGTAGGTATTTTGAAAAGAAAATGAATGAGTTTGGTATTAAACACGTGAAGTCTGCACCGTATCGCCCGGAAAGCCAAGGCCAGGTGGAAAGATTCCACCAAAACTTGAAGTCTGTGTTAAAGAAATTTTGTTTGGAGACTGGGAATGATTGGGATAAGGAATTACCCTACGCATTGTTTGCAATACGATCGATCCCCAATGAGTCAATGGGTCTCTCTCCTTTCCAGCTTATTTTTGGTCACTGTGTTCGAGGCCCTTTGGATGTAGTGAGAGAACACTGGGAAGGAGAGACTCCCTAAGTTAATGTATTGGATTATTTTTCAGATTTGCAGGAGAAATTGCTTAGAGCACGGTCATTTGCTCAGGAACATTTGGCGAAAGCCCAGGCCTCGATGAAATTTAGGTATGACGTTAAAACACGAGATAGGCTTTTTAACCCTGGATAGGTACGCTAATCGGACACCCCTTTAAGGGTATACTCGGTCGTGCGCAACCCCGACTCCAAAAAAAAAATCAGAAAAAATTCAGTTATGCATTAATCTGTATTGTTTGACTTGCTAAAAATACTTCAAAGAACGCTAAAAACTACTGAAAATATAAATGATATCCATCTACAAAATAACTATTTATTAGAAATATATTAAAAATTTAAGTATACAAAAAAAAGACGACGCAAATATTCACAAAAAATAGAAATATACATATACACATAAATTCCTTTAGGGACACCTTCTTAGATGGCAAAGCAACAGAGTGTAATTGTTGGAAATGAGTTGGACCCATAAAAGTCAAGATTTTAAATGAGAAAAAAAAGTTACTTTTTTTGGCCAAAAAAAATTTGTCCAAATTTCATGAATTTTTGGGGTACCCAAATGAAATAGGAAGAGGCTAATTTTTTTTATAGAATAAACTCATATTATCTTAGAACAGAAATACATAATAAAATGTGCACTAAGATGTAATTTACCGTTATATCATGGGCGAAATCTAAAGGTCATTTTTTGACGGCCTAGTTTCACAATGTAAATTTCTTATGAAAATCATTGTATCTCCTATAAAATATGATATTTATGCATTAAAATATACCAAAATATCACGAATTCTATACAGAACAAGAATATATAGAGATATGCTAGCTTACCTTTCGGGTATGTCAACAAAATGGCCACAGACCGCAACAACTCTTACAGCCCAAACTACCACTTGAAATGAAGAATGAGGTTGCAAGCTCCATATTATCATCAATATCTCTTTTTAACTCCATTAGAAGTGTGTTGATAACATCCATGCCGAGGGAATACTGCCTGCTGGCCATTATTGAAGATAAATTTAAAATAAATAGAAAAAAATCAGAAATTTGCAAAAATTAAAAAAATTCAGAAATTAGTATTTGAGGGAAAATGGAACTCATGGCAATATATGGCATCTAAGCCAAAACCAATGTCATGCAAGTGGTAGACACACCATCCACCCACACCTTCCAACTATAAAGAACCAAACAAGTATCAACACTGTTCGACAATTTATAATTTTGTAATAACTTTGCTGTTTGATCACTTACCCCTTTAAAGGTATTTCAGGGTCGAGGTCGACACCTGGGGGGCGGGGTGTAAAAAAACGGGGAAGGAGGGAAGTTAGACGAAAATCAGTCCTGAAGCAGACAATGGCATGTAGACTAGTCACCCCTTGCAGGTCGATCACCTCCATATTCGAGACAGCTGATGATTTATGGGGAAAAAACAGATTTTGAAAATGTTGTAGGGGTCGCGTACGACCCATCATACCTTTCCAGGGTTGTAGGTGACAAGGTGTTGGTTTTACTTCCTCTGCCTGGCAATCCCCTGAAAGCGGAATTCTCAGGTCCGTGGAAGGTTCTGAAGAAAATTAACAATGTAAATTACCTGATTGAAACTCCTGATAGGAGAAGAAAAACACGTATTTGCTATGTTAATATGATAAAATCTTTTATTGACAGGCCTGTAGAAGAATCTGTAGTACTTATTTCTGTAGTTAAAGTCGAAAATAAACAGTTCATGGGCGATAAATTTGCTATTAGCCCAAGTGGTTTGGAAAATAATTCTGATGTTTCAAATAATCTGAATACTAAATTTCAGCACTTGGATGCAGAAAAAGTTGCACCTCTAATTAATTTAATTAACGAATATAAAGATCTCTTTCAGGATGCACCTGGTAGGACTCATATTTTGCAACACGATGTTGATGTTGGGGAGGCTCAGCCTATTAAGCAATGTCCATATAGACTGAACCCCCTCAAGAGAGAAATAGTCAGTAAGGAAGTTAAATACATGCTTGACCATAACCTCGTTAAACCGAGCTGCAGTCCTTGGAGCTCCACGGTAGTTTTGGTTAGGAAGGAGGATGGTCAGCCTAGGATGTATTTTGACTACCGCAAGGTCAACTCTGTAACAAAAACGGACTCGTTCCCCTTGCCCAGGGTGGAAGACTGTATAGAGAGAGTGGGATCTGCCCGTTATATAAGTAAATTTGACCTGTTACAAGGATATTGGCAGGTCGGTCTTACACCCTGGGCAAGGAAAATATCAGCCTTTGTGATGGATGACGGCCTCTATGAATGTGAGGTGATGCCATTTGGCATGAAGAATGCCGCCGCTACCTTCCAGAGGCTGATGAACTTTGTTACATGTGAACTGGAGGGTTGTGTGGTATATATTGACGACCTTGTGATTTACAGTGATAATTGGGAAACTTATCTTAAGAGGATAAGAGCGCCGTTCGAGGTGCTGAGGAAGGCTGTTCTGGTGGTAAATTTAAAGAAGAGTGATTTTGCTCAAGCAAAAGTGGTTTATTTAGGACATGAAATTGGCTTGGGTAAGATCGCTCCTAAGAGAGCGAATGTTGAGGCAGTTACAGCCTTCCCAGCTCCTCGAAACAAGAGAGGTATTCGTAGATTTTTGGGTTTAGTTGGTTATTATAGGAAGTTCATTAAGAATTTTTCTGACCTTGGTAATCCCTCAACAAATTTGTTAAAGAAAGATGTAAAATTTATGTGGAATAACGAGTGTTATTTGAAAAATTGAAAGGTACTTTAATAACCTATCCTTTGTTACGTTCTCCCGATTTTTCCTTGCCTATTTGTTTGACTACAGATGCTAGTGACACAGGTTTAGGTGCTGTCTTGTTGCAGGAGGGTGAAAATGGCACCTCGCATCCAGTCGCCTACTTTTCCAAGAAGTTGTTACCAGCAGAGAGACGTTACTCAACAACTGAGAAAGAGGCTTTATGCTTGGTGAAAGCCATCATACATTTTGAAGTGTATTTATCTTCCTCAGTATGTCCAATAAAGGTCTTTACAGGTCATAATCCCTTAATTTTTATTAATAAATTTAAAGATAAAAATCAGCGTATTTTGCGTTGGAGTCTTTTACTCCAAGAATATAACCTTTCTATTTGTCACGTGGCTGGAAAAGACAACGTAGTCCCTGATGTTCTTTCCAGGACATTCGGTAATAAAAATTATGAGGTGGCAATCCAAGAGGGGTTGTGTAAGGGTAAAGGACTCTGCATCACTCACATTTGAGCAACTTTTTAATTTTTTTTTTCATTTTTTTTTTGTCCGGTGTTGGGAAGATTTCTTAATATAAGTTTGAGGTTGACATTATTTATATTCAATCTTAGAGTTGATATTAATGTTTAAGGAAAGTAGTTTTGGGTTTATGAAATATTTGTTTTTGATATTTGCATTTACTTTT
>NC_090734.1:90539419-90544419 GCF_036898095.1 Palaemon carinicauda
CTACCCCAGTAAAGTACCGGCTATTAGAGATTTACCCAGGCCACGTAACTCTAAAGCCCCTATTACACGTATTCGGTTTCCTATGGACAACATGGCCTACGGCGCCGTAGGAAAATTGTGGCTTACGGCTAGAGCTATTACACGTATTTGAACAGCCGGAGGCAAGTGGGTCATTGTGGCACTGTTTGTGGTGGAGGAGTTACATGACTTATCTCGACGTCATTCTCGTTCCTATTGCTCTAGCGTGCTACTTGAAGGTGAAACCAAGAAAAGGGAAGATTTGGTTCAAACAATACCTGCATAAACGACAAAAATACTCTCATGTTAACTTAATGAAGGAACTACCACTAGAAAAAGATGACTGGTTTTACTACATGCGAATGGATCACGACACATAATTGGAACTCTTAAGTCAGGTATCACCTTTAATAAAAAAAAAAAAGTACACTTGCATGGAGAAGCAAATAGTCAACATGAGCGTCCTTCAGCCACTCAGACTGATGTCATACCATATGGTGAACAATTACATGCTACGTCCCCAGTCCTGATGTACGACGGACGTCCGGCCAACTTTAGTACTGGCGAAAGTTCATCCGGTCGGCTGTGGGTGAGCTTTCATACGGCCGATTTGCTATCACACGCTCCTGTTTGAACATTTGCAAGCATTGCGACCGACGGTGCCGTAGGAAACCGGATAAGTGTAAAGCCCCTATTACACGTATCCGGTTTCCTACGGACAACCTGGACTACAGCGCCGTAGGAAAATTCTGGCTTATGGCTAGAGCTATTAATATATATTTGAACGGCCGGAGGCAAGTGGGTTAGGGTGGCACTGTTTGTGGTGGAGTACTGACATGTCTTATCTCGACGACATTCTCGTTCCTATTGCTCTAGCGTGCTACATGAAGGTGAAAATAAGAAAAAGGAAGATTTGGTTCAAACAATGGCTGCATAAACGACAAAAATACTCTCATGTTAACTTAATGAAGGAACTACCACTAGAAAAAGAAGACTGGTTTAACTATATGCGAATGGATCACGACACATATTTGGAACTCTCAAGTCAGGTATCACCTTTAACAGAAAAAAGGACACTTACGTGAGAGAAGCAAATAGTCAACATGAGCGTCCTTCAGTCACTCAGACTGATGTCATACCATATGGTGAGCAATTACACGCTACGTCCTCGGTCCTGACTACGACGGCTGTACAGCCAACTTGAGTAGTGGCGAAAGTTCATCCGTCCGGCTGTGGGTGAGCTTTCATACGGCCGATTTGCTATCACACGCTCTGGTTTGAACATATGCAAGCATCGTGACCGACGGCGCCGTAGCTAACCGGATAAGTGTAATAGGGGATTAATAGGGGCTTAAGAAAGCTAGACACCGGTTAACCGACGGCCAGTCTATCGGAAAGAAAACGGGTCGTGTGAATCGGCCTCAAACTCGTCAAGTTTATTGATAAAAAAGTTTAAACGTTCCATCCTCTATATCTATATCTAAATTTCCATAGTGTTGGATCTACTTTGATGGCTCTAGCTTGTACTGCTTCCGTTTTATATACAGTATATCCTTCTGAATACTAAGAGCCCAGACTTGGACTCCGTACACTAGATGGAGTCTTACTAGTGACGTGTATAGCTATAGTACAGTGTTTTGTTACTGTATTGCAATAGTCTCTTTATATAAACTATTAGTTTTTGTGCTTTCTTTTCAGCTTTTATGTTCTGTTTGGTGAACTTCACGTCCTTGCTGATAATTATACCTAGATATTTCTCCTGGTCCACGTTTTTTATTTCATTGCTCAGCAGTAAGTAATCTGATTGTTGGCTACGAGAGAGAGAGAGAGAGAGAGAGAGAGAGAGAGAGGAGAGAGAGAGAGAGAGAGAGAGAGAGAGAGAGAGAGAGAGATGATAACTGACCACAATAAGATAAATTGCCAGATTAAAATTATATTCATGCATCCTCGACGTCTCTCTCTCCTTCTAACGAAGCTTCACGGTTCCTTTGGTAATCAGAAATCGCCAAGTTTGTGTTATTGTCAACATTTTGCCGTTGCAAGGTCAGGCAAATGCATATATTATTATTGAAAATATATGTCCATCCCGAGAGCTTTGGATAAATATTCAGCTATTTTATTCAATCCAAAAATTTAACTTTCATTTAAAAGTCTGCTAAGAATATGAATTGTTAGAAACCTGTGTGATTTATGACCAGAAGTAACGCACAAAATATCTGACTAAATGCGCTTTTTATAACAATCTAGAAATTCACGAACTCTGGCTTTGCGTTACTTGAAACGAAATGGGTTTTGCCAAACATTACTTTGGTATTGGAATTTATCGACTTTGTTCGTTATACGTTGAATATTGAGATCAATTAGTTAATGGTTTTAGCTGAGTATACCACTCTATTAGAGTCGGAAGAGGGGGCGGGAGAGGTTTATGTTGTTTCGATACCCAATTTCATTGTTGCTCGTTGGATATTAGGAGACAATTGTGTAAATTTCATATTTGTTTTTATCTCGACTAAGATTTCAAGCAAAATACCATTATAATCATTTGAAATTGATATTGTTATTTTGCAGTTTATACATGACATTTCTCAAGTATTAGAATTATCATCAGTACATTTTTCCTACTTAGCAAATGAGAGAGAGAGAGAGAGAGAGAGAGAGAGAGAGGAGAGAGAGAGAGAGAGAGGAGAGAGAGAGAGAGGAGAGAGAGAGAGAGAGCAGCAAATAACATATGCTTTAATGTCTTTTGTATATGAACAGACGATTTTACATCATGTGTGGAAATCCGTCCCTTAATAAAAATTAGTAAGTTTACTTTTACTTAGAATACCGTACAAATTCACTGATACTTAATTTCTTGTCTTTGAAATAGGCCCTCAGTCTACTCAAATATTTACTCGAAGTTTGCATTACTAAGACAGGAGAATAAACTTTTGTTTAACATGTGCCCAGATAATTTCCTTCAGATTTAATATAAAGTTAGTTCATTACGCACCAGGTCATCACGAAGTCTAATAGATCCCAGTCTTTTTTTATTTATTTTTTTTATTATTATTTTTGTTTACCCCATTCATGTCTCTATCGTTCTGTTTATATCCTTTAGTCGGTCTCAAATTACAATACATTTTTAATAGAATATGAAATGTTACTCCGGGTTAGGTGTAAATCATCCAATGGTCTTCAATGAAAATGGAATTTCATAAAAAAAGGAAAATTGCGCTATGTGCTATATAGAGAAATAGAAATATGCTAAGCATTATAGAATTTGAGTGAAAATGTAATTTCTTTGAAAAATTTATTCCTCTTCAATTTTTTTTTTTTTTTTTTTTACATTTGGGTTCCGATAAAAGTTAGTGTAGTATATGGAAATACTAATGTTAAATAAAAACACGATTACATCTTTATAGAATGATAAATTAAAGATAGGTATAATACTTTGACTTGCTTTTTTTTCCCTATATACCCGAACATGTCCTATCCCATGGATGCCTGCATTTGAAAAACGAAAAAAAGGTAGAAAATTTATTAATTAAAAACGCATATTTATGGAGCTGTCACAAATCATACTTCATATTAAAAACCATTTATTTAGAATATTCAATAATGGCCTCAGATCACATATAGAGGACCACGATAAGCTTAGCAAAATACATCGATTCATATCTTCTTTTTTTTCTTTTACAGAGCAGGAAACGAAAGAAGATAAACGCTGCTGTGTTTTATGGACCCAACATAAAGGTCTCTCCTATTTTTCAAATACAAGTTTATTAGTGAGAATAATATCTTCATCCCTTTTGTTGAAGAAGAGCGTGTTTTTTGTCTTGTTTGAAAAGGTTTGTAATTACTTGTTTCTTCCCCTTACTAGAAATTCTCTCTCTCTCTCTCTCTCTCTCTCTCTCTCTCTCTCTCTCTCTCTCTCTCTCTCTCTCTCTCTCTCTCTCTCTCTCTGTAATTTACCTTAATACTTCATGCGAATGCAAAAAATATAAGGAGATATGATCGTTGCTGATAATTCTTCTCATACAAAGCCAATATTTTCCTTAACACTTGCGTATTTGAGTATTTATGTTCACATTACTTGATATTTATATGCACTGAAAGGTGGAAATGGTGACAGCCAGGGATATATGGGAAATCCTCTCTCTCTCTCTCTCTCTCATCTCTCCTCTCTCTCTCTCTCTCTCTCTCTCTCTCTCTCTCTCTCTCTCTCTCTCTACTTCCACATACGCAATATCCCTGTTGAAATAGGCATTTAATATTTCCTTTAATTTTTTAGTAAGTCTTCTCGGGATGAGGCTGCAACCTTAAAAGGTGGGTAATAGAAAGCAATATCGGTCCTTTCTGACTGGATTGATTCGTAGATCGTACTTCTATTGCGAGGCAAAGGTTTTTACTTTTTTATATATATATATATCTATATCTATATATATATATATCTATCTATATATATATATATATATATATATATATATATATATAAATATATATATATATATATATATATATATATATATAAATATATATATATATATATATATATATATATATATATATATATATATATATATAAATATATATATATATATATATATAATATATATATATATATAAATATATATATATATATATATATATATATATATATAGATATATATATATATATATATAGATATATATATATATATATATATATATATATAGTATAAATGTTCTATATTTTCTGAACATTTTCTTTGAACCTCTAATATATAATTGAAAGAAAAATAATCATAATTATACCCATACCCTCATATATAAAGACCATTGTAAAACATACGTTTCTCGGTAATCATTCGATAAAGACAAAGTGTTCTCCAAACAGTGCTCTAATGATCGGAATAAATGAAAATGAAAACATTTGTTTCTTTATTGAAAGTCTTTCTATGTATGGTCTGAAGAAACTAAAAATAATACGAAGATCCCTATAGGAAACAAGTTTAAGCAAA
>NC_090734.1:90554419-90564419 GCF_036898095.1 Palaemon carinicauda
AGAGTGACGGCTGTTAACTAGGTATCAATGGTATGGAATGGTTTGGAAAGTTAGAAAATATCAAGAGTAATGTAAAGTGTGGTTTTGCTATACTTTTATTTACATAATGATAATCATTTTCTTATTATGGTCGTAAAGTTAACTTTGTACAACAAACGATTATTTTTCTTTTAGTTTTTTTTTTCCGGTATTCCTCGCTACCGGCATAGTATTTTTTTATGCTGAAGTTGATTCTTGTGGATTTTGCAAAATGGGAGAGTTGGAGAGACCTGGGAGTCTTTGCAGTAAGGCTTGTATTTTTCCTGTTGATAAATACTGCGTTTCTTGCAAATTGCATATATCTCTTTACAAAAGAATTTGTGAATTTTAATCCGAATGCAGTTCATGTCCGTGTTTGAAGTCTTCGGAACTTTCTTTCAAGCTCTCCTCATCTTGTGTGGAATCCTGCATATCCTGTTGTATATTCTGAAATACTTGAAACTCACCTGCTTTAATATTACAACTCTATTGTCTTATTTATTCAGAGAAATACATTGTTGGCAGATCAATATCTGATAATATACTGTTTATTATTGAAGGGTTGGATCTTCCTTGATGGTATCCCAATTTTATTGCTATATTTGTTATTATGGCAATTCCCTTTTCATTATTTATATTCTTTAGAATGCTGTTTGAAAATTCACTTTATTGCTATTGGTTACTTTGGTGTAATTATACGATGTTTACAGTGGATGTTGGATCCTTTCTATTAGGATATTTTGCTGCTAAAGCTCTCTGTTGTTGATTGCAGTTAGCACATGTCTTTGTATTTTTTGTTCCATTCATTTTATGTATATGATAAGCATTCAAAGCATATTTTGAAGTTTTTATCTTTAAAGGTCGCTCATGATTGGCAGAGGCAAGGGACAGTGACATTACCCTAGCAAGTAGGGCAATGCCATAGAGACTGACCATATATATTATATGATAGGCGCCCAAGCCCCCTCTCCATCCAAGCTAAGACCAGGGATGGCCTGGCAATGGCTGCTGATGACTCAGCAGATAGACCTATAGGCTCCCTAAATCCCCCATACCTTTGCTCATAAGGATGGTAAGGTTGCAGACGCTAAAGGCACTAACGAGTCTGAGCGGGACTCGAACCCCCGTCTGGCAAAGACCAGGCAGAGATGTTACCTCAGGGCACAACAACCCCTATACAGATGATCTTAAAAATAGTATTCATGGCAAAATGACAATTTCACAAACATATCTTGTTTACTATATTGACTTGGGATGTATTGGCAAGTTATGGAGAGTCCGGCTTCTATTGCTCTCTTTGTCGTCTTTGGTGTTTCCAACTTTATTTTCACAATGTGGGAATTATTTGGGATCTTTATCACGTCATCCACTTTACTCCAATCATTTCTCCTCCTAATGAAGTCTTCAAGTTCTTCTTTTTGTATTCCCTCGTTGCTCAGTCTATTCCCATTCCCTTTAGATTTGCTAAGCAATTGCAAATACTTGATGATCAACTGGAATAACTGGGGTTTTGTCCCGTGTTGAGAAACAGTCTGGCTGCTCTTGCAATATGCATGCCATCTTTCATCATTGCAACTGAATGGGGTGCTTCTTGAACTTGTTGGTGTCCTGCAATATTTATGTAATATTCAGGAAGAGAAGATTTTTCTTTTAATTGCTTCACTTTGAATGATTTCAGCCAAGTTTCGGTCCTTACCCTTTTTGTCAGTGCTTGACAGCTGAAACAAGATATACCTTACACATGGAAGGCTGTTTGTGCAGTTGTGGCACTTAGATTATTGTTCAGATTGTCAACAGCACAAGTTGTAATAAGCCCTTTCCGTAGTTTAGTGAGACGAAGTACAGTCACTCATATAAATTGATGGATGTTCGGGTGTTTGAGAGAGACTTCCATTCCACCCCTTTCTGGACGACACGTGTCTGGGAGCGCAATACCAGTCGAATATTAAATTACCTATAGTAATTGTTAACTTTTACGAGTATGTTATTGATCTGTTTATTTTTTTCCCATGTAGATAGATATTACAGAGGTTCCGTTCTTTCCTCCTATATTCCTTCTCTTCTGCCCTGCTGTTTTTCTCTCGCCTTTCTACTTGTAGTCGGGGTGAATTAGACGGGATGGAGGATTAATCCAGAAATAATTAGCAATAAGAAGTATTTTATAACAGTGGATGAAGAATTGTGTAGCATACCATAAAAAAACCTCTCTCTGGATCTTATTTTTTTCCAAAGATTCATTACAAAAAATAATGCTAAGATATATGATTTCTCCCTTTTTCAAAATTGGATTAAATGGGCACTGCTAGTCTTCTGTTACAAAGCTCGACTCTCTGAAAAAGGATTGTTCCTTATACTGTACCATTGGAAGCCTAATTCGATTTGCACAGGCTCACATTGTTAGTAGTAGTCTGTGTAATTTAAACCATTATGCCAAATGCTAGGATCTTTGAGGGCCATTCCACACTACTAACACCTACCCAAGAAATCATTTTAGATATCCTGAAATTTTATTATCTAACACCACGATAGCCATTAATGGGACTTGAACCCGGATGTGCCAAGCAGAGCACAGAAATTAAATCCCAGTGTTAGTAATATTGATACTAATGGCAAAGGACTTCGCGGGCATGGTCAAATGATGTATTTTTGGGGAGTATTTTAATAAACTAAACATGTGAGAGTCAAGCTTTTGGGAGGAATGTATTGTGTAGGCTGAGGAGTAGCCATAGTCTGCCAAAGCAAAAATATCTTTGAGAAGGAGGGGGTGTGATCCAGTAAGGGTTGAATGTGATTTTTTTTTTTTTTTTCATTTGAGCATACAACTGGTGCACTGCACCAGGCTTGAACACTTAAAAGGGGATATTGCTTAATTGATAGATATATTTGTGACCTTTTCAATAATGATACTGATTTGACTAGTGTTATAAACCTTCTAAAAGAAACTCCATTTTTTAATTATTTAAAATATAAAGGAGTTAGTTTATGTTATCTTTTAACATCGTGATTTTTATTTCAGGACTTATCACCTTAGTCATCCTTTAGCATCATAGTTTGTATTTGAGAGTGAATCTTAATTATTCCATGATCTGAACTTACTTTTAATGTATTTGATTTTTTAAATGTTTTATTCCACACAGCATTTATAAAATTATGCCTCATACGGAGAATAATGCCGCCATTGCACCTTACACGGTGTAATGTATGCACTATCTAAGTGTCTTTGCAGCATCCCTTCTGCCCCGGGCTGCAACGAAAATTTTTACGTATGTTTTCTTCACTCTTGTCATTCCCTCGGTCGGGCGTATTCTTCCTTTCAAAGTGCTGAATGGCCTTTGCTATCCAATTGCTTGGCTTAAAGCCCAAATTCAATAAACTATTCCAATCCTTAATTTTGTATCACCGTCTTATTACCGGTGAATATTCACTGGCGGAGTGGTATATGGGCTATCCGAGATGTTGATGTTGTTCTTCTTGTTGTTCTTCTTGGCTTGCCCTATTTAAAATTTTGCAGACCATTTTTACAGATGTTATGGAGGATCACTCAGCGGTCATCATCATAGGTTTTCAAAAGCCTAAGTCCTATGTCAAAGTAAGAAAAATGTATATGCTATGAAATAAGCTATTACATATGTCCCTATATTCCTAAGAACCCAGATTTAAAGGTCAATGTAAAAGTTTCAATTTCTAAAAGATAATTTTGAGTTTTCTCCTTTTTATATGTTTCTGATTATGTTCACATTTAAAGAAACTATGAAGAGTCCTTAAGTGAAGAAGCCCTTAGGTGTGTTCAAGACCATAAATCCTAATCAAACATGATAACGGATAGACATCAGTCTCTGAGGGTATGACTCTCTAGTTTATTTTAGCACAGAATGACTAGTAGGTCCCCTCTATACCAACGCTCATGTGTTCTGGGAGCAATATATTTACCATAGAAAAAGAGCATTTTGACGTCATGGTGAAGGAAAACAATATCAACCTAACTGGTAATACAACGTCTGCTACAGTGTAGTCAGAGTTTCTAACGAATTCCTTGCTTATGACGTCATGGCACTCATTATCAGATATGGTGACTATGCTGCAGCTCTATGAGAACTTTCTCATACGTGTGGAAGGGCGTCCCATTTGCTTACTCAATCTCTCAAGTATATAAATGTGGTAAATAAAGGATAAAAAAAAAATTACTAGGGCAAGATAATGTTATCATCCTTAACCGATAGACAAAAATAATGTTATTTGATAGTTTGAGTAAATCTTGTTATAAGGTCACTAATGAATAGCAGGAGCATTGGGCAGACAGTCAAAGCCAATAGATAGTCAATGACTTCTATATTCTCTCTTATTTCTCTTCACTTTTTTTTCTAAGTCTTATAGTTTATATATGAAAGGTTTATTCTAATGTTGTTACTGTTCTTAAAATAAATTTTTTCAATTGTTCATTACTTTTCCTGTAACTTACTTATATCATTATTTCCTTTCCTCATTGGGTTATTATAATAATGGGCTTATATCATAATAATATAATAGTAATAATATTAGAGACTTCATGCATGCATGATTAAATATTGTTTCTTGAGTTCGCTCATCCTGTAAATCTCATGTCTTGACCATCATTGCCCACACGTTTTCGATTACATTGATGACGCAGCCTTTGTTAGGCCAGTCTATGACAATAATCTCAGAATGCTCTTGAAACCATCCCCTGACTAAGTTACTTATATGGATGGGGCTTTTATCATGAACAAAATAAACTGGATTTGGGGCAGGAGTTGCTGTTGCACGAATAGATGGAATAATTGTTTCGATAATCTCTATATATTGCACGGAATCCAGATTGCCATTTATCCTTGTCAAGTCTCCTAGTCCCCCAGACCACATCCAACCATTGAAACTAACACTTTGTCGTCCACTTTTTTTCAATTCTTGTGTTTTGCTGAGCAAATCTTGTGTTCATAGGTCGCCAACATATCCGACTTTTTGCTGCCATTATTTGAAAATACTTCTCGTCAGTCCAGATGCCAGAATTCCAAAAGTTTTGATCATACACATCCTGGGTGTATCTTCTTGCAAATTCCTATCGTGCCTCCTTATTTTCCCGACTAAGTTTTTCTTTTATAACTGGGATACAACACCGAAAACCGTTCTCATTAAGATGGCGTCTTTTTGTCTCGGGATTGCAAGGTAACCCAGTTCTTGAGTTAGGTCAACAACTGAGAAGTGTGGCCTCTCCATCAGTTTGAAAGATTCGCTGATCGTCTTCAGCAGTTAGAATTCTTGGTAGACCATTTATTGGACGGGTAACGACACTACTCCCGCCATCAAATCTATTTATCTAATTGGTTATATTTTTAACATTGAGCCCCATGAACCTAGCAAAGGCTGTCTTCTTCATTCCAGCATTTCTCATGCCAATTATCGCTCCACGTTGGCTAATAATCTCAGGGTGATCTGCACGTAATGTCACCTTGTGCACTCTCTGTTAGATCCGGGATCTATGAACCACGTCCATTCTGATTTTGAATATAAAGAAATAAAAACATAATCCTATGTGTTAAGAAAATATGAAAATCCCGCCCGATATTATTAAATCCCTAGCACTACCACGAGAGAGAGAGAGAGAGAGAGAGGGAGAGAGAGAGAGAGAGAGAGGAGAGAGAGAGAGAGAGAGAGAGAGAGAGTAAAATGGATTACAAAGAAAAAAAAAGAAAAAAGACGAGCATAGTGATGGTTATTAATATTAAATTGTATTATAGGAATTAGGCTTTACGCCAAGCACCGAGACAGCAAAGGCCATTCAGCCCTATTTTAAGAATAAACCCGAGAGAGTGGACAGCAAAAATGAAGAACGTTGACGAATGGAGGGATAGTTTTAAAACAATTACAGTTGCAGATAAGGGACGAAAAAAAATAACAAAAGACCTTTAGATAAGGCCTACATCACACAGTGAAAGGAGCAATGACAGCATTATCCCTTGTACGAGAGAGAGAGAGAGAGAGAGAGAGAGAGAGAGGAGAGAGAGAGAGAGAGAGAGAGAGAGAGAGAGAGAGACAGAGAGAGAGTAACCAGACACTAACCTTCTCAATACAGAATTTGAATTTGACCTCATCAAACCTTAAATAGACTTCTTTTGATGTCAACATGGTTAAACATACGGTAAGCAACAGAGTTAAAAGATATATATATATACATAATATAGCACGTATTATTCAATAAAATTGCGATAATTTTCTGAATAATGCCATACCTGCTTGGTGCTCTCCTTTTGCTAGTCTGCTGCCGTAAGACTCGGAAGTGACTTAGGCGACAACCATTTCACTGATTGTTTTCGTTTAGATTTCAATTAATGATATTACAGCTTATTAGAAATGGAAAGTGTCTCTTCTAAAATTCCTATCTTATCAGACCAGACATTTTTAAATGTATAATCTAATCATGAAAACTCATGATGAAAAGTAACTGGCAAATAACCTCCAACCTAATTACATCAATGAAAAAGTTTCAATGTGTGCCCGTCTTACGTCACTATACAGACTGTGACAGGCCGAGAGAGGGTTGTGAACTCAAAGGCAGGTTGCAATCAACTGAGTTGTTTATTAAAGAACACTCTCCTTTATATACAAAACCTCAAGGCAACAGGACATAACCTGTTCGAGAGACAGACAATGTCACAGAGCAAAACCGGAGACATGATCATTCAGGTTCTTTTTAGTGCGAGGGAATAGCGCAGATACAAGCATAATATATACAAAATAATTATGTACAATTGTGTGACACACGGTTGGTACATGGCTCCCCCCCTAAAAATGACATACTGTACATGTTAAATAGGGCGCCCTGATCTAGAGAGGCGAACTGTAGGCGGGTCATCTGGCAGAAGATATGCAGGTTTTAGACGATCAATGGAGACCCAGTCTTCTTTGCCCCGAATGTTTAGGAGGAATGCTTTCGGACTGCGTCGGATCACAAGGAAAGGGCCAGTGTAAGGGGGCGTTAGTGGTGGCTTGCTGGTGTCGTTGCGCAAGAAGACGTGCGTTGCAGAGTGCAAGTCCGTTGGTATGTGATGCTTCACTGGGGGCTTGTAAGTCTGGCGGCACGGAGTAAATTTTCCCACGACGTGACGTTTGCGCTGGAGATCGTCGGAGGATGTTGTAGAAGGAAAAAATTCGGCAGGGACGACCAACGGGTCGCCATACACCATTTCTGCTGCCGAGACGTCGAGGGCGTCTTTAGGAGTGGTTCTTAGTCCCAGGAGGACCCAGGGAAGCTGAGTAAACCAGTTGCAATCCTTGAAGCGGGACATCAAAGCTGCTTTGAGGGTGCGATGAAAACGTTCAACCATTCCATTGGCAGCGGGGTTGTAGGCCATTGTCTGATGTAGGGTGATGCCCAGGAGATTCGCTAATGACGTCCACAATTGAGAGGTGAAAGTGGTTCCCCTGTCAGAAGTAATATGCTCAGGGATACCGAATCTTGAAATCCATCCAGAGAGTAAGGCAGATGTACAAGAGGCGGACGTTGCAGTTTCCATGGGAATGGCTTCAGGCCAATGAGTGGAGCGGTCGATGACGGTAAACAGGTAACGATGTCCTTGTGATGTGGGTAGGGGGCCTATAACGTCGACATGAATGTGTGCGAAACGATGCTGAGGTTGAGGAAAGGTGCCCACTCCTGAATATGTGTGTCGATGTACTTTGGAAGTTTGGCAAGAAGTACAGGCATGGACCCAATCCTTAGCATCCTTAGAAATGCCGTGCCAAATGAACTTTGCCTTCACCAGCTGTGCAGTAGAACGGCACGAGGGATGTGAAAGGCCGTGAATGAAATCAAACACCTGTCGGCGCATGGGAGCAGGAATCCAAGGTCGCGGTCTACCAGTACTGACGTCACAGAGAAGGGTGGTGTTGGAGTCTTCGGGGGAAAGTTTTCCCAACGGAGGGACGTGCAGGATGTCCTACAAGCTTGATACTTTAGATCCTGTCGTTGGGCTTCAGCCAGGGCGTTGTAATCCAATCCCAGTTGAATGGCAGCCAACGTGTTTCTTGACAGGGCATCGGCCACGGGATTCATTTTCCCAGGGACGTATTGGAGGGTGCAATTGTATTCAGCCACGGCGGAGAGATGTCGGCGTTGACAGGCGGACCAGGCGTCAGACTGACGAGTGAAGGCGTACACCAGAGGCATGTGGTCTGTGCGAATGACGAAGGGCGTACCTTCTAAGAAATGGCGAAAGTGACGGACAGCCAAGTGCACTGCCAGCAATTCTCGATCGAAGGTAGAATAACCCGATATATATATATATATATATATATATATATATATATATATATATATATATATATATATATATATATATATGTATATATATATATATATATATATATATATATATACATATATATATATATATATATATATATATATATATATATATATATATATATATATATATATATATATATATATATATATATATATATATATATATATATATATATATATATATATATATATATATACATATATATATATATATATATGTATATGTATATATATATATATATATATGTATATATATATATATATATATATATATATACATATATATATATATATATATACATATATATATATATATATATATATATATATATATATATATATATATATATATATATATATATATATACATATATATATATATATATATATATATATATATATATATATATATATATATATGTATCTCTCTCTCTCTCTCTCTCTCTCTCTCTCTCTCTCTCTCTCTCTCTCTCTCTCTCTCTCTATATGTATATATATATATATATATATATATATATATATATATGTATATATATATATATATATATATATATATATATATATATATATATATATATATATATATATATATATATATATATATATATATATATTTTACACACACGTATGTTCATGTACGTACGAATAAGTAGAGAGAGAGAGAGAGAGAGAGAGAGAGAGAGAGAGAGAGAGAGAGAGAGAGAGAGAGAGAGAGAGAGAGAGAGAGAGAGAGGGGAGGGAGAGAGAGAGCATAGTCCTGTCTAAATCTACTTATGACTGCCCCTACAAGAAGAAATCGTATTGCCAGTGAGAAGTGAGACATAATGAGATCGTCAACAGACAGAGATTGATAGTTTGTCCTGTTTTCATCTCGACTTTTCTCCCCCTATTAATTAAAGGCTGAATGATTCTTCACTCTACTAAACTTTATTTTTCTTTGCGAAGTTTAGACTCATTACTCTACGTACAATATTATAATTATTATTACTACTTGCTAAGCTACAACTCTAGTTGAAAAAGCAGGATACTATAATCCCAGGGGCTCCAACAGGGAGAATAGCCCAATGAAGAAAGGAAACAATGAAAAATATAACATTTTAAAAAAAGTAACACCATTAGAAAAATATTTCCTATTTAAACTATAAAAACTTCAAAAGTACTTCATTGATCTTAATATTGGTATCGAAAATTGAAATAAGTAAAGTAATACATGTGGATTTCTATTACTTTTAATAAAGAAAAGTTAAATTATACTTCAGCTTCAAAAGTGGATGGGATAAACACCATTTCAATGGGTTCTAATCTAGGAAAGTGATATTTGGAATATAATTAAAGTTTATCTCGGGATGATATAATCTATGATGCCCATATAGTTTTCTATAAATACAAACGGTGCCTTATGTGACAGCATTGTTGAGTAAACTCTCATGTATGAAATTAAAAAGGTAAAATTAAATTATGGAGAGATTAAAATTTCAATAACTTGATATGAAATAGAAATTTATCTATATAATTTTGTTTAGGGAAAAAAGATAGATTTCCGTTTGATTTAACTTTCATTAAAACAGCCTGTTGAAATGTTTGTAAATGGTTCGACATGAGTCTTTAGTATAGACTTGATTCTCCCTTTAACAGTTAAAGTATGGAAGTGGGAATGGTTTT
>NC_090734.1:90566919-90569419 GCF_036898095.1 Palaemon carinicauda
ATTCACCGAGTTAATTAGCAGCAAAGTTTGTCTCGGAAGAAGAAATGTATCCAGAAAAAGGATCCTCTCAAACGAGCCCGTAATGAAGCGGCCAAAAGAAAGTCTCTCCACAAAGGAGGAGAATAAAAACGAGTTGGCCTCAAGAGAGAAAAAGATTTCACTTTTCTCCTCAGTGAGAAATTGGTCTTTGGTCCAACTCCGATTCATCTTGGAAAGAAACTAAAAAAAGGACAACACTTTTTGTGATTGAAGACGCCGTCGTGGAATCCTTTCTTGAACTAGAAAGCATAAATTACTTGACATTTCACTGTGGTTTATTTAGATGCCGTGAAACATTAAGTTTTCTGGCGTTGCCACTCTTGGCCAGGGATCTGCTGGTCATGGAGTTTCTTGTATTGTGTGCAACCTCACCAGGATGGGGAGTTTGGGGAGACTTAAGGGTACCTACTGAGTCATTAACGGCCATTGTCTGTCAACCACCCGTGATCTTAGCTAGGGTGATCAGCTGTGTGTATGGTCAGTCTCTAGGGTATTGTCATGCTGGCCAGTGTATTTACATTGTCCCTTGCCTCTGCCATTAATGTTCGACCTTTCAACCTTCAAACCTGTAAGGTGGAGAAAATCCGTAGACATGGCATATAATGCCTTGCCCCTTGAAGTATTACTTAATAAATGAAAATGGAGGAAGTGACACGGCCGCAAATCTACTCCATATTTCACTATATTCATGACTGACATTAGATTAATGTTCATTAAAAAATGACAGTGATATGGATATAATTTATTGATTGAATGATATCTGTAAATGATCAAATACATTATTGTTATTCATCTTTTCATTAAATTCGCGATGAAAAAAAAAAAAAAACGAAAAATGGCTTTTCTACGAAAGGGTTTTCTTAGAGCATTGAATATAAATTAGGTCGTTTGGTCGGCTGGATTTTCCAGGATCATATAATTGCTTCTTATTCTAGAATCGTTGGGTCTGACATTAATGAGGACAGTAAATCCCAAGCTCATCCCTCCTCTTTCATCCGAGGTTGACACTGATTTGGTGATGTGAATTTGAAGATTCCAGTATTGGAAAGATTAAGAAAAATTCAATCTAATGTGTCCCCATTACTAAAACTGTCTTTATATATAGCTTTAATTTTTTATGACAAATAATGTTATGTTGGTGAAAAACTAGCGTATAATTCACATTATCCAGATTTTTCGAGATTATTCTATGTAAAGAATAAAAATTGTACTTTGAAAAAGGACTACAAACCTACAATGCGAGTTAAAAATTCTGCTCCATGTTCCAAGTGTAACGATACTTTTTGATGCAAGGAAGAAGAGCAATAAACTTTTCATATAAGTAAGAGTAAGCTGATAAAAATTATTTCTGATATACATGTAAACCAAAATAAGGTCAGTTTTTTGTAATAAACCTGAAAACAATTATTCTTAGCCAAAGTAGATATTAGAATTTTTAAGATAGGACAAATATAAGAAGTTGCGTGAAATATTTGCAAGAGGGGAAGCGCTTTTTAGAAACAGTTATAAAAAATTAAATAGAATGCTCTGATACTCGTATATGCTAATGTTGACTAAATTGTCAAACAAAAGCATTGCCCAGCTTTTATGTTACAGAATATCCATCGATGGTTCAAAGTAAAAAATCGTTTGAGCTGCCGTTCTTTTAAATAGAGGAAATAGTTCATATTCTCAAACATGCATTGGCCCGAAATTTCAAATACAGTACACATTGAGAAGGATTTGAAACTACAAAACTTTTTTTATGGCTCGTAGGACAGGAAACTATACAGAGATTTCAGTATCGAGATAGAGCTTCAGATGAAAATTCAGGATAATGCCTTCATTTTTATCTTCACTTTTCACAAGATTTACAACCTACCAATAACATTCTTCTTTACTTAAAAAAGTCCTGACACTTTGAAAAAAAATGTCTCCCAACTATTTGCTAATCTACACTTCTTCGGTGGATTCATTCTTAAAATATCATAATGGGACAGGTGAGGGGAGGGGGTTTCGATCTATCAATCTCTCTATTGTATGGAAGGGCACACATCAGAACCATCACTCTATATCCGTGTTAATAGAACATCTCTGAGCATAAGCCTTTTATGAGAGAGAGAGAGAGAGAGAGAGAGAGAGAGAGAGAGAGAGAGAGAGAGAGAGAGAGAGAGAGAGAGAGAGAGAGAGAGTCTGCCATAAGCCTGTCATTTGTATTTTACAGTAAAGATTAAAGATTTTGTGGGTCCTGAAGTATAGGAAACTTTTTCATAATATTTTTTCACCTATTATTTACCGATCGAAATAAAGCACTTATGATAGCTTAAATCATATATATCAGCATCATCATCAATCGTTACTAGTCCAATGCAGAACTAAGGCCTCAGACATGTCCTTCCACTTGCGTCTCTTATGGTCTTTCTATGCCAGTCCAAAACCACAAACTTTCTTAGTTCGTCAATCTATCGTCTCCTCTTACTTC
>NC_090734.1:90574419-90584419 GCF_036898095.1 Palaemon carinicauda
TTTCACGGATCCCTCCTCCTCCCAACAGGCGATCCACTTCCTGGCCATTTTGGTGCTTCTGGCCTCAGTAGCCGCCTGTGTTGTTTTCCTGCTCCGTCGGGTGCTCTTGTTATCAGTTTTCTCAGATATGAAAACATCAGTCTCTTGACATAATTCCAAAGGATATAGCTTGACCGCAAGTCTCATTACTTGACTTTTGGGGTTTTTAAAGTAATCACACGCAAGACATCATCCGGTCCCACATGTAATTTGACAATTTGACCGAACTTCCAAGGACTTCTCGGTCCTTCATCGTGTATCAACACAACATCTCCCATTTTGGGCCAAGATTCGTGTCTGATTCCCACCGATGAGTTTCCCGGAGAGAAGTTAAATATTCTCTCTACCACCTTTTCCACTAGTCATCACATTTTTTTTTGAAGTACAAAAATCGCTTTACAACATCCTTATTTTCACCATACAGAGGGTCCTTAGTTTCATCTTTCCAATCTATGACTGCCCTAGGGAAAGATCTCAATCTACATCCTAAAATCAAATGATTGGGCATCAGAATATCCAACTGGTCTAGATCTCCTTAAGTATAGCTCAAGGGTCTGTCATTAATAATTGCTTCAAGTTCAGTCACAACACAGGAAAGCTTACTAAAGCTGAGAAAGGCCTGACCTATTACTTTCTTTAGACATGTTTTTAGACCAATCAATCTTTCCCATATAGCTCCAAACCAAGGTTCTCTGGCTGGTATGAATTTCCATATACATTCGATAGCATTCAGGTGTTCTTGCACTAAGGAACTTTCTGCTATGTTTTTCAAATAAGCTGAAGTCGATACAAAGGTAGTAGCATTGTCACTTAGCATTAAAGAAGGAAATCCCCGACGACTACAAAACTTTCGGAACACCATAAGAAACGAATCGCAGGACAGATCTTTTACTAATTCGATATGGATTCCTCTAGTAACTGGACAAGTAAACAACACAATATAGGCTTTTTCATGATTTTGATGTTTCTCCTTGGTTAACAATGCTCCTGTATAATCTATCACCGTAACGCTAAAGGGTTGTTTTCTCTGCACCCGAAATTCTGGCAATGGTGGAGCAATATTTTCACAGTAGGGTCTCCCTTGTGTTTTCTTACAGATTATACAATGAGGAATTACACTTTTGGATAGTTGACGAAGCTGTTGGACCCAGTATTCCTGTCTCACACTCGCCACGGTTATATTTACTCCCATGTGAGCTTGTAAACAGTGATGCACCCTTACTATCAATTTTGTGAGAAAACTTTTCGGCAGTAAGATTGGGAATTTTATTTCCGCCGCCTGTGCAACATGTTCCAATCTTCCTCTGCATCTTATAATTCCTTCTTCCAAGAAGAGATTCAATTGTACTAATAAGGTCAATTTTCAAACTTTACCCCCTTTTTCCAAAGCTTTATATTCCTCCGGAAAGTATTCCTTTTGTAAGAGGATAATCATTTTATTTTTAGCTTGTTGGAGTTCTTCCAGCGTTAAACTTCCATTATTTTCTACGGCCAGTTGATTTGCAATTGTGAATAAATCGTCTGATCCAAGCTATAGTTTTACAAAATTTATCCACTCTACTAAGTCTTTCCCAGTTCAGCAGATGGGTTTTTTCACTGTTCCCTACAAGATGGACTTGAATAACTTCATCCTGTGCTTGTGCTTCTTTCACCCATGTCCTGTCAATAGGATAGATGTGGTTTTCTGATTTTAACCAGGGAGGTCCCTCCCACCAAAAGGAGTTATTTCTTACTTCTTCTATCCCTTTTCCTCTAGTAATCCAGTCACTGGGGTTTTCTGAAGATGGGACGTAAGAAAAGACGATCCCCGTAGCTATAGACTTAATTTCCAATACTCTATTTTTCACAAATACTGGCAAATTATTCTTTGTCACTAACCATCCCATGGCAACTTTACTATCAGACCAAATTATTATTTTCTCAAATTTATTTTCTTCAAAGGTTTCAACTATAAATTCACACAATCTTGCACCTAACAACAAAGCCATTAATTCTAATTTAGGTACAGTCAACTCTTTCATGGGTGCTACTCTACCCTTTGCCATAATCAGAGACGAAGTTTTACCACTTACTCGATAGGCCACACAACCATAAGCTGTTATGCTAGCATCACAGAAAAAGTGGAGATAATCCGTTTTCTCCAGATTAGTGCCTCTGGAGAAGGAAATACTGAGACTTTTCTCTAAGTCTTTGGACAACTCATTCCACTGCTTTAATAAAGGAACTGAAAGTAGATCATCCCATTTTAACTGCTGTTTCCACAAATCCTGTAAGAATATTCTAGCTCGTATCATAATAGGGATAAGCATTCCTAAAGGATTATAAATTTGGGCAATTGCACTTAGAATTTCACGTATTGTTTGACCGGTTTTAAGATGATTAGGTGTTATTGTTAGTTCATCATTAGAGATATCGCAATTTAGGCCTAAGACTTTTTAGGTTTGTTTCTCTTCTGATTTTATGCGATAGGCATCCGCGACAGTATTCAAAAGATCACTATTACTAGTCCATTCCTATAAATACAAGTGCGCTTGCGCAAATGTTTTGTTTGCACCAAAAAATAAATCTATCAATTCATCTTCACTGTTGGAGGTAAATTGAAGGTTGTCCACGTATAATCCCCTTCTCATCATATCCACCATCTCATTACAACTCGTATCTTTTCTTACAGCTGCCAGATGGGATTTAATATTGGCATTCAGCAGAAACGGAGAACACGTAGCACCAAACAATACTACTCTAAACCTATATATGATTGATCGCTATTTGGATCCGTTGGGTCTTACAACCATAAAAACTGTGTGTAATTGCGTTATTTTTCTCTCAATTGCACCATAAGAAACGCTTTTTCTATATCACTAATACAGGCGTAGCTGTTAGTCCTGAACTGCAATAAGACCTTGAGCAAATCTGTCGTAATATCTGGTCTAGCCCACAGACAGTCGTTAAGGCTCAATCCATTTTTACCTTGTCTCTTGGAATAGTCAAAAACTATTCTGATTGGAGTGGTGGCACTATTTTTCTGTACGCTCTGATGTGCTAGATAATGACAATTTTCAACCACATTGTTTTTATATACCTTTCAATGAACCCCATATCCTCCTGATCCTTCATGATTTTTTTATAGTGGTTCAGGTAGGCTTCATCTTTCTGAAATTTTGCACATTGTTGTTTAACCCGGCCCAACGCCATGCCAAAATTGGATGGAAGCTTGACTTATTAGACTTCAATGGTAAGGCCACAACATATTGCTTCTCCATTTAAGAAAATACAATGGTACTTTCAAAGTTTTCTAGAACCTTTCGATCATGTTCTTTCAATTCATTACAGTCAATACCTCCTTTATCTAAATTCCACAAAATATCCGAATCATTCCTTATATCACTATCAAATTTATGAGTAGCTTCAATTACTTCCTCGTTAGTTGCTAGCTTTAACACAGTTACCGGGGATTCCTGCACTGGATGGGCATTACAGGACTCTGTCACAACATATCCAAATATGGTAGGTAACAATATCAATTTCCCAGCTTTTCTGAATCCGGGGTGTAATATGTTATAGACATTATCAACGCCTACCAACATATCAATGGGTGCTTGCTTGTCCACAGGCAGATCGAAATCCTTGTCCGCTAGACCAATTTTGGTTTTACACAAAGTTTTCAGATTTTGTTTAACGTTGAATTTCTTAGTATACTCTGGTAACTCATCTACCACAATACAATCTATAATAATCAATCTACCCTTATAAGGTATGGAAACACTAACCGTCTCATACTCATTCACAGGTTTACTTGTCAAATAACCCCTTAAGGCAATTTTTACGTGCCTTTAGATCTATACTGTACGTCCTTAAGTGCTGACCTTCTGATAAAGGTTCGTTCTGCACAAGTGTCCAATAATCCACAAAGGCGTACCAAATGTCTTCCTTTACCCTTTAACACAATTGTGGCTGTTGGTAAAATTAACCTCTGCTTGGATTTCTGACCCTGATCACTTACGGAAAGTGTTCCAACTTGCACACCATTATTATTAGGTTTTTTGCTGATTTAATTGTTGATTTACTTGGTTCGCTGGTTTGTTGTTTATCACATAATACACGATGATGTTTTAATCTGCATCTGTTTCCACAAATTTGCTTTTTACATTCTACACTAAAGTGTTTATTCGATGCACACACAAAACCCAATCGTCAAAAACCGAGACGACTCAGTTACTTATCCATACTGGCATAAGTTTAACACTGTGTCCACCTGTGTTCGCCTTCACACAATGCACATTTTCTTGTTTGTTGAAAACTAGATTTATTCACATTTCCTTTACTCTTAGGTCTAACATATTGTGACTGATTCACTGTGAACGTAGATATTGTTGATAGAGTTCCAGGTTTATTTACATCCGCGGAGACAAAAGATTCTAGATTGTGAATTTCTTCTTCTAGATATTTCTTAAATGTGTCAAATACAAGCCAATCATCTCCACATCAGCGTTTTACACTTTCACTAACACTCTTAGGCAACTTACCATGAAGCAAAATAGTGTAGAGCTCATCTAACTCCAGGTTTTCATTCTCTAATGATCTGATTGAGCATTCAAAATTTGCTCTGAATGATTGCAGTGATTCTGAATCAGGAGATGGAGACTCCATTTCTAGTAATCTTCTTACTAGAACTCGTTTGATCTCATCCTTTTTCCCATATGTGGTTCGGAGAAGAGATATAGCTTGTGAATGATTCGCAGCTTACAACTTAAATCCTGTAATCAGTTTTAGAGCATCTCCTGTGAGCAAACTTAGCAGATATGAGAATATCTGAATTAGTTCTAAATCCCCTCGCTGGTGTACCGACATATTGTATAATTCCCAAAAGGAATTCCACTCCAACACATCGCCAGTGAAATGTGGGAGATCCAATTTCGGCAATCTAACATTAGTCTTATGTGTGGGCGGAGGATTTCCAGAAGAACCACTTCCTGATATCGCTGTGATGGCATTGATCAACTTATACCAATGTTCCCCAATTACTACTTCATACTCTGCTTGCTCTTCCACCTCTTTCATTCGCTCTTCTTCAGTGGTTAAGGCTAATATCTTTTCATTCAAGTCGTGCACAGTCTTCATTTGTTTCATAATTGAATCTTTAATTGAAGACAATATATTGACATTACCTGCAGCAATAGCAGAGTCTATCCTATTTATCCATTTGGTGTTTACACCCTTGTAACCACCTCGTGACCTCACCAAAGCTTCTCTATCGGTCATTTTTCCAATGATAATTATCAAACCAGCTAAAACCAATAAATTTTCAAATTTTCAGCAATTTCAACAAACAACTGTTTATGTAGAATATACAATTTCCAATTTTTTTTATATATAACCACCCCATTAAATGCAATTAATTAACACACTTTAAGAGAAATTCAATTCAAAAGTTATCAGCACAACTATATTAAATTCTTTCCCATAGAGTTTTCGTTATAAACAACTTCAACTTAGCTGCTCGGTCATTAACAAGATGGCCGCCTGTGCGACAACGTTATTCCTAGTTAATGTCGAGACTAGTTTAACCCATCAATGGATTCCCGATCATTGACAAAATGGCCGCCTGTGCGACAACGATATTATCAATGTCGGCGCAAACTCACACAACTCGAAAATTTCACCATAGTGAAGAATCCATTTATTAACTTCACCTTTAACTATTAGCGAATTGCCGAAACTCAACAATTTAAGATTATTATTTCAACTTTTAAATTCTTTTCCAATAAAAATCACAACTAGTGGAAAATAATTTTCATACTTAAAAGTTTTTAATTAGTTGCAACGATTAACACTGATCAATTCAGAATGTACAACTCATATAAAATTTTCAATCTTCTCATATGATTCATGGCAAAAAAAATACAGTGTCACCGGTTTTCTAAATTGCCAATACCAACCTAGTCATAACAACCAGAAGAAACGAACATTTTCTCACGACACGTAATGTTGGTAAAAACATCTATCAAACATATTCACGCATTAACACTAATATCAATGTTAAATATATGCGTTATCAATCATTACCCGCAATAATCCTGGTCACGGTACCATTATATATTTACTCAAAAGAATCCAAAATAGTAAACATATAGAATCTTCAATGAATATGGAAACCTAAACTTACACCAATTTGGTTTACATATTACCAGGTTCTTTAACAGATTTTCAAGGATTCTTTTCTGTTCCTTTCGTTCATTAATCGAGAAATTGCGTTGTGTTTAAATCACTATTTGACCAGGAATAAATTATTCATATTTATTACTAACCTTAACTATTCATTGTAAAATTTCCTATCCGGCAACCTGAAGTATCGTCTTATTTAACAAATGTCTGCTAATAACGATATCTAAGGTGCATGCATGCCCTTCAATATCACTAACATCACAAAACTTATAAAATTTTGACTTAGCTTAATCCATGATGGTAAGAACTCCTCTCGTGGTGTGTTAATTCCTTCCCTCCCCCTGAGATACCACAGGGTAACCAAGACCATATCAGTCACAGTCGTGAGCCGGTACTAACTCGATTCTGAGTCAAATCAGTCAAAGACGACTGAGGATCCGCGCATGGGCGACCTGCATTCGCCAAAAAAAAACCTTAACAACTCGCTAACGATTGCTTAGAGTCAAACAACTATTGAATGTATTTTACTTTTTCAAAAAACTTCGACAAAAAGAAATATATTATTACAAACAATGCAACACAACAATTATAATTTTCTACGCATCTCACACTGCATACTGTTCATAATTTTTCCCTTACAAAATAAAAGATAAATGACTACTTACTGGTCTTTATAAATACACTATCGTGAGTCCATCTTAAGTCACGATAGTGTTCATGACCATGGCATTCTAAATTACATTAACAATAATCATAATTGGATTAGTAAAAAATATTAATTTCTTAGCTCGTTTACATTGTCGTAACCTTATACCGCCTATTAAACTGCCAATCAACAATCACTGAACAGACCGTTTGATTTTTACGTAATTTAGATTGCCACCTTCCTAATAACATACACTCTTTAATATTTTGTTCCTGTTTTTAGTTTTGTGCACTTAACCCTGGACAGTTAGCATGGATAAACTCTCCTGCCATAGGTAGCGTGGTGTCATATGTGTTACGTTCACTTTGGGCGCTTATACCTACTTACCATTATGGCCTTTTTTTTTCTTTTTTTTTTAGTTTACTAATTTAAAGACTTTACTTTCAATTGGTGAAAAAGAAAAACATCCGGAATATAGAAATAACACTTTACTTACAAAAATAAGAAAATAAGTATACGAATGTACATTAGTTCAATTAACAGGCACTGTACACCTAAAGATAATGATCTTCATTAATAAAAAGTATGATCTTCAAAGTATAAGAGTGGCTTAGTTAACTGATGTAAAGACATCGAGGATTGGAGCAAAACTGCAAAATCTGTAAAGAAAAGAAAAAGCGGTAAATTTTTTCATACAAAAAATCACTAAACTTTTTGGTGTGAAAGGAAGGCTATATTTATTGTAGTGATACTTATTGGATCTGGATAAAATTTTCCAAATGTCATCTACAATGATCCAAGATGATGGCGAAACAATAAAAAAATATATCTAGTAACTATAAACTGGAAAAGAATGGCTTGGTTTCAATGTAACCCCTACCACACGAGATTTACGGAAATGAAAGGCAAATTTAGAGTAATAATAAATGATGAATATGCATGAAATTTTGACAGAGTAATCTTAAATGACCCTAGATGAGGGCAAAAATGTTAAATATTATATTTAGTAAGTATAAACAGGTCAAAAAAATAATTAGGGAAACTCACCATGTGCGATGGCACTAGTCGCAGACGTAGTTGACATGAGAGTTACATGCAGGCTTATGGCACTTCGCACACAGAAGCTTGGTCCTGGAATTAGAAGTCGAAGGGGAGAGAGGGCATCTGTGGTTCTTCTCACTATGGTTTTGAGTTTCTGGGGCTTGGTCTTCGGGCTCTTTTACCTCAAAAACAGAGCAAATGAGGTAAGTCACGTCCCTTGGGAGGTACCTCTTTTGCAAAAGTCGACTAAGTGCCCAGTCACGGGGGAGTTCCATGGCCAAATCTACATAAAAACGCTGCAGAGGACACAGGAGACGCTGAAGGAGGCACAGGAGACGCTGCAGAGGACACAGGAGACGGTGAAGGATGCCTATGAGCGAGGGAACGAAAAGGAACTGCATGCGAGATAGCCAAATCTTGCATCACATCGACTACTTCTCCCTCAAGATTAGCAGCTAAAAGTTGGGCCTCTTCCTCCTCTTCCTGCCAAGTTACGGCATCGTGAAGGTCGTCAAGTACACTGACTGCTTCATACGTCGATGTAAAAGGTTCTTCTTCATCACTACTCAAGAAGAGAACCTCCAAAACCTCTTCCTCCGACAGGTTTCTCTTAGCCATGGCAAAATCTGAAAATAGGAAAAAATCGAAAATTAGAAATCAACCTCAAAATCACATATTTATTGCACTATGATCCAATATGGTGATTGATATGGGTACTAAAATAATCTACGAATACACTCATAACTTATAGTAATTGATAAAGTATTAAGTAATAAAGCAGTAATGTAAAATGCAAAAACTTTGCGATGGCATCACTTACCCTCTTAACGCTAACGTAGTGTCAGATATGCACCAATTTCCACTTTGGAGGAGGATATCTGGTGAACGGGGTGGAGAAGAGATGATACACGTGTTGCTTCTACTAAAGCTGGTGAACGACCGACTCACCCTGGAAAAGATGCTAGATCATGCGAGGCGTCGCTGTGCAGGAACCAAAAAACAAGTTTTGCGCAGAATCCTGGAAAAGTTATGACACCACGCTACCTGGCCATACAATCTTATGTCTTTTTTTCTATCTTGTTACATAATACGGAAATATTACATTCGTAGAACTATCAAATTTTTTCTTATTACATTTTGGAAAAAAAAATAAGGCTCAATACTACACAGTATTCTAGAAGTTTTATTCCAGCTGTTACCAAGTTGTGGAATGATCTTCCTAATCGGGTACTTGAATCAATAGAACTTCAAAAGTTCAAAGTTGGAGCAAATGTTTTTATGTTGAACAGGCTGACATGAGTCTTTTTATAGTTTATATACGACCTATCAGTTTATGACGTTAATAATTCATTTAGGACATATTTTTTTATGTTGCTACTGTTTTATAATAATTTATTGTAAACTTGTTCTCATTATTTATTTGTTACCTTATTTCCTTTCCTTACTGGGCTATTTTTCCCTATTGGAGGCTTTGGGCTTATAGAATCTTGTTTTTCCAACTAAGGTTGTAGCTTTGCTAATAATAATAATAATAATAATAATAATAATAATAATAATAATTTTAGTTTCTAAAATCCCATTCGGTTACCATACCTCATATCGCCCACCTTCGCTCAGAATGTTGGCCCAATTACGCAATATGACACATCTATGAATATTTGCATATGAAACTGCAGTATGTGGTTACTACATAAATAACGCAAGTTAAATAAAAAAAAAAGTGCCAACTTGCTTCTACACATGTTTATTTTGTTTATACAATAGGCGACTTGCAGATTATGAAACACTTCCGTACACATTTAAGCTAAAAGGTTTTGTAATGGCCCTTGGTTGGTCTTGTCTGTTGATAAGATGCGATAATATATGAGGATACCAATTCAAGATTGTAGATATCGGAAGCATAGATTTATTATCATATTTATCTGGCATATTTCGTTAACTGCACATTTTACACGCAGACCCAGTAACGTCAAAAATAATAAAATCATCCAACACTTTCTAACGATATCAGATTATGGAGACTTTACTGAATGCTGTAGAAAAATATATACTTCCTATTCCTCTCTGCACCCAACGTCCTTGCGGTGGGCCATCTGTTGGGTTTTCTATGAC
>NC_090734.1:90592668-90595168 GCF_036898095.1 Palaemon carinicauda
GGTAACTGTTTTTATTGATGATATTTTGATTGCTAGTGAGACAGTTGAGGAACACGTGCAGTTGCTTGAAGCAGTATTAGAACGGTTGATAGAAGTTGGGGTGAAAGTTAAGCTTGAAAAGTGTACATGGTTGGCCGGGGAGGTGGAATTTCTTGGGCATGTGGTGAGTGAATCGGGTATAAGGAAGAGTGAAAAGTTTGTGAGTAAGGTGAGAGAGTTTCCACGTCCTCATACGGTGCGTGAGTTGAGAGGGTTTCTTGGGTTAATTGAATTTGGTCGGAAGTTTGTCAGAGATTGTTCGGGAATAGGGAAGCCCTTTGAATGAGTGGACAGGTAAAAGAAATAGTACGAGACTGAAATGGGATGAGCGTATGATTGAAGCATTTGAAAACTTGAAAGAAGAGGCTGCGAGAGACGTCACTTTGGCTTTTCCCGATTATAGTGAACATGCGAGTATGCTAGAGTTATATACGGATGCTAGTGGGATTAGTATGGGCGGTTGCTTGGTTCAAATGCAAAGAATAAACGGAGATGAACAGTTGAGAGTGATAGCGTATGTAAGTAAAGCATTTAATAAGGCTGAGCGAAAGTATTCCACGATTGAAAGGGAGTTGGCTGCGATAAGGTTTTGCGGTGAAAGCGTTGAAGGTATTTTTGTATGGTGTGAAATTTATTGTGCGTACTGACCATCAGCCCCTAGTGTACATGATTAGGAAAGAGTCTGTGAATGCTAGAGTTGCGAGGACAATAGAGGATTTGAATGAATTTGACTTTAAGCTAGAATATGTACCTGGGAGTAAGAACGTGATAGCAGATGCGATGTCAAGAATGCATGGTAAGATAGAAGAGAGTAGCGAGAATGATAGTAATTTTGAAAGGTTGCCGGAAGATTTAATGGTGGTACAAAGTTTTGAAGGGGATGGCATGGTGTATAAATGTATTTTGTGTGGGTTAAATAAGGTTAAATTGAAGGGTTTGAATAGGGATATACCTGCTAGTATAGATGAGCTTAGAATGAGTGTTAGGAATGAAGTATCAAAAGAAATGGCATATAAGGAGGAGGATAGTATGCTTGAGGGTGAATTGTTATCAAAAGTATTGTTGGTAGTAAGTATGTTATATGGTGTCACTGTTTATTTGTATTTTGGGTGGAATCGTCCGATGCAGTACCGAGCAAATAAAGAGACTGAAAGGGAGTATATATTGAGGTTACAATGTAATGAAAGATGTTGCAAGTTGTTGAGTAAGAAGGAGGATTGTCCGAGTGATTTGAATCAGAGTGGTATGAGCATAGAAGATAGCGAAGATGACCATGGGTGTGATAAGGATGACCCTATTGATAGGAGAGTAAACATTTGTATGCATGGTGTAAAAGGAAGAATGATGACGTATGTGGGTATAAATGAGAATGAATACTGTAGTTTAATTGATACAGGTGCACAAGTGTCATTAGTGAATATGTCTGTTATCAAGGAAATAGAGCGGTACAATTGGGAAGTGAAACGGCAATGTACGAGTGTGAGAATTCATGGGATAGGTAAAGGAAGTTTGCTAGTTTGGGAAGAAGTGCGTTTGAAAGTAAAACTGGGAAGTATGGATGTGGAACATAATTTTATTGTAATGGGAGAGAATGAGATGCCTAGTTGTTTTTTGATAGGAATTGACTTTTTAAGATTGCATGATTTATCAGTTGATATTGGTAGTGGTTTGCTTCTGAAAAATGGATGTGAAGTAGTTGTGATAGAAGATAATAGTGTATTTATGGCGAATTTTGTTGGCATGGTTGATATTACGAGGAGTGAGGATGATCTACTGACTAAAGAGGAGGTGGAAGAAATGCAAGATGAATGTGAGGAAATTAAAAGGTTACGTGAATGTATGTTGAATAGTATTGAGGTAGAAGAATGGTCGTCTGATTTAGAGGTGTATAAGAAAGTTAGTAAGAGACTTATTGTGTGTAAGAATATTGTTTATTTTCTACATAAAGGAATGGATGAAGATATATATGTTCCTGTGTTTCCAATGCATGCAGCAGTAAGTATGTGTATGTTAGTGCATGACAGATATGGGCAAATGGGTAAGAATAAATTATGGGAATGCATGCGTGAGAGATTGTTTACACCTGGCTTGAGTCAGATATGTAAGGATGTAGCGACTACGTGTGAAGATTGCCAGAAAGGGAAGTATCAGAGAGTGCATGCTAATCCGCCTGTTTTGAGATTACGTATGAAAGAACCATTTGAGATGTTTGTGATTGATTGTGTTTCGTTGCCTGTGACTGCGAGAAGACATGTGGGAATGATTGTTATGGTTGATCACATGAGTAAATTTACCTATGCAATACCCATCAAGGATAAACGGAGCGAGACTGTTGCAAGAATGGTTGGTCAAGTGATGTTGCCGATGTGTGTGTGTAAGCCTGTGAGAATGTTAAGTGATAATGGCCCTGAGTTTGTTGGATGGGAGTTTGAGCAGATGTTAAGAGAATGGGGTATTGAAC
>NC_090734.1:90602668-90607668 GCF_036898095.1 Palaemon carinicauda
ATCACTATGCTCGTCTTTTTTTTTCTTTTTTTTTAATCCATTGTCTCTGGCTTATTCTTCAATTCAAAGCACTGAATGGCCTTTGCGGCCCCAATTCTTGGCTTAAAGCCTAATTCTATAATCCATTTTACTCTCTCTCTCTCTCTCTCTCTCTCTCTCTCTCTCTCTCTCTCTCTCTCTCTCTCTCTCTCTCTCTCTCTCTCTCTCTCGTGGTAGCGCAAGGGATTTAATAATATTGGACTGAATTTTCATATTTTCTTAACACATAGGATTATATTTTAATTTTTTTTTTATTCAAAATCAGAATGGACATGGTTCATAGATCCCGGATCTAACAGAGAGTGCATAAGGTGACAGGACGTGCAGATCGCTCTGAGATTATTAGCCAACATGGAGCGATTATTGGCATGAGAAATGCTAGAATGAAGAAGACAGCCTTTGCTAGGGTCATGGGGCTCAATGGTAAAACTATAACCAAATAGATAAATAGATTTGATGGCGAGAGTAGTGTCGTTACCCGTCCAATAAATGGTCTACCAAGAATTATAACTACTGAAGACGATCAGGGAATCGTTCAAACTGATGGAGAGGCCACACTTCTCAGTTGTTGACCTAACTCAAGAACTGGGTTTACCTTGCAATCCCGAGACAACGAGACGCCATCTTAATGAGAACGGTTTTCGGTGTTTTATCCCAGCTATAAAAGAAAAACTTAGTCGGGAAAATAAGGAGGCACGATAGGAATTTGCAAGAAGATACACCCAGGATGTGTATGATCAAAAATTTTGGAATTCCGGCATCTGGACTGACGAGAAGTATTTTCAAACAATGGCAGCAAAAAGTCGGATATGTTGGCGACCTATGAACACAAGATTTGCTCAGCAAAACATACAAGAATTGAAAAGAAGTGGACGCCAAAGTGTTAGTTTCCATGGTTGGATATGGTCTGGGGGACTAGGAGACTTGGCAAGGATAAATGGCAATCTGGATTCCGTGCAATATATAGAGATTATCTAAACAATTATTCCATCTATTCGTGCAACAGCAAATCTTGCCCCAAATCCAATTTATTTTGTTCATGATAAAAGCCCCATCCATATAAGTAGCTTAGTCAGGGGATGGTTTCAAGAGCATTCTGAGATTGTTGTCATAGACTGGCCTAACAAAGGCTGCCTCATCAATGTAATCGAAAACGTGTGGGCAATGATGGTCAAGACATGGGATTTACAAGATGAGCGAACTCAAGAAACAATAATTAATCATGCATGCATGGAGTCTTTAATATTATTATTATCATATTATTATTATTATTATATAAGCCCATTATTATAATAACCCAATGAGGAAAGGAAACAATGATATAAATAATTTACAGGAAAAGTAATGAACAATTGAAAAAAATGTCATTGACTATCTATTGGCTTTGCCTGTCTGCCCAATGCTCCTGCCATTCATTAGTGACCTTATAACAAGATTTACTCAAACTATCAAATAACATTATTTTTGTCTATCCGTTCAGGATGATAACATCATCTTGCCCTAGTAATTTTTTTTTATCCTTTATTTACCACATTTATATACCTGAGAGATTGAGTAAGCAAATGGGACGCGCTTCCACACGGATGAGAAAGTTGTCACAGAGCTGCAGCATAGTCACCATATCTGCTAATGAATGCCATGACGTCATAAGCTAGGCATTCGTTAGAAACTCTGACTACACCGTAGCAGACGTTGTATTACCAGTTAGGTTGATATTGTTTTCCTTCACCATGACGTCAAAATGTTCTTTTTCTACGGTAAATATATCGCTCCCAGAACACATGAGCGTCGGTATAGAGGCGACCTACTGGTCATTCTGTTCTAAAATAAACTAGAGAGAATGGTGCCTATTAGTTATTATGTTTGATTAGGATTTATGGTCTTGAACACACCTAAGGGCTTCTTCATTTAAGGACTTTTCATACTTTCTTTAAGTGTGAACATAATCAGAAACATATGAACAGGAGAAAATTCAAAAATATATTCTAGAAACTGAAAGTTTTACATTGACCTTCAAATCTGGGATTTTAGGAATATAGGGACATTTGTAAAGGCTTATTTCATAGCATATACATTTTTCTTACTTTGACATAGGACTTAGGGTTTTGAAAACCTATAAGGATGACCGCTGAGTGATCCTCCATAACTTCTGTAAAAATGGTCTGCAAAATTTTAAATAGGGCAAGACAAGAAGAACAACAAGAAGAAAAACATCAACAACTTGGATAGCTCATATACCACTCCACCAGTGAATATTCACCGGTAATAAGACGGTGATACAAAATTAAGGATTGGAATAGTTTATTGAATTTGGGCTTTAAGCCAAGCAATTGGATAGCAAAGGCCATTCAGCACTTTGAAAGGAAGAATACGCCCGACCGAGGGAATGGCAAGAGTGAAGAAAACGTACGAACAAATTTTCGTTGCAGCCCGGAGCAGAAGGGATGTTGCAAAGATACTTAGATAGTGCATACATTACACCGTGTAAGGTGCAATGGCGGCATTATTCTCCGTATGAGGCATAAATTTATAAATGCTGTGTGGAATAAATCAAATTTAAAAAATCAAATACATTAAAAGTAAGTTCAGATTATGGAATAATTAAGATTCACTCTCAAATACCATGATGCTAAAGGATGACTAAGGTGATAAGTCTTGAAATAAAAATCACGATGTTAAAAGATAACATAAACTAACTCCTTTATATTTTAAATCTTGAAAATGGAGTTTCTTTTAGAAGGTTTATAACACTAGTCACATCAGTATCACTATTGAAAAGGTTACAAATATTTCTATCAATTAAGCACTCAAAGATATTTTTGCTTTGGCAGACTATGGCCAATCCTCAGCCTACACAATACATTCCTCCCAAAAGCTTGACTCTGACATGTTTAGTTTATTAAAATACTCCCCAAAAATACATAATTTGACCATGCCCGTGAAGTCCTTTGCCATTAGTATCAATATTACTAACACTGGGATTTAATTTCTGTGCTCTGCCTGGCACAACCGGGTTCAATTCCCATTAATGGCTATTGTGGTGTTAGATAATTAAATTTCAGGATATCTAAAATGATTTCTTGGGTAGGTGTAAGTAGTGTGGAATGACCCTCAAAGATCCTAGCATTTGGCATAATGGTTTAAATTACACAGACTACTACTAACAATGTGAGCCTGTGTAAATCAAATTAGGCTTCCAATGGAACAGTTTAATGAACAATCCTTTTTCAGAGAGTCAAGCTTTGTAACAGAAGACTGGCAGTGCCCATTTAATCTAATTTTGAAAAAGGGAAAAATCATATATCTTAGCATTTTTTTTTTTTTGTAATGACTCTTTGGAAAAAAAATAAGATCCAGAGAGAGGTTTTTTATGGTATGTTACACAATTACAAAATACTGTTATAAAATACTTCTTATTGCTACTTATTTCTGGATTGATCCACCATCCCGTCTAATTCGCCCAGACTTCAAGTAGAAAGGAGGAAAGATCAGAGCCTCTGCAATATCTATCTACATGGGAAAAAAATAAACAGATCAATAACATGCTCGTAAAAGTTAACAGTTACTAAAGGTAATTGAATATTCGGCTGGTCTCGCTCACCCAGACACGTGTCGTCCAGAAAGGGGTGGAATGAAAATATCTCTCAAATACCCGAACATCCATCAATTTATATGAGTGACCGTACTTCGTCTCACTAAACTACGGAAAGGGATTATTACAACTTGTGCTGTTCACAATCTGAACCATAATCTAAGTGCCACAACTGCACAAACAGCCTTCCATGTGTAAGGTATATCTTGTTTCAGCTGCCAAGCACTGACAAAAAGGGTAAGGACTGAAACTTGGCTGAAATCATTCAAAGTGAAGCAATTAAAAAAAAAAATCTTCTCTTCCTGAATATTAAAGAATTATTGCAGGACACCAACAAGTTCAAGAAGCACCCCATTCAGTTGCAATGATGAAAGATGGCATGGATATTGCAAGAGCAGCCAGACTGTTTCTCAACACGGGACAAAACCCCAGTTATACCAGTTGATCATCAAGTATTTGCAATTGCTTAGCAAATCTAAAGGGAATGGGAATAGACTGACCCACGAGGGAATACGAAAAGAAGAACTTGAAGACTTCATTAGGAGGAAAATTTATTGGAGTAAAGTGGATGACGTGATAAAGATCCCAAATTTTTTCTCACATCATGAAAATAAAGTTTGAAAAACCAAAGACGACAAAGAGAGCAATAGAAGCCGGACTCTCCATAACTTACCAATACATCCCAAGTCAATATAGTAAACAAGATATGTTTGTGAAATTGTCATTTTGCCATAAATACTATTTTCAAGATCATCTGCATAGGGGTTGTTGTGCCCTGAGGTAACATCTCTGTCTGGTCTTTGCCAGACGGGGGTTCGAGTCCCGCTCAGTCTCGTTAGTGCTTTTAGCGTCTGCAGCGTTACCATCCTTATGAGCTAAGCTATGGGGGATTTGGGGAGCCTACAGGTCTATCTGCTGAGTCATCAGCAGCCATTGCCTGGCCATCCCTGGTCTTAGCTTGGATGGAGAGGGGGCTTGGGTGCCTATCATATACTATATATGATCAGTCTATATGGCATTGTCCTACTTGCTAGGGCAATGTCACTGTCCCTTACCTCTGCCATTCATGAGCGACCTTTAAAGATAAAAACTTCAAAATATGCTCTAAATGCTTATAATATACATAAAATGAATGGATAGAAAATACAAAGAAATGTGCTAACTGTAATCAACAACAGAGAGCTTTAGCAGCAAAATATCCTATAAGAAAGGATCCAACATCCACTGTAAACATCGGTATAATTACACCAAAGTAACCAATACCAATAAAGGGAATTTTCAAACAGCATGCTAAAGAATATAAATAATGAAAAGAGAATTGCGATAATAACAAATATAACAATAAAATTGGGATACCATCAAGGAAGAT
>NC_090734.1:90612668-90620168 GCF_036898095.1 Palaemon carinicauda
AACCAAGCAAAGTCGGTGAAGGAATAATCTGATATTGATTGTGATTATTGTTCATTACGAATAAGTGGGATTATATTGATTTTGAAGGGGAGAGGTTTTCAAAACTAACATTTGCTCATTATATCAATATATTAAAAATGTATATGTTAATAAACATATTTATAAAGGATAAGAATGTTGACATAAAATCGTGGCACCTAAATGAAACCTTTTGAATAGCATAAAACGTAATCTCAGTCTCTCTCCCCTCTCATTGTTTCCCTCTCCCTACCCTTCCCTCTCACTTTAGTCTTCCTCCCTACCGCATGCAGGTCCTTAAAACTTCCCCCTTGCAAGATTGGACATCAAAAGGCATTTATCGGTCTTACTGGGATTTCCCAATTTGTGGCTGATCCCAGACAAAATGCTAAAGACCGTTGTGGAGAAGTCGGTTCCAGTGTAAAAGGCCACATAGGGATACAACAGTCAAGAAGGCTAGTGTAGATGCATTAGGGCGAAGGGGAGACGAATAACTCATTTTTTTTTTCTTTTTTTTTTTAATGAGGCAAATTTGCAGTAACTCGCAGCTGTGCCCTTTTTGCTTGGAAAAGTTTCCTGCTATTTGATTGGTTAGAATTATCTTGTCCAACCAATCAGCTATAAGGAAATTCTTCCGAGCTAAAAGGGCACCCCTGCGAGTCGGTGCAAATCTACCTCACTAAAAAGGATTAATTTAAAGTTTAATCCCGACGATATTCCAGTTTGTGTTAAGGATGTTTTAACGTTAAAGGAAATCTTATGTTATGGAATATATCCCAATTTGGACATTAAGATAGAGGGAAGGAGGTTGATCACGCAAGAGACCGTCAGACAGACAAACCTGTCATTATATCATGAATTGGTTTAGGAGAAGGTTTCTCTGCTTTAGGTTCCATAATAGGACACTGTGCACTCACATTGTGGACCGAGTGCATTGCCAATAGGCTTCAAAGATGGAGAGTAAGAAAGCAGAAGTAACCCTTCCCCCAACCAAAAGAAAGATGTCGATAATTTGAATTATGAATAATAGGCAGAATAATTTTCTAAAATGGAAAGTTGATCAAACTCCTACACAAATTATATTCCTTCAAATTTCACCACCGAATACTAACTCTCGCTCCCAGCTTTACAAGAAAGAAAATTTTCTTCCCTTTATCGCTAAAGCCTGGTTCACACTGTGCCATTAATTTAGTCAAGTGGCGAGTAGTTTAGTTACTAATTTCCTACTAAACTGATCAATTTCATTCGCACAACCAGTCAAGTAGAGTACATTAGTGTGTAAGGCATCGCAAGATGAACAGGCAACGCAGCAAAGCTAAAAGGCTAATAAAAGATATTGCAATAGCTATTTTAGAGGGAGTGGAGGAAGAAATAAGTGTGTCAAAAAGAAAAAGATTCTGGGAATGAAAATGGAGTCAGAGAGGAAATCAACTAGGAGCTACTAATTCACTTCTCAGGGGATTAGAAGTAGAAAATCCTAGAGAATACTACTCAACATTCAGAAGGAGTTAAGAATGTTTTAACTTTCTGTTGATGAAAGTGCAATCACATATCCAACGAAATGATACCCATTTAAGGAGTGCAGTTCCGGCAAAAACCAAATTACAGGCAGTTCTATACCTTCTTGCTACTGGATGTAGTTTAAGAACACTCACACATCTATTTCGACTTGGAAAATCTACTATTTCAGAATTTTTGCTAGAGGTTTGCGATAGTATCTACGAATCATTAAAGGAACTCATCAAGGTAAGAGTAAATAAATCATAAATATGTGTCACAAATCATTTATTAATTAAACATTTGCTACATTCATGTTTACTTATCATAATTAGTAATATTAAAGGCTTCAGTAATTATGTTTGTCGATATTATTGCAGACTCCTGGCTACACGTATTATGTTCAACGTGTACTGCAGATATAGTAGACTTTGGATTCCTTGATTTTTCTCAATTCTTGTGAGTAAGTTGATCTGAGAAGAAAACAAACAAATATAGAGTAATAATGTAATTACATGAATAAAGAAAAACATATTGCGGTTTTTAACCAATTCTAACCTTATCACAACTGGAAAGAAGAATTTCTAACATGATTACGGAAGCATAGAAATGGAAAATACCTGATGTTCTTGATTTTCGCTTTTATCTCCTTCTCTCCAAATCCAGGTATATCCATGGTTTTCTCCAAATCAGCGTAGGCACTTTGCTTGATTTGTTTATTTTTATACTGTGGACATTTAACATTCCACAAGCTCTCATGTTGTAAATATTTTGAAATAAATTTAAGTGTTGACTCTTCATTCCATCGAAGTGCCATTTCTGCGGCAACCTACAACTCATGAACTCCACTAAATTACTAAATTCAACACATGTTCTCACGGGTTTAGTGGACGAATGACAAGTGGGTGGAGCTACTACTTGATAGTGAAAATAGAACATTTTGGATCGACTAAACACTAAATCACTAAATTGCTTACTAAACTGCTTGACTAAACTGTTTGGTGTTCAGACACGTCAAGTAGCTAAATTACTGGCCACTTGACTAAATTACTGGCATAGTGTGAACCAAGATTAACTGATAGTAAACAAAAGCCAGGTCTGGAAAAACTTGTTAGGTAAATTATAATTTTTTTTAATTGACTGGGCTTTGAAAAATAGGTATCCGGTGAAGAGAAGAATGATGATAGATTTCTCGACAGACCATAAGCATCAAATACCAGCGTGGAATCTTGAGAACTAATATATAGTGCTCAGCCTTTTCAATTTCCTCAATGGGTATTTCATGTTAATTGCCAATTAAATCCAGTCTGTTGAAAGGAGAACAAGGCATGTATTATGTTTACTTTGGAATAGACAATCTGGAAGTAGGCAGTCATATCCTCAAAGAGGATCGAGTATTTGCAGAATCGATTTCATCCCAATCATATTTCTTTAAAAGCTTTGAAATGTTGTCATATGTCACATTTTATTTATCAAATTTTAATAAAAAAAAATATTGATAATATGGTAAATGTGACATATTTTAAGAGGCCAGGGAAAGTGCCCTTTATACATTTGATTAGCGCGCAAGACCCTTCTCCACCCAAGCTAGGACCAGGGGGGGGCCATATAAGGACTGCTAATGACACAAAAGGTACACCAATAGGCTCCTCCAAACCAGGCCCCTCCCCTTTCTTTCGTTAGCCCACAAGGGTAATGAGGTTGCAGACACTAAAGAAACTAACGAGTTTGAGAGGGACTCGAACCCCAGTCTAGCGATCACCAGGCAAGGACGTTTTGTACTAGACGTTACGATGTTTTCTTGCGTTAGTTCATAGATTCTAAATAAAGGTGATAATCTAGTAGATATGGCATCCCTGCTCGTATGCTAAGCATCATTTAATTAATGACAGGCCTCTGATATGAAAAATATGACGTCACTGATAATTACAGGCAGGTTTCATCCCTTGGCAGTTGGACTAGATAACAAATTCTTTAGCAAGTTTGATAGTAACACAATACCCATCTCACAAGTCTCTTAAGATATGTTGTCACCAAGTTTTGCAGTTAATCTATTATTTTACAAATATCTTTTTTCTTCGACTTTTGCAAGATTCAGCCACAATTCTAAGGACTTTCATTAAGCTCAAATATTAGTTTATTTGGAATGTCAACTTATGGAATTGGTTATACTATACATTAATAAAACTTTAATCCTAAAAAACATGGGGGGAAACTATTAATTGCTATTAGTGAAGCATTTTCAGCTATGAACTAAAATCTTTAACTAAAATCATATGGAGAGCTTCTCTAATTAACGTTTTGTAATAAAAATCAAGAGACAGTGTAAGCAATAAAAGACTTCTATTTTTCTTTTAAGTCTTTTTTCGTAAAAATGTGGAGGCCCATTGTTAGAGACATTATCTAATTACAATGAAATAACCATTTTTGTCGAGGCCAGATTGAAGAGGACGTAAAAACCCAAGTTAAAATACACAAGAATTTAAATTGAAACCAGATTCTGTGATATATGGAAGATTTTGCTTCGATACTTTACACAATTTTACGCTTTGTTACTGGAATTCTGTTTGTGTCTTTTTACAAAATTACTGTGTTTGAAAATGCCCTTATTTAACGAAAGTTATCATGTTAATTTTCATCATGGTATTATACGTGTATATACTATATATATATATATATATATATATATATATATATATATATATATATATATATATATATATATATATATATATATATATATATATATATATATATATATATATATATATATATATATATATATATATATATATATATATATATATATATATACACACACACACACACACACACACACATATATATATATATATATATATATATATATATATATATATATATATATATATATATATATATATATATATATATATATATATATATACATACTGTTCCTAGAATATATTTCAATTGTTATTTTTTTCTCGTACAGTCTATTTCCTTATTTCCTTTCCTCACTGGGCAAGTTTTATCTGTTAGAGCCCTCGGGCTTATAGCATCCTAATTTTCATCCTATGATTGTAGCTTAACTAATAATAATAATGATAATAATAATAATAATAATATAGTCGCACATATAACAAAAATTCTATAGATCAGTATTTTTATTGAGTTTATTCATGTGTTTTTTTTTTTTTTTTTTTGTTTGTCAATGCTATGGCCACAAGGACAGTTTCTGGTTTATGGAATAAACCAAATATATGATCAAGACGTCTGCACTTGTCTTTACTATATCATTGTAGTAATTAGGTATCAAGCAGTAGTAGGGGATGCTGGACTGTTTACGCCTTACCAAAAGGGTTGCTAAAGTCGAAAAAGGTTAAGAAACACTGTCAAAAAGATATTTTGTGCTAAAAGTTCCATCAAATATTTCTTAGAACAGCATCAAAGATGTTTCGTAAAGAGTTCCATCTTAGATTTAAAAAAATACTGTCATTAAAAGCTTCTCATAAAGAGCTCCACCAAAGCTTTTTGATACAGAGCTCCATCAAAGCTTTTATATAAAGAGCTCCATCAAATCTACTTAAATAATCGTTCAAATCTTTTCATAAAGCATTCCACCAAAGGTTTTTTCATGAAGAACTCCTTCTAAGCTTTCTCAAACATATTCCAAAGCTTTTCATATATAGCTCAATCAAATCTTTCCATAGAGTTCTACCAAAACCTTTTTCATAAAGTGCTCCTTCAAAGCTTTTATAAAAACAGCTCCTTGAAAGCTTTTTCAAAATGAAATTCAAAGCTTTTTCAAAAATCTTTAAAAGCATTTCATATGTAGCTCCATTAAAGCTTTTCATAGAGTTTCGTCAAAGCTTTTTTCATAAAGAGCTCCTTCGTAGATTTTCATAAAGAGTTCCTTCATAGATTTTTCAAAAATCTTTTAAAAGCTTGATATGTGGCTTCATCGAAGCATTTCATAAAGAGCTTCATCAATGCCTTTTCATGTAAAGTTCTATCAAAGCTTCGCAAAAAATCTTTCAAAGCTTTATATATAGATCCATCAAAGCTTTTCATAAAGAACTCCTCCAAAGATTTTTCATAAAAAAGCTATTTAAAGACCTTTTCATATGCAAAAGTAGCTGCCTGTTTCTTGCAAATGGACTACAGTATTGCTTTGACAAAGAGGCAGAAAAGTGCATGAAAACGCAATAAGATTAAAAGGTTACCTAAATGAAATATTCCCCAAATTCCCATTTGATAACTACGCCAAATTTGCAATTGATAATATTTCAACCAAACCAGAAAGATACATTCATAGCCTTTGACGTTAAGTGATAGTGATAGAGAGTAATATAATTTGGCCATTTCACTAACCCCTTGACCCTTACCAATGTGTTTTTGAAACAGAATATAAATAAACTAACATTTTGTTGCATTTTGTAAAACGTTAAGCATATTTCATTTATATATGGCACTGAGGATGATGGATGAAAGATAAATATTATTTGTATTCCATGCATGTATTCAATCGCCCAAAAATGAAAATATCAATTTCGTCAAGGAGTCATTGGTAAACTAAAAATGTAATGAAGGATTTTTTAGACCATGATATTGAAATAATGATGACGTCAACATGTGTCCTGATTAAAAAGCTGGAAAGCATCATTACATCTAAACTTAATCAGTTATTAATAAAATAGTCAATCCTAACGTAAATGCATTTTTATTTTGTCAAAATTTCTATTACAGTGAATATTTTACCTTAAAAAAAAATGAAAGGACAAAAACACAAATCAAAACAGAAACTGGAAAGAAATTTTACAAGAACATTTGCGCACACAATATTTTTTGTTTAGTCAAAATACTTTATGTAAACAAGGTAAGATTCACAGAACTAAAGTCATCCTGTTTCATATTAATTTCATGTTATTTTAGCTAAATATTCCAATTAACTTTTTTCATTATTAGTATACCACTGCAGCCATCAGTAATAAGGTAATAAACATTTAGAATTTTTCACTATAAAATTAAATTCCATTTTTCAATTCTAAAACTCACGTTAAACAAAATTAAACGAACGGAAAATAAAATCCAGAATATGATATCTCTAGTTACATATTTACAGAAGCAAAGTTTTTCATTATTTTCACATTTTACAACTAAAATGTGTGATTTTATATTTAGTCTTTCTTCATTCATTACCACTTGTATTATATATCGAACGATGTTTCTAGCTGCAAAATACTATATTTAGGGAAAACTTTCTTTAATACTACATTTAACTGTTGTCATATCTGCATAATAATGAGATTATCGTATATTACTGCAGGATAATGTGCTGGTGTTTTGCTTCAGCTCAACTTTGCTTAATTTTCATCTACTTTTCTGATAAGGACATTTCAGTTACATACTGGGGGAGGAAAAATGCATAAAAGTTGGTCCCTCAATAGCGAAATTGACTCAAAATAGGAAAGTAAATGTCGAGTAGGCTTAATAGATATTACTGCGAGGTTAACCCTATTGTGACACACACACACACACACACACACACACACACACGCACGCATACATACGTACATACATATACTTATATATATATGTATATATATATATATATATATATATATATATATATATATATATATATATATATATATATATATATATACAAATATGAATATATATATATATATATATATATATATATATATATATATATATATATATATATATATATATATATATATATATATATATATATATATTTATATATTTACATATAAATATAAATATAAATATATATATATATATATATATATATATATATATATATATATATATATATATATATATATATATATATATATATACAAATTTGAATTTATATATATATATATATATATATATATATATATATATATATATATATATATATATATATATATATATATATGTGTGTGTGTGTGTGTGTGTATACATAATTATATATTTGTATTGACATAAATA
>NC_090734.1:90627668-90640168 GCF_036898095.1 Palaemon carinicauda
CTCCCGCATCTGTATTCCTTGTAGCGTACACGAGGTGCTACAGATACTGTATGTAGGGAGGGGTCCTACAGCCCTTTCTTAGAAAGGCAAGGGCGGGTCCATCAGGACGACTTGGCCATCTCACCCAAAAATAGATTTTTCGCTTCGCTCAAAATCCGTTTTTTGGGCTCAAGCCATGTCGTCCAGATGGAAGTATACCAGAGCATTACTGTATCTGTGGATTCTCAGCACGTGCCGTACTCCCCGGAGATAATTTTTCCCGGTCGACTAGACCTAGAGACCTAAGATGTTACCGTTATACATCTTTTCAACTAACCATAAACCATGTTAGAGCTTCCTGCCCCCTACAGGGAAGAGTCCTCCTAGACTCTGGAAAAGTCTCGAAGAGTACATATACCTATGTATGAATACCAGGCAAGCTAATATAGTGGTCTCGCCCTATATTAAGTAAAGCATAGTTTGTAAAGAACTACTGCGTCAATATGAAATATTGACCAGTAATCCGCACAATACTTGTATTGGACAAAGGTTTATATCCGCATAGGAAGAAACTAATAAAACCGCCCTCGTCCCTTTATGGGACGGAGTCCTCCCATTAGGGGACTTCATAAACCAATGTAACATAGCTTGCATAAAAGAACAATTCTATTATAATTATCCCAGATAAGGTACATAGAATAAATGCTCAATTATACCAATAAATTGACACAGGTGAGAGACGCAAGGTTCTCAAGAACAAGTTTATTGACAGACAATAAATAGACAGGTTAACAACAATTATATATATATATATATATATATATATATATATATATATATATATATATATATATATATATATATATATATATATATATATATATATATATATATATATACTGTATATATATATATATATATATATATATATATATATATATATATATATATATAAAGAGAATAACCCAAAACTTTAAGCATAAGTATGATAGTAAATAGAACTGGTTTATCTGAAAGAAAAAACATCAAATGCCACTTTTTTAAGATACCAAGGTATCAAGTCATAAAAGTCTATATTACAAATCAATCACATTAGCGTTAGAAACGCTCGGCACACATGTCTGCACTTATGCTAGGTTCACCTTTGAAAAAGGAACAGTCTATGTGGGCACTCGGTGCCCTCATTTAGTTTGTAGTACAGTATGTACCTACACACTCACCCTGGACTTAATCGTCCCAATTAAGACCACTGTTCCTCGCAGAGTTAAACAGTAGGGTTATCAACAAGACACATTGCTACCACAGATCTCTTTAGTTCCTCTACATGCTTCGCATAGTGGCGAAAGAACACTCTGGAAGACTTCCAGCCAGTGTATGAACGGAGATGTTCAAAGTCCATACAATTAAAGAAATTTAAGGATGAGGCAACTTTCCTCGGATCGTGACCTGCGGGTGTACTGTCAGGATCCGCTCTGCGAATAAAATATGTGATTTTCGCTCTGAGTTGATTCAGAGATAAATTTGAGCCTGATGTTTCTCCCCTGAATAGTTGACCACCCTTGAAGTCTGAAGTTCTACGAAGATAGACCTTTAGGCATTCTACTGGACAAAGAGATGCATCTTCTTTCAGAGCGCAGATTCACTATGAACTTGTTGAGTCCAGAATGACTCTGAGCTTTTCCGAGTCTTTCTTGGGAACACATAACATCCTCCCTTGGAATTTGATGGACTTCACCTGTTGGTGGGTAACTCATTCTTAGCGAGAAACGTAGGATCTAGAAACAGGTTCAGTTCCCCCCATCCAGGAACTGAACACGACCTGCCTCTCTCGAGAGGGCTACGATCTCACTAACCCTGGCCACGGACGCGAGCGCAAATAAGAAAATAACTTTTTGTGTCAAATCCTTTAACGCACATTCTTCATTGCTCGACTGGGAAGCGAAATGAAGAACTTTGTCTAAAGACCATGAAATGGACTTTGGAGGTGCTGAAGGTCTGAGCCTAGCGCAGGCTTTCGGAACTTTATTAAAGATCTCGTTGCCTAGGTCGATCTGGAAGGCATATAAAATGGGTATCATCAAAGCAGACTTACACGCTGAAATCGTGTTAGCTGCCAACCCTTGACCATGGAGGTGGATGAAGAAAGATAAGCAGAAGTCTGTCGAGATCTCCTGCGGATTCTTTGCCTTTACAAAGACCACCCATTTTCTCCAAGATGACTCATATTGCCTTCTAGTCGATTTGCACTTATATTCCTCTAGGAAGTCTATGCTGGCTTTCGAAATCCCGAAACGCTTTCTCACCGCAAGGGAGAGAGAATCCTGAGCCGCAGGGTCCGGGTTTTCTGTAATGAAGCGCAGACAGTTGACTTCTGGACTCGCTGGGTCAGAACTGGATGTGGTAGTGGCACAAACTTCAGCTGTAGTTCCAACGCCAAGGGGAACCACATGCTGTTCGGCCACTTGTAGGCCACTATTGACGATACCCCCTTGAAGGATCTCAGTTTGTTGAGGACCCTCAACAGAAGGTTGTGAGGGGGGAACAGATAAATCCTGAACCATCTGTTCCAGTCGAGGGACATCGCGTCCACTGCTTCCGCTAAGGGGTCCTCGTACGGGGACACGTACAGGGGCAACTTCTTGTTGTCTTTCGTCGCAAAGAGGTCTATCTGCAGTTCTGGGACTTGATTCAGAATGAAGGAGAATGATCCTGCGTCTAAGGACCATTCCGACTATCGGTGTGAACCTGGATAGAGCGTCCGCTGTCACGTTGCGGACTCCTTGAAGGTGAACTGCCGACAGGTACCACTTCTTCTTTACCGCCAATCGGAAAATGGCCAACATCACCTGGTTGAGAGGTGGTGACCTCGACCCTTGTCGATTCAAGCATCTCACAACTACCTCGCTGTCCATCACCAATCTTATGTGGATCGAGTGACGCGGGGAGACTTTCTTTAAGGTAAGGAGCACTGCCATAGCTTCTAGAAAGTTTATGTGAAAGGTCCTGAATAGCTTGGACCAAGTCCCCTGGACTTTTTTCCGATGAGAGTGACCTCCCCATCCCTCCTTTGAGGCGTCTGAGTGAATCGTCATCGACGGGGGAGGTGGCTGAAAAAGAACCGACTTCTTTAGATGTTTGGCTTGGGACCAAGGCCTAAGAAGAGTACGTAGCCGAGGCGGCACTGGTCTTCTCAGATCTCTTCGCGCGTTTGATGCATACCTTCTCCAAACTCCGGTTGCATCCTTTAGCTGTGCTCTTAGCACTGGGTCTGTCACCGAAGCAAACTGGAGAGAGCTCAGTACCCTCTCCTGTTCGCGTCTTGATATCCTTTCGGAATCTAGAAGTCTCTTGACAGAACTCGCTTTCTCCTTCCTTTTCTTCGCCGGGATGGAGAAACGGTGTGACAAAAGGTCCCAGTGGATTCCCAGCCACTGGAACTTTTGAGATGGAGAAAGTCGAGACTTTTTTCTGTTGATCTTGAAGCCTAGGTACTCTAGGAGCTGGATTACTTGCCTGGAAGCTTGCAAGCATTCTGTTTCGGGTGCTGCCCACACCAGCCAGTCGTCCAGGTAGGCTACTACCTGAATTCCCTTTAGGCGTAATTGTTAGAGAGATACGCTCGCCAGCTTCGTGAAAATCCTTGGGGCTATGTTTAGCCCGAATGGCAATGCTCATGGACCTTGGGGTCACTTGCCATCGTCTCAAGAGTAGTCTGAAGAGACATTGAGGCAGCCAGTCTTTCTTTTGTCTCGAACTCTCTTCGTAAAAGAAAGTCGGAAGCTTGGGGAGGTCCTCGCCGAATTGCTGTCCGGCAATATCAGCCTCCAACTTTCCCACTGAGAACGTCAGATGGACGTCCTTCCAGTCTTTGTGGTCCATAGGCAGGGCCAGCGACAAGGGTTTACACTCCTCCAGGGAGGGGCAAGGCTCGCCGGCCTCGACTGCTTTTAGGACAGCCGCAAACCGTTTCTGTAAAAAGGGGAAGGCTCTAGCAGGAGAGGACACAAAGGAAGGGAGCTTCTTGCTCAATGCAGCTACCTTCGAGTTAGAGAAGCCCCTCTCCTTCATCGAGTATGAAAGTAGAGCTTGAGCCTTAGCATGGTCCATCACTATGACCTCCTTCGGCTCTGTCTCCTCCCTTGAAGCTGGTTCCTTTCTCAGCCGGACATAACAGTCCGGATATGATGCCTTGCTGGGCCAGAATTCCACCTCCTCTAGGGGAACTGAGCCCAGCTTATCCGAGATGAGGATCTTTCCAGTCGTCATCAGCATGTGCTCAGCATACCTCCATGGGTTAGCATCTGAGCACAAGGGAAGGTCTTTCACATTGAGCCTTTTCTGGGGCCCATGTGATTCTGCAAGGCACTGCATCCGCAGTACCATAGCAGACGCCTTTTCCTGATTCTCCTTCTGCATTTGTTGGATCATTCCAACAATCGAAGAGAGGGCCTGTCCCAGCTCTACTGGGAGACTGGCCGATGTTGAGGGAATAGGCTCCGGAATCTGAACCGGAGTAGCCGACACCTCGTCGACCTCTTCCTCTACGACGTCCAGAGCTTGAACTTCATCCTGGCCTTCTGCCAGGAGGTCTTCTTCCAAACGCTCGTCCACGTCAGACATCCTGTCATCTAACTGGATGTCTTGCATCGCAACCGCGACTTCAGCATCCACCTGGATCTGACCTTGGGGGAACTCCTCTTGAGGCTGGAGAATCACTGCATCAGCTGATGCCTTAGGAAAAAGATACGCCCTCATCTTCTCACTTGGAAGATAAGGGCCAGAGGTGTTCATTTGGAAGCCCCTTACCCAGGTACGACGCTTCTCCCTTGCTATATCCCTTGAATCCTAGGGGAATCAAAAGCCTCAGTAATCAGATTAGTGCACACAGTACATACCTGAGGGTCCCAATACTGGAGATCATCCTTGGAGACAGCGCATGCTGTGTGTCTCCTACAAAACTCATGTCCGCAGAGGTTCTTGCTGCGGACGTTGCAGAAAACCTTTCCGCACTTCGGAGGGTCCTCCTGTAAAGAGAAGAAATTTCCATGAGTATCAAGTGAAATATGTATCACTGGATATGCATAGTATAGCATAGCAATTCATAAAGGAAAGACACACACTTGTGTTTCCCTCACAACCCATTGTTGCATCCTTCCAGATAATAAAATCAAATGGTTAATCTCTTCTAGAGTAACCAATGCAAGGTTTCCAAAAGAAACAGGTGAAGCTCACACCTAAGCAATGATTTTAAAATCCTGGATAATAGACAGGAAAGAACTCACTTTCCTATCTGTAGGGCAACAGCAAAGGACTGTGCAAGAAAACACAAAAGTGTTAGAACACACAGTGCTGTACCAAAACCCATACCATAGTTTTCTTCTTACTGTATATGTTATACTGAAGAATACTAGTACAGTATAGGAGGATACGTGCCGGCCGGCACACACCATAACTAGCTTTAAAGTATACTACTTAACAGCTATAAGGCGGCAGAACTCTGGTTCAAATGCATGTGCCGGCCGGCAGTAAATGGCCAATGTCGGCCGGCAATGGCTGCCGGCAATGGCTGCCGGCCGGCAACTACACAAGGTAGTACCCAGCTGCCTGCCACCCTCTTGGTGACCGGCAGACAAGGGCTGACATTAGCCAGTCGGCAAAGGTACAAGACCGATGCCAGCCGGCAGCAAAAGAACCAGAGGACTACACCCGCCCGGCTACCGGCCCCATAGGCCGGCAGCCGGGTCGGGTACAGCACTAGAAGAAAAATAGGATGGATGCCGGGATAAGAGTGTACACTACCTCCAAGCCCGGCAATCCGAAAGAGTGCATATAAGGAAGGGGAGAATCTAATTCAGGCTTCCTGACCAATGCCAACTGGCTCTACAGGTAAGCATGGATGAGGGACCAAGGGAGGTCCGGGTATCACTCAAAATAAAAGACCCTTGCCGGCCAGCAGCTCTGCCGGCCGGCAAGGGGCTGAGTTAATTCCACATCGTAATCTATACTAGGTCCAGATGTAGAACGACGTACAGTACTGTAATGGCTAGGCCATTACAGAGATAGAGGGGGAAGGGACAAAAGAGGGTCTTACCAACCTTGCTTTAGTGACGGATCACCCGCAGCCAAGAAACTTATCTTAGCCTAAGGGAGATCCAAGGGGGGCGGCTAGCAATACTTGCCAGCTCACAGAGCACCAAACCAAGGAAGGTGTGCTACTCCCATGGAAAGAAACTTATCCTCCCCCGAGAACAGCAACAAGGACTAGTCTGGTAGATCACAAAAGAAGGAATCATATCCACAGAAACCTTCGGTAGTGACCTAAGGAGGCTAAGCCACCTTTGTCTGTGTCAGGCCAGCGAGGGAGACTCTACCCCTAGCCAGACAAACACACACTCAGACTAAAAAACTCTGTTGTTCTGTCCCTCTTTGAACCAGACTTACTGGAACAGGAAGGTACAGTAACACCCCAGTATAGTTTTATCGAAAATTAATTCGGAAAAAACCACTTAGGGATAAGCCCAAGGCTTAAACAGAGGGAAAGGGATTGCAGACCTTCTCCGAAGAAAAGAAAGCAACCGGGGAGTATGAGAAAGTATACTAAGGCTCCATAAGCAACTTAGCCTAGGCACCAAGAGAATCGATTACCTAAATCACCGAAACTCACTCGTATACAATCTTGGACATATTCCACACAATCTTAAATGTATAGAACATAGCCTAAAGCTTCAATAAAATTTTAATACACTCGGAAAAACCAAAATCATGCATGAAGTACTAGGACCAAATGACTAGGCTACATGGCCTAGCATAGGCCAGAATGGCGAATACTTCGCCAAAATAATACTAAGCACAGAAGGAAATCCTATGTAATGCTAAATAGCTAAATTTTATTAAAGCAAAACAACCGGGAATATCGCTCTGACTAACTAAACATATACCTAGCGAGCGACAGCGTCCATGACGCCTCCGGTAGGCTACGGCTCTTGTAACAAAGATTAATCGTATTAATCACTCAAAAATTTACCAAGAGCCTACATTTATACATAAAAGACATGGTACTCAACTTATCAGAGGTCGACGAAGACGGAGAAGCTATGAAAAGTAGAATAAATCCAAGATTTGCGAGAAACACAGGAAAAAACACCGAGTTGTTAAGCTACGCAAAAAGGAATACAGATGGCGCCAGGATTGGCGCCAGGCATGCTTACGAATCGGGAGATAGGGAGCCTTGGGAGCGGCTCCCCCTTTTTCTTTCCCGAATTCGTTTCTTGCCAATTGCCCCCTGCGAGACGAATCTCTGTTCGGGATGCAAATTGCCATGTGACGTGTCAAGAATACGTCCTCTGATATGTCGCGATATCCCTTTCAGGAGGGATATTCGCTCCAGGAGTTAGAATTCTGGTACCTTAAGGTAAATTCTCTGGGAATATCGCCGTAGTTGTAATATACCCTTGGAAGCTACCCTATAGGAACTTCCATCAGGACGATATGGCTTGAGCCCAAATATATATATATATATATATATATATATATATATATATATATATATATATATATATATATATATATATATATATATATATATATATATATATATATATATATATATATATATATATATATGTATATATATATATATATGTATATTTATATATATATATATATATATATATATATATATATATATATATATATATATATATATATATATATATATATATATATATATATATATATATATATATATATATATTTATTGACACTTTGTACTGCCGAGACGAACATGTTATACGCTCACTGTGAGCAGTAACGATCGATGGAGACTCAGTTTTTTTAATATTTCCCATATATAATTGAATGATTTTTTAAGAATATGAAAAGATAGAAAATAAACAAATAAATAGATCATTAATTATTCAATTATGAAATTGCGTATATCTGATATTTCACAGATTTCCATTTGTAATGTGGGGACTTGAATAAGAAAATCATTGAAAACTCTTTCTGAATATCTCCAGCTAAAACCGGTAATCAGACGTCCCTATTTCCTTTCTCTGAAGAAAAAAAAAGAAAAAAGAAACAATTGATTTCGACTTTAACTTGTGTAGAATAAAAAAGAAATGCTTTTCCTTTCTTTTTTTTTCCCAAAAATCACAACTTTAATTACCCTTCTTCCTGAGACAGCTGAGCTCTCATTAACCAACCCCAACGCCACACTCCCTTCTGTCGAAGTTCATTCCTCTTTTGCGCACACACAAGCGGATGTGCAAATGTGGACAAACAAAAAAGGGTTTCTTTTCCCAGTGGGATTACCACTTGCAAGACTAGAAAGGCTTAATCATTGCAAAATGTAATGATTTATTTTCCAGTGACAAATTATTCGAGTAGCGAGTCAATGAAGTGCATGTGCAAATCGATTTCCTTTAGTATTGCGGCATAATATTATATATATATATATATATATATATATATATATATATATATATATATATATATATATATATATATATATATATATATATATATATATATATATATATATATATATATATATATATATATATATATATATATATATCAACACTCACACACATATAAAAATATATATATATATATATATATATATATATATATATATATATATATATATATATATATATATATATATATATATATATATATATATATATATATATATATATATATAGAGAAGAGAGAGAGAGAGAGAGAGAGAGAGAGAGAGAGAGAGAGAGAGAGAGAGAGAGAGAGAGAGAGAGAGAGAGAGATTAGAATATTTTTTGCATAGCCAACCAAATTTTACGTTGTAGAATAGCAAGCTTATCAAACTTTGTATGAGCTCTAACGACGAAAGAGACCTTTAGTAAGGAAAAGTTAACATTAATAAAGCATATATGACTGGCTCATTCCCGTAAGCTGATCATATGTCACAGAGATGTGTCCTAATCACGAATCCTGAAAAAAGTTTTTCCACTTTACATATATCAATCATCCATCATAAGTTTCCCCTAAAAACCTCTTTCCACACTAATGACATTAAATCCCAGTGAAGCTTGTACAAAGAGACGAAAGAAACAAACACCTGGATCAGTTTCATACGTTCTGCTTAGAGTACTCCACCCCTGTAGGCTCCCGAACTATTTCCATATTGGAACGATGCATTTACGTCATGTAAACTCGGCAAGAGTATTGTGAATGAATCCTTGTCAGTGGGTTTAAATTCTGCCAGGACCGTAAATACTAACTTCATTTCGTCGTGTCACTGACAGAGGCAGGAACTTTGGGTCTAAATCTTCTTATCCGTTTAAACTCATCTATAAAGCAAATCTAATTAATAAGATAGATACTAAATACTAATTAGTATTTATGTAATATATTTTTGGGAAATTTAGTGAACGGATTCGTTACTTAAATTGTCTCACAAGAAACTGTTAAAATAAGTCGATACAATATATTTTCATTTTATTCACCATCTTTAAAACGTGATATTGCAGTTAAGAAGGAGTTTAACATCGCTGTCTTTGCCTGTTTACTCAGACTATTAGAACGTGTCATTGATTTACTACCATTAAGGATTTTGTTGATATAATCTGTTGATCATTTCACGGGTTTTGAAGAACATAAGCAACTTTGAATAATATTCGAACTTGATTGACGATTTATGATATTTTGAAGAAGTGGCCTCAAAAGGATGAAGATTATGACTTCTAGTTCTTTTTTTTTTTTTTTTTTTTTTTTTTTTTTTTAGTTATGAAGTACATAAGGAAAAGTCTGCGTTGTTGGGGAGGGGTGTTAAACAGGAAGCTGATTTTCAAGTAAACTTTTCACGTTCTGCAATATCTTCGTATATGCTTCTCTTTGGCCATGAAAGATATAATTCATATATCTGTTGGTATTTACACAAGTAAAATCTCTCTCTCTCTCTCTCTCTCTCTCTCTCTCTCTCTCTCTCTCTCTCTCTCTCTCTCTCTCATATGGATTTCAAAAACATTATCGAGTTTGAGTAAAGTTGACTTGAGGTCGGTAGCTTTAGGTTACTGATTTATCACTCACTTCTTGTAACTGAGGAAGAAGAAGAAGAAGAAGAAGAAGAAGAAGAAGAAGAAGAAGAAAAAGAAGAAGAAGAAGAAGAAGAAGAAGAAGCATGGAAACAAAGTTGGGAAGACAGTGTTAATGAAAACAGTAGTGGACAAGTTACAAAAGCCAGAAAGATTCAAGTACGAATTTGTAACACCTTTAGGATATATTTACGACCGCAATTGTGATAGTCAAAGATATATTTAGTTTTAGCCATTAAAAGTATTTTTTTTATTATGAAAAATTCTTTGAAATAGAAAAGGGTATATAGTGTTACAGATCATTACAGAATGGTCTTAAATTATCTTTCAACGTAGATTTTCAAGGAAAGGTGATTCAAAATATAATAATATCATTGGTCCCCCCCAAAAAAAAAATAGAATTTCTGAAGTAAATGGCATTTAAGATTTGAAGAAAATTGCTTGGTAGGAATGAAAAAAAAATATTTGGAAATAATAATAATAATAATAATAATAATAATAATAATAATAATAATAATAATAATAATAATAATAATAATAATAATAATAATAATAATTGCTTATGTCAGGAAGATCGTACATCAGATATGAATGAACGCATTAATTAAATACTGAATAAAATCTTATACAACATTGATAATTTCCCAATAACGATAACAATGATAGGAGTATAATAGTAACATAAGAACTGAAACATATCATATCCATAACCTCACAATGACCTTGTAGCGTTTCAGGACCTTTCTCTTTGTGTCAAGGTCGGACTTTTGACCTTTCAAAAAATGGAAATCGCTTAAAAGTAGATAATCATTTATGGCATTATGCACATTAATATAATCATGCACTTGTAGTTTATGATGGAATTTGTGGAAAGGAAAGCAAAGCTAATAATCACATGATAATGACATCTAGGGAAAAAAATATTAGATACTTTTCTTATAAACTTTTATATTTTTCTTTGTGATTTCGTATACATTGAATACTAACACCTGCGGTTATTTTTCATATCAAATTATTTCTTTTACTTTTGAATTTTTTCTATTAAAATATTAAAATGGAATTTCCTGTTAGAATTACATGGATTTATCGGATGTATCTTACATTTTGGTGATTCAATTCACTATTGGCAGTTCCTGATCCTTCTCATCGATTTATTGGTCAGGACTTTTCATATTCATCGAAGTTTAAAATAAAATAAAAGTGGTTTGGTTAAGCCAAAAAAAACACTATATATTCATCTCTTTTATAATATTATTAAGAAAGAAATTATATTCAAAGTTTATATGCAAAACCACTTTGTTCAAAGAATATGAAATGTATAAAATGGGATCCAGCAAAACTAGATTGATAAATAAGGGGCTGCTATGATCTCCTTTGGTTACTTCTTTTTTTTTATTATTGTTAAGAATGAGTATGCATAGAAAAACAGTGTTTAAGTTTGCAGTTTCTTTTCAGCATACCAATTTTTGCATTAATTATTTATACAAACACACCCACGAAAATTGGTTACCAATATCTGCTGTGGTAAAAAAAAAAAAAAAAAAAAAAGTAGTCTAGTGATCACATCATCATTTCTAGGAGTTTGTCGTGACACCGGACACCTGCTGTCTCACACACACACACACACGCATGCACGCGCGCGCACACACACACACACACACGTATGTATATATATATATATATATATATATATATATATATATATATATATATATATATATATATATATATATATATATATATATATATATTATTACTAGTTGGAAAAAGGAATGGATATAACCTTATTCGTCAAAACTAATTTGCCCTCATCAGGTTTGTATTGATATAACAGAAACTATTTTCTTTACTAATAAAGAAACCACTTTAAATTGATTTTTGTGTGTGGCTTCCCTTCCTTTCTGGATAAAATGGAATACTTCTATTTAAGATATTATCAAATTAGATTTGGGGTTTGAATAATATAATGAATATCGGAAGTTTGAGAAATAGTTTATTGAAAAAAAGTTTGATCTTTGTGGGGGGTTGAATACGCACTCAATTGATTTCTTTTTTTATTTGTTAAAGTATTTAAATATATATATATATATATATATATATATATATATATATATATATATATATATATATATATATATATATATATATATATATATATATATATATATATATATATATATATATGTTTGTTAATGTGTTTAGTTTGTTTGTTTTCACTTAACTGGCTTTATAGTTTATAGAATTTTTTTTTAATCTTTGTGGGGGTGGGGTTGAATATTCATTCAATTAATATATTTTTTATCTATTATGTAATTGAATGTATATGTGTTTGTGAATGTGTTTTGTTTAACTGTTATCTTTTGACTGGCTTCAGTATATATTCTCATCATATTTCGTATTAAAATCTGAAGTTATTAACGACAATCAAGTTATCATTTCTGTTGT
>NC_090734.1:90642668-90645168 GCF_036898095.1 Palaemon carinicauda
ATATATATATATATATATACTTATATATGTAAACATAATATATACATATATATATATATATATATATATATATATATATATATATATATATATATATATATATATATATATATATATATATATACATATTTATATATACATATTTATATATATAAATATGTAAAGCTCTGTTGATGAACCTCGATGCTTATGGAGGTGTAGACCCAAATGGTATTTTTTCCTTTGTTTTATATAAAGACGGCAGATTTCTTAGCTTCAAAGTTATCAGTTATTTTGCGCAAGTTAGCAAGAAGAGGAGCTTTTAGCACTTGTTGGAGAATTGGTAATGTTACTCCTCTATGTAAATGTGTTTGTGGTAGCTCAAGTCCCACTGATTACCGCCCAATTTCCATAACTCCCATATTATCTAAAGTTTTTGAACGTCTTCTGGCAAAACGTCTTAATAGGTTTGCTGAAGGTAATCATCTATTCCCTAGTTTGCAATTTGGTTTTCGGAAAGGCCTTGGAGCATGTGATGCCCTTCTTACAATCTCCAATGCAGTACAGAAATCCCTTGATTGTGGTCGGGAAGTTCGTATGATTGGCCTTGATTTTAGTGCTGCCTTTGACCATGTTAATCATGAGGCCCTTGTTTTCAAACTGAAACGGTTGGGAGTGGGTGGGTCGTTTCTTAGCATTATTATTGATTTTTTAAGTAGTAGATCTCAAAGAGTTGTTGTTGATGGGCACCATAGTGAGTATAGGAATGTGATATCCGGTGTTCCACAGGGTAGTGTTCTTGGCCCATTACTTTTCATACTATATACACATGACATGTGGTTTGGCCTAGAAAATAAGCTTGTTGCATATGCAGATGATGCTACTCTCTTTGCATCAATTCCATCCCCTGAATGTAGATCTGGGGTTGGTGAATCCCTTAATAGAGATTTAGCTAAAATTAGTGCATGGTGCAAATTATGGGGTATGAAGTTGAATCCTAACAAAACTCAAAGTATGATTGTAAGTAGGTCAAGGACGGTGGCTCCTCAACATCCGGATCTCAGTATTGATAATGTTTCTTTAAATTTGTATGACTCTTTCAAAATTTTAGGCGTGATTCTTGACAGCAAATTTACTTTTGAGAAACATATAAGGTCTGTGTCTTCTTCAATTGCACAAAAATTTGGCTTATTGAGAAAGTCTTTTAAGATATTCGGTGATCAATCTATTCTGAAGAAGTGTTTTAATTCTTTTATTCTACCTTGTTTTGAGTATTGTTCTCCGGTCTGGTCTTCAGCTGCTGATTCTCATCTTAATTTGTTGGACAGAAACTTACGGTCTATTAAATTTCTTATTCCTGATCTAGATATTAATCTCTGGCACCGTCGATCAATTAGTTCATTATGCATGTTGCATAAGATTTTTCATAACTCTGACCATCCTTTACATTCAGATCTCCCTGGACAATTCTATCCTGTTCGTAATACTAGGCAGGCAGTTAATTCTAATAGCCAGGCCTTCTCCATCATAAGACTCAATACTACGCAGTACTCTAGAAGTTTTATTCCAGCTGTTACCAAGTTGTGGAATGATCTTCCTAATCGGGTTGTTGAATCAGTAGAACTTCAAAAGTTCAAAGTTGGAGCAAATGCTTTTTTGTTGACCAGACGGACATGAGTCTTTTTATAGTTTATATATGACATTTTAGTTGTTGACGTTGTTAATAGTTTATATATGATATATCTCTTTTGACATTACTTTTTTTAGAATGATTTATTGTTAATTTGTTTTCTTCAGTTATTTATTTCCTTATTTCCTTTCCTCACTGGGCTATTTTTCCCTATTGGAGCCCCTGGGCTTATAGCATCTTGCTTTTCCAATTAGGGTTGTAGCTTGGATAGTAATAATAATAATATATATATATATATATATATTATATATATATATATATATATATATATATATATATATATATATATATATATATATATATATATATATATATATATATATATATATATACCATACTTGTGACATTCTTTTTTATTAGAACATTTACATAAGAAACATTAAATAATGAAACTTTTTCTATTTTTAATTTCTCTCGTTTCTATCGTATTTTGGAAAACGGAGAGCATATACTCCAAAAATATAAGATTAAAATTTTGAACCATGTACCGACATATTTTTTTTATACAAATAACTATTATTTAAAAACGTGGGAAAAATTTTCAATGTAAGTTACCTTCAAGATAAAAATCTTATTGAGCAGCGAAATATTTTCAAGAATTCCCAATGAGATTATGCCATGGAATCTATGCTGTAACATTTAACACGTACATTCTAAATCTAATTATGTATCTGCATAACTATACCACTTTCTGGTTTCTATTTCTCATCGCGAGAAATAAACAGTTTTCGTAAGTCTTACATCGAAAAATAAATATTTTTTCTTTCGAATAGCATATTCTATATAAAAAAATATATCTTGATTTATTTTTCAAAAATACAGTTCTATAGA
>NC_090734.1:90650168-90652668 GCF_036898095.1 Palaemon carinicauda
TGTCCAGTCATTGAATGGATAGTTTTAAGACTTTCAATGGAAGGACGGAGAAGATAGGAAGAAGGAAGAGGAGGTAAGTAAAAGATTAAAAAGAGATAGAAAAAGAGTAAATGAATAATTGAAAGGGAAAAGGCAAACATTTAAGTCTATAAAATAAACATCACATGTTATTTTTTTTTCGTTTTGTTTAAAAAATATTAGTTTTGATTAAAATTCGAGATAGAATAATATTCACAACAACGAAGAAAGTATAGAAGAAGATTAGACAGACTGTAGAATATAGGCAACTGAAATAGTTATATATTAAATGCAAGTCTCATGGTCTGAGAGGGATCCTTTCACTTGGTTCGAACAGCACAACATTTTAGCCTACTTACTTCACTCTCCGCTACTGTACGACACTGGAGATTATACCGGTCAATGCTATCTCATAGAGATAATCATAAGATTATAAAGATTATCCAATTAATGCTATGAATACCAATTAATGTAAAGCTTCCTTCGCGTCAAGGAAATGTGGTCAACTGTAACGGAAGTAACACAAGAAGTCCCTCATTGGTATTTTGAACAGACGTCACTTAGGGTCGACAATAAGTCAGAAAAATCACCAGATATTTCATCATCATTATCATCATCGGTTATACAATAAGCCTCGGTTAGATTTCGCCAGTCGTCTCTATCATGATCTCAACCACATATGGCACTCGAGTAATCTCTCTTATGGTATAATTTCTAATCCTGTCCTGCCATTTCACTCACAATATTCTTTTGTGGGATGTGTTCTCAAATCTACAAAATCTGTTGGATATTGTTTCATTGGCATACCACGACCCATGTCCATACAGTAATAACGAACTACCTAAACTTTTTTCAGTCTTTCATTAAATTCCAATTATAAAGTCCTTATATTAAATAGCAAAGTTCGTAAATCTTTAAATGATTCTACCTTATAAATCTTTTCTCCTTCCAATGAGATTTCATCTTTCATTGCATCCAAGACTGTACGTCTGTATTACTAGTTATGTAGCAATTTTTTAACCATTTTCTCTCTTCATCACAAGGCTCAATGCTTCACAGCATTCTGGAAGTTTTATTGTAGCTGTGACCATATTGTGGAATGATCTTCCTAATCAGGCAAGAGAATCGGTTGAGGTTCATAAGTTTGAATTCTAAGCCAAATATTATTTTGTTCAATAGGTTGGCATAAGTCTCATCCTAAGATGTTTTATATTACTTATCCATTACTTCTTATGTATAGTTTACCTTTTTTTTTTTCATTCATTATATCACATGACAATTTTCACTATTAGAGCCCTACTGCTTGTTGCATCTTGCTTTTCCAACAAAGGTTGTAGCTCAACTAATAACAAAAAGGATGATGATAATCATGAACACTTTTATCGGTGGATCTTCATAAGTTTGAATTTTCAGCAAAATATTATTTTGTTCAACAGGTTGGCATGAGTCTTATTTTAAGAAGTTTAATATTTCTTATTCATTACCTCTCATGCATAGTTTACCTTTTTTATTTCCTTATCCCACTGGACTATTTTCACTATTGGAGCCTTGATGCTTGTAGCATCCTACTTTTCCAGCTAAGGTTTTAGCTTAACTAGCAAAATAAATGATGATAATAATCATGAGATCTTTTTTGTTATTGAGATTCCACTGAAGACATTAATAACGTTAAATTCCTAAACTACACGAAAACTAAACCCGGTACTCTATCACAAACATGAACTGTGGATATATTTACCGTTATCATTCCTTCTAAAATCTATAGTGTAGCCTTTTCTGGTTAAGAGTAAGTCTTTCATAACACTAAAAGTAACTTCTATTACAGAAACTGTCATAATTAGTATTTCAGAAATACCTCCTAAAAAAAAAAAAAAAAAAAAAAAAAAAAAAAAAAAAAAAAAAAAAAAAAAAAAAAAAAAACATTATTACTTTAGAATAACAGCTTGTAAGCTCCACATTTAAAGGTTTTCACTTATTAACTGTAATTATGGACTCAATGGAAGGAAGTGACACTTGAACAAGCCTAAGTAACTGATTAGTCTGGTACAAGTCACAACGTATTTTCAGGTATTCAAGGCTTAAAGAATAACTAGCTAGAACTGATAGCCATTCTCTTTATTTGAAATAACAAATTAATACCTTTACTAATGACAAATATTGAAAATTACCAAGTGTTCGTAGTCTAGCAAGAAGCTGCATCCAAATACTTTATGAAAAGGCAACTTCAGAAAAATGGAAGTTACCATCAACAACTTATTATAACTTTTTAAACAAGGAATGAATGTTAAATTTAGAAGGAATTTACTCAATGTTTTGATCATCCCCATCATCTTATAAAGAAGCGTGAGGCTAAACTAAGGATTCCAACCCCTTCCTTTATATCATTTGAAACTTGTACAGGAGCTGCTGCTCATTTGGTTATATACAGTTTCTGAAATTTCAGGATTAATGTAAACCCTTTGAAATGGCACCTCATGTGCAT
>NC_090734.1:90657668-90665168 GCF_036898095.1 Palaemon carinicauda
CCGCAGTCTTCGGAAAATTCAAACGTCTGGCACCGGAACGTTTGACAGCCGTCAAACAGACAATCGACTAAATGGAAGAAATCGACCTTTGTCAAAAGGCCTTCAGCCCCTGGTTGTCACCCTTACAAGTCATTCTGAAGAAAGACGGCTCCCTCCGTCCGTGCGGGGATTACAGGTGCCTTAATATGCAAACAGAACCGGATCACTACTCACTACCAAATATTGCCGACGTGACCTCCTACTTGCACAAAGCAAAGGTTTTCTCCACGCTCGACCTCCTGAAGGGGTATTATCAGGTGCCTATGAACCCAGATGACACCCCCAACACTGCCATCACCACTCCGTTTGGTACATACACCTTCAATTACTCTTGTTTTGGCCTTCGTAATGCTGGGGACATAGATGACATCTGAGGGGACCTCCCCTTCTTTGTATGTTATGTGGAAGACATACTTGTGTTCTCTTCCTCAAAAGAAGAACACCTCTGTCACCTGCGCATCATGCTCGACCTCCTGCAACAAAAAGGCCTTGTAGTCCGGTACAACAAGTGTACCTTTGGCGCCCATGTAATGTCGTTCATAGGGCACCCCATCACTCCTGAAGGACTCCATCCCCTCCCTGAGAAGGTACCATCCGTTCAGAACTTCCCAATGCCCTCGAGCGTCAAAGCTCTGCAGGAATTCTTGGTCGTGATCAACTATTATCACCGTTTTCTGCCAGCAATTGCCGCCACTCTTGCTCCCCTCTACACCTTCCTCAAGGGCAAGCAAAAGACCTGAAGTAGGGTCCCCTTCAAGAAGCGGCCTTCTGCAATGCAAAGAAGGCCTTATTAACCGATGCAGCTCTCACTTTTCCTATCCCACATGCCCCTCTCCTTCTCTCCACCGATGCCAGCGACGTCGCTATTGGTGCAGTACTCGAACAGGTGGTCAACGGCTTGCTTCATCCATTGGCCTTCTTCAGCAGATAACTGTTCAAGGCAGAATCGGGTTATTCTACCTTCAATCGTGAATTCCTGGTGGTGCACTTGGCTGTCTGTCCTTTTCTCCATTTCTTAGAAGGTAAGCCCTTCGTCATTTGCACAGACCATATGCCTCTGTTGCACGACTTCACTTAAAAGGCTGACAAGGCTGACACCTGGTCTGCCCGTCAACGCCGACATCTGTCTGCCGTGGCTGAATACAATTGCACCCTTCAACACGTCCCTGGGAAAAGGAATCCTATTACCGATGCCCTGTCAAGAAACATGTTGGCTGAAGCCCAACGACGGGATCCAGAGTATCAAGAATGTAGGATATCCTGCACATCCCTCCGTTGGGAACACATCCCCTCAACGAATCTAACACTAACCTCCTCTGTGAGGTCAGTACTGGTAGACGCCAATTTCATTCACGGCCTTTCACATCCCTCGTGCTGTTCTACTGCACAGCTGCTGAAGATTAAGTACATTTGGCACGGCATTTCTAAGGATGCTAAGGATTGGGTCCGCGCTTGTACTTCTTGCCAAACTTCCAAAGTGCATCGACACAACCTCAGCATCGTTCCGCCCTCATTCACGTCGAGGTTGTAGGCCCCCTACCCACATCACAAGGTCATTGATACCTGTTTACCGTCATCGACTGCTCTACTCGTTGGCCTGAAGCCATTCCCCTGGAAACTGCAACGTCCGCCTCATGTACATATGCTTTACTCTCAAGATAGATTGCAAGATTTGGTATCGCTGAGCATTTTACTTCTGACAGGGGTACCACTTTCCCCTCTCAATTGTGGACATCATTAGCGAATCTACTGGCAATCACCTTACATCAGACAACTGCCTACAACATCGCTGCCAATGGATTGGTTGAATGTTTTTATCCCACCCTCAAAGCAGCTTTGATGTCCCGCTGCAAGGATTCCAACGGGTTTATTCAGCATCCCCGGGTCCTCCAAGGACTAAGAACCACTCCTAAAGACACCCTCAACGTGTCGGCAGCTCATACGGTGTATGGCCACCCGTTGGTCATCACTGCCGAATTTTTTCCTTCTGCAACCTCCTCCGACGGTCTCCACCTCATATGTCAAGTCGTGGTAAAATTTACTCCATACAGCCAGAAATACAAGTCCCTAGACTTGCACTCAACAACGTATGTCTTCCTACGCCTCGACACTAGCAAGCCACCGCTAACAACACTTACACTGGCCCTTTCCTTGTGATCCGACGCAGTCCGAAAACATTCCTAATAAACAATAGTGGCAAAGAAGACTGGGTCTCCATTGATCGTCTAAAACCTGCGTATCTCCTGCCAGATGACCCGCCTACAGTTCGCCTCTCTAGATCAGGGTGCCCTATTTACCATGTACAGTATGTAATTTTTAGCAGGGGAGCCATGTACCAACTGTGCGTCACATGATCGTACATAGTAACGACATTTCATTTTGTGTATATAACATGCTTGTATCTTCACCCTCCCCTCACACTGATAAGGACCTGAAATAACATGTCTGTTTTTTCTCACTGTTAACTGATAACCGGTGCGGTGTCGGTTGAACATAAAATCGGCTGTAATGTCTTTTATGCTCTTTTTGCCTGGAGTTTATTTATATATAAACGAATGTCCTGTAATAAAGTTACTCAGTTGCTTTCATCCTGCCTTCAAGTCACAACTTTTTCTCGGCCCGTCACCGAATCATGCGTTGGAGGCACATCCTTATTTAGGAACAATTGACAGTCCCATGTGAGTATGTTGATAGATACAAAATGGAAGACGGATGGACGTTGTAAGGGGTTTTGGCGGCAAGCAGAAAGACAAAGGTTATGTCGTTTTCCTAAAGAAGTAAATGCCATTATAACTAAGTACTAGTCATATCACAGTCAGTTATCATCTCTCAATGACATTTAATATTTCACCAATCGTATTATTTTATCATTATATCAACATCATAATAATTATGATTTGCTTATAAAGTCATGCTCATCAGATTTCCATTCAAAAAGTAAATATTCGTAAAGCTTTTAAAAAATTTATTAATTTTCTCTGGAATGTTGTTAGGAATAGGACCCTTTCTGCGCTCGACCTTGTATTCCTAAAAGTCCTGTAACTGCATTGGGAACTTATTTTGAGAAGGAATTGCTGGAAGGAACCATCTTCATATCTTCACATACATTGATACTGGATTTTCTATTTTCAATGTTATTACCATTGTTGCTTGAATTGCAATGCATCCTCTCTCTCTCTCTCTCTCTCTCTCTCTCTCTCTCTCTCTCTCAATGATACTACATATATGTATACTCATATATTTTAAAATATGATTACTGTTCTGTCTGTTATTGCATATAACTAAATATTTTTTAGGCAAATTAACTTCAAGGTTTTGTTTTTGATAGGCTGAATCATGCGTTTTTTTTCGTATTCTAAACAAACCTAAATAAATTTTCGGATATTACACTCCCCATTCCAAACGAATCTAACTCTAAATGTTTAGTGTTAAGAATTATATATTATTATATATTTAACTATAATGGGTATATTCTTCACCACAAAGAACCTTTTTATCTTTGCTTAAAATGATAAAGTTCCATGTGGACCAATAAGTATGTCAACCCTATTAATTCATACTCTTCCACTCTTGCTTCCATCTCTGACTCTCCTTCAGGTTTCCCGATTATCTCCTCCATTCTTCTCCCTCTACACTGAGCTCCAATTCTACCGGATGCTTTCAACAAAGTTTTTCCTTCGCTAATTTTCTCTGAGAATCTTCGTTGCATGGAAATGCCCTAAAGACGAAATATTTACCCTCATTAACTCACTCGGATTGTATATGGCCTGTAATGGCCTAAGCGCTTTAACACAGGAATTTGGAAGGATAATACCCACGTAATACTTTCCGTTTAATATTCGTCTTATGGACTTTTGACGGTCGGGTTTGCAAGGGCTAGGGAGCTTATGAAATAGTGCTTAAAATAGCATAAAAGTTTTTTAGGTTTTTCTTGTTTACCTAGAAATTTTAAGAATAAATATGCAAATTACAGAATCCCTATGGTATTGTGCTTACATTACTAGACTTACACCCATTGCCTTGCGGTGCTTAAAGGAAAATACGTCGCAAACTTAATCAATTTTATCGGTTCCTTAGCCATCATTTCAACCGTGTTTATCGAACAATGTGTTTAAGAATTTTTTTTTTTTTTTTTTTTTTTTTGCAGTACGGAGTTTTATGTTTATATCTAATAATACTAAAAGAAATGCAAGATACTCATATGAAATTTACAGATATTCATCTATTAACAATTATCACCTTACGAAAAAATATTTGATGACGAGTATTTTTAATTTTTCTCTAATATTCATCTTATTACGCTAATAAATCACATTTAATTTCAATAATATTTCCAGTACGTTATTTCAGTAAGTAAGTTCAATAGTAGTCACCGCACCAAACTTATCATAGATTGAACATACCCGTAATAGACATCTGGTATAAGTGGAAATAGCTAATGATGATAAAAGATTTTTAATCAATATAGCAATTAGTATATCACTTAATAATCACCCCGAAAGCATCAGAGAGCATATTATTCTCCAATGAAAATAATCTCATATTATAAATAAGTTGCCGAGTTTTTTTCTGAAGGTATATTATCTGTGATATCAAAATTACGCTGGATCAAATATAATCTTATATATTAATGAAGGCCTTTTCTTTTTTTTTTGGATGTTAGCATTTGTACCAAAGACTTCACCAAAAAAATCCATATCTTTTTACTTTACCATGCCTACAAATAGAGTGATAATTGTACAATAAGGAGAGAGAGAGAGAGAGAGAGAGAGAGAGAGAGAGAGAGAGAGAGGTTTCAATGAGACGACACTGAAGTCTTAAGTTTCTTCTTTCCTCTTTACCTGAAACTACGAAACATTGTCAAGAGCTAAATTAATTCTGCTGACCTTGCTCCGCATATCATTTTAGTCATGGACGGTTTAAAAATGACATTTACTATAAATAGGTACTTTTTTTATCTATAAATGCAATTTTATACTCTTTAATAAAGATTTGATGTCTATATAGCCTTTTCTTGGCTTATATGCGAATAAATTATATAATCACAATTGGGTTGCACTTAGTTTTATACAATTCATCAGGCTATGTCGAGAAAACATCTATGTTAATTTCAACCTACTCAATGGTCCATCAATGTTTTCTTAAGACAGATTGTTTAGCAAAACAAAGAGTTTTACCCGAAAAATGTCTTAAACCAACTGAGCAAAAATCTTCTACCTTTTGAAAATGCTCTCAATTGCCAAATCTCTTCTCGGCCATCGTAAGTCTTGCTATCGAAAGAATAAATGGCAGGATTATGACATAAGGGAATTTGGAAACCTTGTGCTGTCTTCTGTCTTCTTTACATTGGTCATTTATTTATTTCAAGTAATGTTTTGTAGCAAAATGGTTCGATACAAAGTTTGAATAAGTGATAGAATATGCACTTTGGAACTTCGGTGACCTATCTCCAAACATCATCTGACAATATTTTTTTTTTCTCTCACTCTCTCTGTATATATATATATATATATATATATATATGTGTGTGTGTGTGTGTGTGTGTGTGCGTGTGTGTGTGTGTGTGTCTGTCTGTCTCCATCTGTTGTTACTGAATACAGAATCTCTCTCTCTCTCTCTCTCTCTCTCTCTCTCAACACAGAGGTCCTTACAGAACCATCCGGATCTCCCTCAATGGTCCCTACAGCATCTTCATTATCCTCCTCGCCTGTCATATCCTCCATAAATGAGCCTCTTCAACCACATCAATCATTAAGACAGTTCATAGCCTCCTCATGTCTTAACTCAAGGACGAAATCGATCCTTCAGGGATCGTTACTTAAAGGACTTTATCGCCAAGAAAGATTTGGAAGGGAATTTGGCTGGTGTCATCTCAGGCGATGCGTTATTAATAACAATTGAAAATGTCACGGTATTTTACAATCTGCTCAATATTTTCTAACGTTTTAGAAATTGTTACGACTAAACACTTCTCTCTCTCTCTCTCTCTCTCTCTCTCTCTCTCTCTCTCTCTCGTCACCTTCAATATATCATCGAACATTATCTCCTGGAGTTTTACCTTTTCTTGCTTGACGCGTGTAATGTTTTGCTTCAATCTGAAACGATAATGATATTTTTTTTTCTAGCAAATATTTTTCAGTGTTCTTGTTTTAGGTACAAAAAATTCGTACATAAACCAAATTTCTCTGGTGCGAGTTTCTGGGACTAAATTCTTTTCATAGAGCGGGAATTCTAATTGCTTAACTTTTTGACGAATGAATTCCGTTTATCTTGATTACTGTGTCACAAGGATTTTATATCTATTTAACTCTTCATTGTTAGGATAATTTTATATGTATACACACACACATACACACACACACACACACACACACACACACACATATATATATATATATATATATATAGTGAGGTAGGTCGTTGCTCCTGGCGAGCTTCAAAGATAAAATAAAAAGGAGGACGAATAGTCTGGATAACATCTTTCAATTTATTGGTGCCGACGTTTCAGGACTCATCCCATTATCAAGGCTAAAATGGACATATAAAACATTATAAGCAAAACTCAGTAAAAATATATAAAATACAAAAAAAGACAGTCAAAATTAAAATTGAAATTATAAACACAGTTACAAGTAAAATATGGAGATAAAAATATTAACTAAGAGAAAAGTATCTTAAAATGAAATATACAAAAATCAAAATTGTCTAAGGAGACCAACCTGTCTGGAACAGACTAGAGTACTGAGTGACTATCTGAAGGACAGTACTCAGGAGGAAAATTCTAAAATTGCCAGCTTAAGCGATGTGGAGGGGGACAGAGGATAATTGGCTGTTTAGTTTAGGAGCCTTTTCTTTAATCATTAACGATTCCAATACTAGTAGAGAGGAGTTATTTGGCGCTTGAGCTATGATTTCAAAGTTTTTATATGCAATGTTGGTCTTGCATTTACTTGCATGTTCTCTGATGGTTGAGAATTCTTTGGTTGTGAGCGCACATCCAGTTCTATGACTCACTCCCCGATGCGCATCTATGCGAACTTTCAGCAATCTTTTTGTGGAACCCACATAATTTCCGAGATTACATCTCGGACAAGTAAACATATAGAACACTGAAGAACGCATTAGGTCGGGGAGAGAATCCTTAATTCTAAACATAGATCCCACTGTCAGGGGATTCTTAAAAATAAGTTTAAAATCCAGACTTGGAAAATTGTTTAAAATGACCTTTTTAATTTGTTTCCCATATTTTCCGTTGTTAATAAAAGACAAAGAGGCATAGAAAATCATTTTTGGTACTGTAGGAACTTGAAGTTTAGGTTGGTAATGTTTGGTCAGAAATTTGTTAACTAATCTATAAAATATTTTAGTTGGAAAACAGTTATCCTTGAAATGCTGCTTTAAAAAGACTATTTCATTATGAAAGGATGTCCAGTCAGACGAAAGGTAAAATGCCCTGCAGAT
>NC_090734.1:90670168-90672668 GCF_036898095.1 Palaemon carinicauda
TGAACACCAGACAGGAGAACAATACTCAAATAAGGTAGAATGATAGAATTAAAACACTTTTTCAAGATAGATTGATCACCAAAAATCTTGAAAGACTTTCTCAATAAGCCAATATTTTTTGCAATTGAAGAAGACACAGACCTATTGTGTTTCTCAAAAGTAAATTGGCTGTCGAGATTAACACCTAAAATTCTAAAACAGTCATACAAATTTGAATTTTGTGTTTTGAAAAGAACCTAGAGTTACACTAGGAACAGAATAATATATCAAAGACACATACACACACACACACACACACACATATATATATATATATATATATATGCTTCAGTGAATCTGTATAATCAGGGAATATATATATTCTCTGATATTTTCAAGGAATGTGCATAATGTCTGATTCACTCACAGGATATGTATATTCCCTGAAATTTTTAGTGAATATACATATTCCCTGATTATTCGGCCTTATTATTATACAAATTCCCTGAATCGTGTTTGGTATGAAAGAACAATGAAATAAATAGCTGAAACGATAAACAAAGCCTTGTTTTCACAATGTAAACTTGTATGGTATGGTAGAATAATGGAATAAATCACTAAAAACAGTAATACACTTCTGTAATATTTTATTTATCACATAAAACACTTGGATGTAACAAAATTTATTATGAACGGAAAATAAAACTTGTCTGTCACAAAATACTCATTTAAAATAAAACTAGTAAAAAAAAAATAAGGATCGTTCTAATATATAGAACGAAGCCCTGTTTTCACAATGCAAACTTGCATGGCATCGTGAGTTGCATTTAACTTTCAGCTTAAAAACATTTACATCGATTTGTTTGACGACGTTTTGAACCAGCATAGTTGCATTTGGCGAAACCTTGACCACCTGACTTCGACTCTTGCTACACAGCAGTTCGAAGCGAAACAATCCTATCGGTTGTCACATGGTCCTTTGAATACAGTTCATACGTACATAAATCCAACTTATTCCTTGTTCCCGACGTTTCCGCGGTCCATAATACGACGACTTCGTTTAACCATACGTTCAGCTTGTGAAAGCTATGCTTTGCACGCACGATTTTGCTGAGAGGTAATATTCTTTTGACGAACGGAGAGTGGTGATGTTGGTTCGACAGCAGGTGGTTCAGCAGTACCTGTTTCGACAGCAGATGGTTCGGCAGTAACTTGTTCGACAGCAGGTGGTTCGACAGCTGCAGAGAGAGAGAGAGAGAGAGAGAGAGAGAGAGAGAGTGAGAGAGAGAGAAACATTACATTCACTACAATCCACATAATAACATAAAAATACAGTGTATTGAGGGAAATTTGTTATCCGTTCGACAATAAGGATACCCTACTGACTAATCTCTAATCACAGTCATACACAATACTCCCAGTGCAGTGACTTGTTCGACAGCAGGTGGTACAGCAGTAACTTGTTCGACAGCAGGTGGTTCAGCAGTAACTGGTTCGACAGCAGGTGGTTCAGTAGTAACTGGTTCGATAGCAGGTGGTTCATCTGAAGTTGTTTCTTCCGTAATTACTGCCAGTAAATCGTCCTCACTTTGGAGACGGTGAATTACATCATGTGGAAGAGCTGAAGTTGTCAGTCCTACTTTTGCATCGGATCCAAACAATGCAGCAAATGGTGACCTTCTAATGCCAGAATGGTAGCTAGAGTTTTTTGAAACTGCACAAATTTTAAGCCAACTGTCCAGTCTGTTGTATTATTATCACTCAACCAGGCTACCAACATATCTTTAATATCACAGTTTGCTCGTTCAACTGACCCCTGGCTCTGAGGATGTCTAGGTTTTCCATGAACCATTACGAGATCAGGCCAAAGCAGTTTAAGGTCTGTAATAACACAAGCAGTAAACTCCGATCCGTTGTCACTTTGTAGAATTTCCGGTGCACCAAGTAAAAGAAAAATATCCAACAGCTGATACGCAACTTCTGCAGTACGTTTTGATGTGAGAAGTCTCAATACACAGAACTTTGTAAGATGATCTTGGTAGACCATTATCCACTTATAGTTGCCTTGCTTCATCGCCTGCATGTCTACAAGGTCAACTTGTGATCTGGAGCCAAAGATCTTTGTCAGAATAGGTCGAACAACAGTCCCTTTGGTTGTTGGTCGCTTACGTTTACGTTGATAGTCGATGCACAGTGATTTGTAAATAGATATTGCATCATGGGTAATGTTGGTATACTTTTTAGATAATTCCTTTACCATTTTATCGCGCCCTCCGTGGCCAGTCGGAATATGAACACACTTAATAATGTCGAATGTATCCTCCAATGTAGCAAAATAGATAGGATCTTCATTGGCAGTCCGTCTTCTAATCGACTTGAGAACATCACCACACTTGAGGATCTCATACTTCTTCAGAAGGTAGTATCCATGAGGCATCTTTTTGCCTGACTTTTCAATTGCTGTCAGTTCTGAAATAATTTCATTATACTGTTCTTTTGGAAGCAAGACAGATTTCTTTCC
>NC_090734.1:90680168-90682668 GCF_036898095.1 Palaemon carinicauda
TTAATGTTTTGATTCTTTTCTGTGTTTACCAAAATCCTTGGTGGGGATAGACATCAAAGTTTACTAGTGAGGAATTCGTTTGCTAAAGTGACCACTTTGGGCCCAAGGTCTCCAGGACCTACTGCAGCTGCTGGCTAATGTTAGACTTTTGATGACTGTGTCACCCATTGTTGACGGCTTTTTGCAGGTGGATTTTTGCCACCTGCAGGGTTTTGCAGTTCCTACATGATCTCTTCTGCAGTCTGCAGAGCCAACGCAGAAATCCGTGATTTGAGGTGGAATCGGGGGAGACACTCCCGTCGACGTATCCTCGTCATGACCAGCTGCAGGAGCCTTGGAGCTCTCAGTGTCAAGTAGGGAGATAGTTGCCACGTAGAAAAGATAAATTGCAGAGTGCCTGTGGAGCCGCTACCCTCATTTGGAACTGTGGGTTTTTTTTTCCGCCAACCTCAGAGTGTCAGAGTGTGAGAATATGTATGTATTTAGTGTTGTTTTGTTTAGTTTTTCAAGTTTTTTTTCTTCTTTTTTTTGGACTCTCTCTAGTTGAGAGTGTGATGTTTCCCATAAGGGGATTTTGTTAATTATCAGTTTCGTGTTTACATATCTAAATATTTGACTCTCTCTCATTGAAAGTGTTGTGTTTCCCGTTGGGGAGTTATTTAATTAATTGTTATTTGTTTAGTGTTAAACTGTTAAATATTTAGGTAGTCACAAGGTTGACTTTTCTAAAAATTGTTGTTAATAAATATTGTTAAGTTTTCTCAAGTGTTTTCGTTTCCACTGACCAATTTGTTATGTCGAATATCATAAAAAATCGCAGACTCTCTCTTATCGTGCAATAAGAACTTGCACCACGGCCCGACAAGGGTCGTAACATATTTGACGACCATGACAAGATAGAAGAGCTTAGGATATCCGTTATTTTGATTGGTGGAGCGACTGTCGGCTGGACTCTTCAATATTTGATTTTTTTTTTTGTGTTAGTAATGCCTTTCTCCCATGAATTTTTATCTGTCCTAAAAAATGGAGGGATTTATTTTTGATCCAGCCGAGTTTTTTGGGGTCAGTTGACTGTGTTAAGTATTTGCCCCTGCTAAGTAAGGAACCATTAGTTGAGTGTGCTAAGTGGTTGGGTGTTCTGCAGAAGACGGCGGCCACCAGACCCGAGATGTTGGTTATAATTAGGGATAAATTTATAAAAAGGAGTTAGCTACAGCTGAACATTCAGGGAGTGAGAGTGAGGTAAAAGGTGATAGTGAGCAGAGTTCGAGTGAAGGTTTCGAAGACGACAAAGTAAGTGTGAGGCGGGTTTAATTCTGTTTGAGGATCCTCCTGTAATTGCAAGAAAAGACTCTGTTGACTTTCATTTTACTGAAAACGCAAATAAGATTTTTGATATTTCAATTCTTGTCAACGCTAAAAGGCTCATTCTTGTTAATTTAATGTCAAGAAATATTTTTTCAAAAGATTTACTGCGATGATATGAAAGACTTATTTTAATTTTTCTTTAAAAATATGAATTCCCCGATTAATGACTCAAAAAAAAATCTTAATTTCCATAGCATTATTCGAAGAAAAAATCCTGAATATTCTCATTTCTATTTCCATTAGCAAAAATCGTAAACTAGCAGTTATATATCTATTGTTTATATAATGGAACGAATTAAAAAGATTTCATATTCTTCCGTTTTTCAAATATAGAACCTAGGATTTTCATGAAATAAAAATCTATTAATTTGTGAGCTTACATGAAGAAAATCCCTGATGGTAGTCCTTTAACTAGTTTTAAACGACGAAAACCTTTAAACCCCTAACCCTTGAAAGCAGGTTTTTTACTTAAACAAACGTCATTTTACCTCTGCATTACATGTTGTCGAAACCTTAGACCCATGTTCAAGACAAAAACGCCAACTATTGATATAGTTTCTGATGAACAATCAACAGATGTTTATTTATTTACCATTTTATAAGGTTTTGGGAAGCTTACCCGTTGTTGTAAGGACTGTAGTACAATGAGTGAGTGAGATACCATGTAATGCTTACGGTGTCCTTCCTGGGTTTGTTGCCTTCACATGCTAGTTTCTAAAAAAAGAATTCCAATTCACCCTTTGAGTTTTGTATTTTCCATTCAAGGAAAAAGAAACCTCATTAATTTTGTTTAATATTCTCAATAAAAGTATAGATAGAGGCTAATGGTAGCTGGTTATTTTCTTCTCAATGTGAAAACTAATAGAATTTTAGCTCATGTGACATTGAAATTGAATACACGTATATATATATATTATATATATATGTATATATATATATATATATATGTGTGTGTGTGTGTCGTGTGTGTGTGTATGTGTGTGTATACATATATAGATACACATATACATGTATACGAATATATAATTATGTATATAAATTATACATAAAATATGTATACAACATACTCATATATATATATATATATATATATTCTCATATACACACACACACACACACATATATATATATA
>NC_090734.1:90687668-90690168 GCF_036898095.1 Palaemon carinicauda
AGGAAAGTGATCGAGAAATTCTTGGCGAATTGACTTCAAAACTGGATAGATTAATTGGTGAATTCCAGTTTTCAATTCAATTACAAATTCAATAGAATTTCATTACTAGGAATATTCAGAGAGAAATATGAATATGCTGGAAATAGCCTTCAGGTATCGTATTGTGGCTGATTCAAAAAGGTTTTTCAATTATTCGGGAATTACTTTTATGGCAAATCAAAAGTTGATATTCCATTTAGAATAGCAAACTTATTCCTACTCATCCATTTATATATCATATGATTAATATCAAGTTCATTTTGAAATTCTCTTTCTAATATAGCTATATAGAATTGACACACATATATAATATATATATTATATGTACAGACACATACAAACACGCACACAGACACACACACACACACACACACATATAATATATATATATATATGTATATATATATATATATATATACATATATATATATATATATATACATATATGTATGGATGTATATATACTATATATATATATATATATATATGTATATATATATATATATATATGTATATATATATATATATATATGTATATATATGTATATATATATATATATATATGTATATATATATATATATATATATGTATGTATTAGTATATACTATATAATATATATATATATATAGCTAAAACACCCACAGTTTACAACTACTATCATTCTTTAATAATTCCTTTACAACAACTTTACAGTATAATAGAATTCCCTTTATTTTCAACAGCTATATGTTACACTATTTTTTCAGAATATCGCTCTTCATTGCATCATTATATGCTTATATGCAGATATTGCTTTGACCACAGTATTAGTGTTATATGCATACATATTTGTATATATATATATATATATATATATATGCACGCGTGTGTGTTTATTCCCGATGAATATATAGGCAGGGAGATAAACCAGACCTATAGATAAGTGCAAATCGTTGCACTTTCACTGAATCGCAAATTGCCTGATCGAGGCTATCTCGTGGTTTGATCCTTGCATCAATTGTAATGTCTATTGGAAGTAGTCACGTCAGGTAAGACCTTGGAATTGGAATGGAAAGTGCCACATTGAACCAGAATTATACCTAAAGAGAGAGAGAGAGAGAGAGAGAGAGAGGAGAGAGAGAGAGAGAGATTTTTATCCACACTCATATGAGGAATTATAAGCTAGAGACACATCCAAATATAATCCAATCGAATTTATGTTATAGGACCTGCGAGAAAGTTTTTAGAATGATGTATGTTGATAGTGAGAAAAACAAAAATTGTAGTGAATTGTAAATGAAAGGTGTATTCTAGACCAAAAGCTTCTGCTAGATTTTTCTTAATTTCTTGACGTTTCCAGCATTGCTTACTGCGTAATATAGTTTCACCCGAAACTTTGTCGAGTCTTATAGAAAACGTCTGTAGCTTAAAGAAAAGAAACCAGAGACTTGCTTCGTTCTTTTCCGAGTTAACACTGCTTTTGTGAAGACATCCTTTTTGACATTGGTTCAGACTCCGCTTATTTTCTTTCATCATCACAAGGCTGCTAATCTACAATGATAACAAGAAGATTTCAGAATATCGGATGTAAAGAGACTCTGTGTAAAAATTATAATTTTCCAAATAATTATCATCTGTGATCGGGAAACTCGATCTAAAAACTTATCACTGATCTTTGGATTTCGTTCCACTTGTCGTTATCAGAGTCTCAAATCTTAGATAATTATGAAACACAGACCTCCACTGTTGAAAATAAAAAAAAAAAAAAAACCGTAATTTTGATCGGGAATTCTCCGTATTTCAGTAAAATACTGACAACCGTAATTTCTCCCTACGTTATTATTTTTTCACCGATTGGTGACCATAAGGTCACACCACGTCAATATATATATTTTTAAATCGGTGAAAATCCTTGAATAAATTCTGTCAGACATTTATCTTTTTCTTTTTGTTTGGATATTTTATAGTGTGTATTACGTTATTTATTTATATTTTTATAAATAACTCTTATTATTCTCTGAATATTGTAAAAGGTCGTAAATATTATGATCAATCTTAAATATACTCTTTGTTATATGCTTTCCTGCAATCATCTATTTGCTGTTACTATTTTGCAGATTTTTATGCTGAATTTTTTAGTAAAGGAAGGAGAAATTGAAATAGATATTATATAATCTTCATTTTGATACATCCACATACCAATATATATATATATATATATATATATATCTGATTTCTTATTTTTTATAAGTGATCAGATTAACATGTCAAATTTCATTGATTAGTTTTTTGCTATATTGGCCTTTTTCATTGTAATAATAATAATAATAATAATAATAATAATAATAATAATAATAATAATAATAATAATAATAATAATAATAATAATAAAAATAATAATAATAATAATAATAATAATAATAATGATAATAATAATGATAATAACAATAATAATAATTATGATGATGATAATAATATGAA
>NC_090734.1:90708139-90734937 GCF_036898095.1 Palaemon carinicauda
GTATTGCTCAGGAAATATTCCTGAACGATATATTAATGATATTAAGGATATCTACTCTTGAGATAATTATTATTTTTGTTTTTATAGTGAAATTTGGTTCATAGGGAAATGATGTACCATAAGGCATGATTACCTTTCAATAATCCAATGAGATGCTATAACTAAAAATATTGAAAGGTTACACTATAAGGAAAAAAAAAATTTTCTTCTTTCTCCGAAGATTATATTTACGTTTATCAATACTTATTAAATTATTTCTTAGAACTATTGTAGGAATATATAAGAGAATTTCAGTATTTTTGTTGTTGATGAGATGGAAAACAATTTTAAAGCTATAGAAATTTGATAGAGCATATAGAATATATTCCTGAACGATATATTAATGATATTAAGGATATCTACTCTTGAGATAATTATTATTTTTGTTTTTATAGTGAAATTTGGTTCATAGGGAAATGATGTACCATAAGGCATGATTACCTTTCAATATTCCAATGAGATGCTATAACTAAAAATATTGAAAGATTACACTATAAGGAAAAAAATTTTTTTCTTCTTTCTCCGAAGATTATATTTACGTTTATCAATACTTATTAAATTATTTCTTAGAACTATTGTAGGAATATATAAGAGAATTTCAGTATTTTTGTTGTTGATGAGATGGAAAACAATTTTAAAGCTATAGAAATTTGATAGAGCATATAGAATAGACAGGTTTGTCTGTAAAGAGACTACAGTTGAATTGACTGTCTTCGAAATTACTTTGGGCAATGTTTGCCGATGCAAAAAGTACTTACAGGCTGTCCAGGAATTCCCAGTTCCAAAAGACATCACTGGTGTATGTTCTTGATTTGGAGTCCTGATGGCAGAGAGATGCTCCTTTCAGGAAAATAATAAAACCAGGTACCCCATTTCACTGGGACTGATCTACCAACAGGTTATTTGATGAATCTAAGGCTGTGTTCACAGACAAGATAGAGGAAAGTATCAGGATCTTTGATAAAGCCATATTCATTTTCCTTCCCAAATACTAGGTATAAAGTTTCATTGGTTTCTGAATACTTCAAAAACACTGCACCCCACCTTAGTGCCGAAGCCCTTCTGCTGTCACACTTGGTGGATGATTACACTTGAAAGCACGCTCATGTACTCTGCTGAGCTGCACTTTGTACCTGTGAAAGGTAAGTCCTTGCTTTAGCTGCTGCCCTAGATGAAGCCAGGTACTGTGTTTTTGCCTACGGCGATCTGATTATAGCTGTAAACTACAAACCACTCCTAAAAAACATTTTGGTGGGCAGTCTCTTGAAGATATCTCCAATATGCACCTCCTAAATTTGATAAAGACCTGCGATAACTTTTTCACATGGTATACTGTATGTGCCAGGTATCTATCATTTTGAGGCAGATAGTGTTTTTTTTCACCTCACGGGTAAGATCATCAAAATAATGTTTGATGATGATGTGTGTCACCCTGGATTTCTATCCAACAGCCAAATTTCACCACCCTATAGCTTCCTACACCCTCACCAATGGAAAACCTGAACACTATCAGAGAACCAAAGATAATGTCAGCTACAGCCTGTTTCAGACTTTGGTCTGAAGTCAGTGATATGGAATATGGTACATACAGCCACAACCTGTCATCAGAATTTTTGCCAACTCGCTGAAATTATTAAGTTCAGAATGAGAAAGTCCTTTCAGCAGATTCCTGAATGACTATGCAAATACTTGAAGCTCCAAAATGGCCAAGCCACAATCGATGGTGTCATGCTTACAAGAATTTGATAATTATAACCCCTTCCTCCTACAGGAAGTGGTAGCCACTCTTCACGCTGCTCACCTGTGTTGTCCGGTGAGAAGGAAGTGACCTTCCCAGAACCTGTCAGCAACTAGCGGGCCAACTGAGTTATAGGGAAAAGGGATTCCTAGGTCTCATGATTCTAAAAGCTAATTTGTAGATAGTTGTCGCTTTTGAACTTGGTGCGAGTGGCCATGCCTCTCCTTCCCCAGAGTTAGGTACAGGTGGCATTGGGGATATTGAGTATTGCTTCATAAGATTTCCTGTTGCAGCTAACAGTTCCCTTCAGAGGGCTTAACCCTCCTGAGTAAGCTGTAGCCTAACCTTCAGGATCAGCCCTGTTTCAGTGATCGGGTGAAAAGAAAGCCTCCTTTTTTTTTTTTTTTTTTTTTTCTTTTTTTTTTTTAATAAACCCCGATCAGGACTTTCTGTAATGTCTTCCTAGGAGCCTCTCCATTCTCAGCCCTTTCAATCCACCGAACCTGGTCCTTCCAGGCAATGGGTCGTCAAGAATAGGGGGAGGGAAAATGCTGATGCCAAGTCCCCCTTCCCATGCCGAGAGTAGGGGGTTGTTTTTCATCCCTTGTACAACAAGTCTGAGGCATGGGACGAGCCTTGGGTAGTGAGTGTCCTTCAAAATGGTTACTCACTTCCATTTTAGTCCTTTCCCAAACCCCCACCTGGCCTAGCTAACTTTCCGATAGTTTTCATCCATTCCCCCAACATCGGGTGAACCAGGCCTTGTAGACAGATGTAGTAGGGATGGTGAAAGGCAGGTTATTGACCTATCGTCACTGAATGGCTTTGTGCATGAAAATAAGTTCAGGATGGAAACAGTACGGTCTGATATTAGTTCCTATAGAAAGAAAGACTTTATGCTTTTAATAGTTTTGAAGGATGCATACCTTCAAATAGCAGTTCATCAGTTCTTTCGTAAGCACCTCCACTTCTTCCTCTATGGCACAGTGTACCAGTTCAATACACTTGTGCTGCTATGTGTATATTGCTCATTTGGTGCTCAAGCAGATGTTTACATTGGTAGTAGCTAAGGCCCAATCATGAGTATTATTTCTGTGGATATATCTCAAGAAGTAACAGATTCTGGCCTCCTTCCTGGACCGTTTACTACAGAATTGAACTCGATTTCTCGCTTTAGTCCTAACCTGGGGATATGTGGTTAACTGGATAATTCTAATCTCTTATCAAAAAAGAGGTTAAAGTATTTGAGCATGCTGATAGTAAAAGCAGCAGCGAGAGTCTTTGTCAGGCAATCTCATCACCAAGCTCAAGGAGGTAGGGCTACATTTCATTCTAAGACAGAATTACCTGTTCAAACTGGTAGTGTCTTTTTGTCCACCTTTATTGTTGAAGAAATTCATTGTTTATCACATGCTCCTCCACAAGAGATCTCTTTAGTAGTGTTTGAAGAATCATAGATTAGAATCCATGGGTCTCCCATCCCATTCTCTTCCAGAGCAACAAGATGCTTAGGACGATCTAACCTGTTGGCTGAACAAGGAAACCCTTGCCTTGGGAGTCCAATTTGACAGTCCACCTCTAGACATGTAACAGTACTAATATGTTTGACAAATGGAGGAGGGGTGCATGGCTAAACAACTTAGTTGTCTCGGGGATGTGTTCAGAAGAAGATTCCACTCATCAACGTCTTTGGAAGATATCACCGTTTCTAGCACTGCAAGTATTCCAAGAACTTTGAGGAACCACTCAGTAGGGTTGTTGCGATAACACCACAATAATGAATTACATCAAGGAAAGGAGCCCACTTTACTCCAGCTCTGCCAACTGGAAAAATGGATACTCATCGGGGTGTCATTCCATGCTGTATAGTTGTCATCTTATGATGTTTCCAGCAGAAGAATTGTCTAGTAAACACAATCAGTTGCTAGGGTCTTCGACCCTGCTCCTTCCGCTAATCAACCGATTGTTGATTATGCTAGACTCAGGTTAACTTCTGTGGCTTCCAGGTGGCTTCATGCCATGCATTATACCATATTGTTGGCTATAATCGAGGTCCAGAGAGAATTCCCTATGTCCCTCACTTTTCAAGGAAAAGTGGGTCATCCTCTAGGATTGGTTGTAGTAGAAACGATTTTCCTTAGGTCTGAACGTCCCTAGCGCTGATAATAGTCTCCTTTGTCTTCCTTCACTGAGATACCCTCCACTCAGAGTGCTGCTATAAAGGCTACCATTACGCCTTCTGCATGGCCTTTTGACGAAAGGGGATAAACCTTTCCTTCTTGTAGGAGTTTTCTATGTTCGTGAGGAGCTTAAAATGGGTTTGCACACATACCCGGTTTCTCAAGGGACTTACACATACCAGTCGAGTCTTTCAAAAGGGGGTCGGCTAAGGTTCCAACTCTCAAAACTGTCTCTTCTTCCTGGTATCCCCGAAGAGTTTGGGAAAGTTGCACAGTTCCTCTTTTTTAGCGTTCCACGCTGAGACGTGGAAGGAGCTCCCTTTATTTGGGTGCCAAGTTAGGTGACTAAATCTCAGAGCCAATTAGATCACAACCCCAGGTTCGACTCTTTATTCATCCCTCATATATGAGGAGTATTTGAAGGGTGATTTAGAAGAGTTTACGATTGTTCCTTAACGCTGAGAGGACCATCAGAGGGTCGAAATAACATCAAGAACCAGACCAGAGCTTATGAAGTCAGGGGTTAGACTCTAACCTTGCCTTCAAGAGGAATCTTGAAGTCAGCCAAGTGTTGAAGACTCGGTTGCACATACAGAACACCACCTTCACAGCCTTGAATCTACACGATTATACCCAAAATTATCTTAATGACTTTTTTCTTGGTCTTGTGTTGGCTCCTTAAATAGTTGTGTAGCAAGACCAGCTGCTATCATTATCATTAGCATTATTATTTTTATCATTACTAGCTAAGCTAAAACCCTATGTAGAAAAGCAGGATGTTATAAGCCCAAGGAGTTCAAGAAGGAAAATAACCCAGTGAGAAAAGTAAATAAGGAAATACATAAACTTCAAAGGAAGTAATGGGTAATTAAAATGAAAATAAAAATAAGAACAATAACAACATCAAAATAAATCTTTCATATATAAACAGGACAGTAAACTTCTGGTCTATAGTAATGCATGGATTCAAGTCTAAAATTAAGGTAGAATAAACTACCTCGTTAACTACTTCAACGGCAGTCCCAGATCGAACTGAAAAAATATCCTCTATTTAAAACACTGAAAATTTTAAAGCTAGGGAAAATACAAATTAATTCTATAATTATATAATTTTCAAATTCAGAAAAATGGCCTTAACATATTTAGCATAAGTATTATTGAAAAAAATAGTGTCAGGTTCATATATAGCTTACAAAATTATCTTATCTAACTAAAATTAACTATGAGTTGAGGAATACTTTTAATGGAAAATAATTGATTGTTAAAGCGCTGCTCTATAGTTCATAATGATAAGTTTTATTAAAACAAACTAAAGGAAACATAACTGGAACGTTATTTACCACAAAATCGCCGGAAGTAAATAATCATCAAAGATTATTTTTCAATCTTATCAAAACCAAGAAAAGTTATTGGAACGTAGCTAAGTGAAAGTCCTATAATGGAAAAAGACAGGAAGAACATAGGATGGAAGAACTATAGAGTTAAACACCTTAAAAAGCTATTATAACTGTAATGAATATAACGTATTTCTATCATAAAAAAGGTACGTTGCAACATGCAGAGGGCCTTGAAGCATATTATTAAAAGAAATTACACCCCAACTTGGCACTTCGATTCCATGACAATCCTCTAGCACATTACTTAAAATAATTCTAAGCACCTTCAAAAAAAATACTTAACGTATAAAAAGCAAGTTCTTTAAATGGCGTATAAAAAGAACACCAACAAGAAAAACCAAAGCCAAATATTGATAATCGGGAAATCTTGAGATAAAATTATATATAATTCAAAATTTGTTATTACTAGGAATGTCCGAAAGGCGCTATGGTTACAATACTTCTTTTTACTATCTCTGTAACTTTCGATGTATTTTACCTGTAGAAAATTCATTGCAATATTTTCACACAAAAATTAAATATTTAGGATTCCCCATGTGCTTGTGACCTTCACAAGTCAATAGCTAGAAATTTTCAGTGAATAAAATATAACTAAATTTTTTACCCAAAAAATTCAATAGTTTTATTCCCTCATTTTTGCTTTTGAGAATTAGTGGATGAATTTTCTATCCAATGTCTATTAGTAGAATTCTACAGGACAAACACACTAGAACTTTGCTTATCAAATCAATTTCAAAAATAAATAAATGAAAGTGTAAAACAAAAGGAAGTTATTTGTAAAAATACAAATAGATATATTATAAGTTTTAATCAGATTTCCCTTGTTTAAAGGCAACAAACATCTAAAAGCTCATTTATTAAAACCTTCATTAATACTCCTTTACACGTGTAAACAGGTGTTTCCGAACTGTAGAACTTCATTAAAAGAAAATAGAATAAAGGAAGATAACACTATCATTATTATTATTATTATTATTATTATTATTATTATTATTATTATTATTATTATTATTATTATCATTAGATAAGCTACAACTATCGTTGGAAAAGCAGGATGCTATAAGCCCAAGGGCTCCAACAGGGAAAACAGCCCAGTGAGGAAAAGAAAAAGGAAAATAAAATATTTTATGAATAGTAGCAACATTAAAATAAATATCTTCTATATAAACTATACAAACTTTAACAAAGCAAGAGGAAGAGAAATACGACAGAAGAGTCAGCTCGAGTGTACCCTCAAGCAAGAGAAGTCTAACCCAAGACAGTGGAAGACCATGGTACGGAGGTTATGGCACTACCCAAGACTAGAGAACAATGGTTTGATTTTGGAGTGTCCTTCTCCTAGAAGAGCTGCTTATATCTAAAGAATCTCTTCTACCCTTACTAAGAGGAAAGTGGCCACTGAACAATTACAGTGCAGTAACCCTTTGAGTGAAGAAGAATTGTTTGATCATTTATGTTGTCAGGTGTATGAGGACAGAGGAGAATATGTAAAGAATAGGGAAGACTATTCAGTGTGTGTGTAGGCAAGGGGAAAATGAACCGTAACCAGAGAGAAAGACACAATGTAGTACTGTCTGTCCAGTGAAGAGACCCCAAACCTCTCTAGCGGTAGTATCTCAACGAGTGGCTAGTGCCCTGGCCAACCTACTACCTAAGGAATAAAAAAAGAAAATACTATTACTAAGGAAAGACAGAAGAAAAGAAACTTCACAGCAAAATTTTCTCAATAAAACGAAAAGGGACAAGTTCACAGGAACGAATAGAAACTATTGTAAACAAAAAGCAACGTAAACTATGAAATAAAAAGGATTTATGGGTGAGAGAAGGTTGATAGCAAAAGGGGAAAGAAAATTTAAAGAATAACGAACGGAAGAAAATAAACCGTACAAGAATGAAATAGAGAAATAGTTCCTTTTGTTTGCATATACTCCCGTTTTCCGAGTAATTCAGATAACTAAGAAAGTTTTTTTCTGTACTCAAGTATTATATTCAATCTATAATAATTTCATACGCTTAAGCACACATTCTCTCTCTCTCTCTCTCTCTCTCTCTCTCTCTCTCTCTCTCTAATGCGAATGGAGGAAATATTTAGGACAGAAAAAGGTTCTTTTAAGTAAATCCTATCCGTGTCGGTCACTAGCCTGAATACGACGTAAAATTTAATTAATCTATTTTATGGCGTTAATCAAATAAAATTTTCGTAACGTTTTGTAGTTTATTAAAAACTTTATGCTTCATTTATATATATATATATTATTTTGTTAATTATAGTTTATATGAAGATATATTATAATGAAAGTTATAGATACATAACAACTATCATTTTCGTTACTCATCTACAAGAATAAATTTTCCGGGGAAGAGTCTACGTGTCGGAGACTTCAGATAGTTATAGCTGTATCCAGTCTCCTTTTTCTCTGTCAAAGATTTCTTACAAAACATGCTGGAAGAATTTTAGACCTATCTCAAAAGACAAAGTGCCCTTAGACTTTCTTATTTTTGATCAGTGACCTTTCTCACTTTCTTGTGGGTACTTTCCTTTCCTTCAACTCAGAAACGATATCATTCTCTCTCTCTCTCTCTCTCTCTCTCTCTCTCTCTCTCTCTCTCTTTTACAAGAGCATTATATTTGGCAAAAACCTGCTTGGTATCTCTAATGGTATTATCTTGATGATTAGTACCTGTTCAAGGTCTTTTATTCTACATAAAAGGTTTCTTACGAATTTTCAATGTATTGTTTAACACAGAATCGACTCTTAAGTGTAGCTATTGATAACAATGAGAGTAATAAACCTAATAATAATGATAATAAAAATAGTTTTTATCATTTTAATGTGATAATAATAATAATAATAATAATAATAATAATAATAATAATAATAATAATAATAATAATAATAATATTAATAATAAATGATCTATTTTTATGTCTTTCTTGTTAATGGAGTTTTGCATTATTTACTTCTGACAGAATTGCTCTAACAATTTTTAATGTTTTTGTATAGCCTAAAGATTATTTTCTTACAGATATTCAGTAAATATATTATAAATAATGATTTTTTACCAGGTATCCTGCAAAGAAATCTTAGAATAATAAGTTTCTTAATGGAGTCTAATTAATAGCTATAATTACAAAAAGTTTATTTTTTTTAATTGGTCCTCGGTTCTCTCTCTTAATAAGATGTTTCATTCCTCCAGCTTGTGGTCTAGGTATAATAAACAACATAGAGAGAGAGAGAGAGAGAGAGCTAGTTTGATCAAAGATTTATGTTGAAAACAATTATACTTTTTAATTAAGTTTCATCAACAAAAATCACTCTATTATTTATGACAAAACTTTTTGACATAATCAGGAAAATAGAATTAAGAAAAATATTTCTTACTTTTTATTACAGAAACAATTCAGAATTAGAATCAGCAGGGATTTCGTTTTTTTTTTTCTACATCCTTCATTCATTCCCTTTCTCCCATCCTTTTCTATGAAGACGACTAATATATATTTTCTGCTTGTTTTTTTCTTATATTTTCCCTTCAATTCATTCACATCTCCACTTTTTATTACATAGTAAGTTTACGGGGAAGAGTCTACGTGTCGGAGACTTCAGATAGTTATAGCTGTATCCAGTCTCCTTTTTCTCTGTCAAAGATTTCATACAAAACATGCTGGAAGAATATTAGACCTATCTCAAAAGACAAAGTGCCCTTAGACTTTCTTATTTTTGATCAGTGACCTTTCTCACTTTCTTGTGGGTACTTTCCTTTTCTTTACCCACTCATACTGAAAATCATTTTTTATTAGGGGAAAATATATTATAAGGAAGTATAAGTTTTAAACAATGTCATTTCTTTTCGTAGTGTACAATAATATCAGAATATTATCTGCGGAAAAGAAAAAAAGTAATTAGGAGAAAGTAGCAAATATTAAGAATGTTTTCAAAAAGATTTGTAAATTCATTTATAACATATTTCTAACTAACTTACGTTTCAACGCTATTATGGACAATTATTACAAGATATTCGAGATAATTCTTACTAGCATCTATCTATCTATCTATATATATATGTATATATATATATATATATATACATACATATATATATATATATATATATACATATATATATATATATATATGTGTGTATGTGTATATATATGTAATTTATATATATATATATATATATATTTGTATATATATATATATATGTATATATATATATATATATATGTATATATATATACACATTATATATATATATATATATATATACATATATATATAAATTTATACATGCAAAATTATATATATATATATATATATATGTGTGTGTGTGTGTATATATATATACATATATATATATATATATATATGTTTGTGTGTGTATATATATATATATATATGTACACACACACACACACACATATATATATATATATATATATTTATATGTATATATTATTATTATTATTATTATTATTATTATTATTAACAGCCTAGCTACAACCCTAGTTGGAAAAGCAAGAAGCTAAAAGCCCAAGGGCTTCAACAAGGAAAAAGAGCCCGGTGAGGAAAGGAAATAAGGAAATAAATAAGTGATAAGAATAAATTAACAATATATATTTCTAAAAACAGCAACAGCGTCAAAACAGATATGTCTTCTATACACCATTAATAACGTCAAAAACAGACATGTCATATATAAACAATAAAAAGACTCATGTCAGCCTGGTCAACATAAAAACATTTGCTCCAACTTTGAACTTTTGAAGTTCTACTGATTCAACTCTTCCCGATTAGGAAGATCATTCCACAACTTGGTAACAGCTGGAATAAAACTTCTAGAATACTGTGTAGTATTGAGCCTCATGATGGAGAAAGCCTGGCTATTAGAATTAACTGCCTGCCTAGTATTACGAACAGGATAGAATTGTCCAGGGAGATCTGAATGTAAGGATGGTCAGAGTTATGAAAAATATTATGTAACATGCATAATGAACTAATTGAACAACGGTGCCAAAGATTAATATCTAGATCACGAATAAGAAATATAATAGACCGTAAGTTTCTGTCCAACAAATTAAGATGAAAATAAGCAGCTGAACACCAGAGAGGAGAACAATACTCAAAACAAGGTAGAATGAAAGAATTAAAACACTTCTTCAGAATAGATTGATCACCAAAAATATTTTAAGACTTTCTCAATATGCCAATCTTTTTGTGCAATTGAAGAATACACAGACCTAATGTGTTTCTCAAAAGTAAATTTGCCTTCGAGAATTACAGATAGAATTTTAAAAGAGTCATACAAATTTAAAGAAACATTATCAATACTGTGATCCGGAAGTTGAGGAGCCACTGTCCTTGACCTACTCACAATCATACTTTGGGTTTTGTTAGGATTCAGCTTCATACCCCGTAATTTGCACCATGCACTAATTCTAGCTAGATCTCTATTAAGGGATTCACCAACCCCAGATCTACATTCAGGGGATGGGATTGATGCAAAGAGAGTAGCATCATCTGCATATGCAACAAGCTTGTTTTCTAGGCTAAACCACATGACATGTGTATATAGTATAAAAAGTAATGGGCAAAGAATACTACCCTGTGGAACACCGGATATCACATTCCTATAATCACTATGCTGCCCATCAACCACAACTCTTTGAGATCTATTACTTGAAAAATCAATGATAATGCTAAGAAACGACCCACCCACTCCCAACTGTTTGAGTTTGAAAAAAAGGGCCTCATGATTAACACGGTCAAAGGCAGCACTAGAATCAAGGCCAATCATACGGACCTCCTGACCACAATCAAGGGATTTCTGTACAGCATTGGAGATTGTAAGAAGGGCATCACGTGCTCCAAGGCCTTTACGGAAACCAAATTGCAAACTATGGAGTAGATGATTACTTTCAGCAAACCTATTAAGATGTTTTGCCAGAAGACGTTCAAAAACTTTAGATAATATGGGAGTTATGGAAATTGGGCGGTAATCAGTGGGACTTGAGCTACCACAAACACATTTACATAGAGGAGTAACATTACCAATACCCCAACAAGTACTAGAAGCTCCTCTTCTTGCTAACTTTCGCAAAATTATCGATAATTTTGAAGCTAAGAAATCTGCTGTCTTTATAAAAAACAAAGGAAGAATACCATTTTGGTCTACACCTCCATAAGCATCAAGGTCCTTCAACAGAGCTTTAATCTCACGAGATTGAAAAGCTAAACTAATAAGTTTAACTTCAGGAAAACAGGAATGAGGAAGTTCAAGTTTTTCATTACTCTGTTTACTGCCAAAGACATCAGCCAGGAGGGTTACCTTTTCCTTTGGACAGTGAGTAACTGAACCATCTGGTTTAAGTAAAGGAAGAACTGTTGTATCTACACCAAAGAGTGCAGATTTTAGGGTAGACCACCATTTATGTTCCTAAGCTATACCAGAAAGAGTTTCTTTTATGGTTAAATTGTACTCCTTTTCAGTTGAGGCATAAACTCTCTTAGCAAAAGCTTGAAGCTGAGTATAGTTGTTCCAGGTCAAATCTGATCTGTTACACTTCCGAAGGTGATAGGCCTCCTGCTTCTCCAAATAAGCACGTCTACAATCATCATTGAACCATGGTTTGTCCTTCAATCGGTACCTTAGCACACGAGAAGGGATACGCCTATCAATTATGTTGACTAAATTCTCATTCAAAGTGACAACAGGATCTAAACTACTATATAATTGTGACCAATTCAAGCACAAAAGATCATGCAAAGTCCCAGTCCTGTCTGCTTTGGATTTCATATAGATTTTACAAGAGTAGGATATATCAGGGACAGGCTGCGCAGTCTTCACTACTAATGAAATCAAGGTATGATCAGATGTCCCGACTGGAGAACTAACCTTACTAGTTATAACGCCAGGGGAGTCAGTGTATACGAGGTCCAAGCAATTACCAGACCTGTGAGTAGCTTCATTTATGTTTTGCTCACAGCCTGATTCAGAGGCAAAGTCTAAAGCTCTTAAGCCATGGCGATCGATAGGAGAGAAAGAACTTAGCCACTCCCTATGGTGAGCATTAAAATCACCAACCAAGACAAAAGAAGACTTTTTATCATCTTCTTGTATCTTAGCCATAATAGTAAGAAGACAATTGAAGATAGAATCATCCATGTCTGCATTTCGGTAGATCGAACACAAATAAAAGTTGTTATGCCTGCCACAAACTTATTACTTGAATCTCATAAAATCCACATTGATAGCAGGCCTTATGAGAAGCAGGGTACTCGGTCCTAATATACACCTCCATTCCCCTGGCCCTAGGGATGGCATCACGTTTCAACATTATTGGCTTCTTAAAACCAGTTATAAGGAGCTCAGAAGAGTGCCTCATATTAGAAACCAAAGTTTCTGAGCACAAAAGAATATCATACTGTATGGACACAAATGTAAGGTCTTGGATATTCGCATGATGACCACGAATATTGCAATACAGAAGACGACATTGACGAAATCTAGGACTTACTTGTCCCGGATATCGCTCAGTGTCTCCAGACAGCATAAGAATTAATTGAAATAAAAGAGAGACATCATACTTAAAAACTAGATTAACAGGAATTATAACAAAAACAATATGTACAGAATAAAAGATAAAGTGATTGATGATACCCATAGACTATAGTAGAAAGTCGGAAAAACTGGTCAACATGGAGGGGCCGATACACCATGCAAGGCTAAATACACCCCAGAATAGCCACTTCAACTGAAGAGAGGACAGCAAGGATGGTTTTGAGAAAAAAAAATCAGAAAAAGGAAAAGACAACCTCTTGATAAACCACCAGGCATCCATGGCCCTTCTATTAAGCCTGCCCAAAACATCATTTCAAAAAAACAAGAGGAAGAAAAAGAAAATAATAAGATAGAATAGTGTGCCCGAGTGTACCCTCAAGCAAGAGACCTCTAACCCAAGACAGTGGAAGACCATGGTACAGAGGCTATGCAACTACCCAAGCTAGAGAACAATGGTTTAATTTTATAGTGTCCTTCTCCTAGAAGAGCTGCTTACCATAGCCAAAGAGTCTCTTCTAACCTTACCAAGAGGAAAGTACACTGAACAAATTACAGTACACTAATTAACCCCTCGGGTGAAGAAGTGTTAAGCATCTCATTGTTGTCAGGTGTATGAGGAAAGAATAGGCCAGACTATTCTTGTGTAAGTGTAGGCAAAGAAAAGATAAGTTGTAACCAGGGAGAGGGATCCAATACATTACTGTCTGGCCAGTCAAAGGATCCAATACCACTCTAGTGGTAGTATCTCAACGGGCAGCTGGTGCCCTGGCCAACCTACTACCTATATATATATATATATATATATATATATATATATATATATATATATATATATATATATATATATATATATATATATATATATATATATCTAAGACACATGATTTTAATCAATGTAAATATCACCGACGAATGGCATTTAATACCGAATTCTACCTTGGGAACATATATGCACTTGGAATTCATTTTATGAAACAGCTTCTGGCCGGGTAGAGATTTGAAACCCTACCTATTCGACCGGAAACCATACCTGCGAGGATACTACCCGTCCAGAAGCTGTTACCATAAAATGAATTCCAAGTGGATATATATTCCCAAGATAGAATTCCGTAATAAATGCCATTCGTGGGTGATATTTACATTGATTGAAATCCCGTTTGTTAGTGATATATATTCATCATAAAATAACCAGGTGTTGCAAACTCACAATTCAGATATCATGGTGGAGATGGGTTTATTTCAAGTCTATGAACAGAATCCTTAATTCGACAGGAATATGTACGGCAAATTGTCATAAACTTATATCTCTCTTGATGACTGATTAGGTAGAGTCCTCGTGCACATGGTTTCCGGCCGAATAGGTAGGGGTTAGAATCTCTACCCGGCCAGACGCTGTTACCATAAAATAAATTCTAAGTGTATAAATATTTCCAAGATAGAATTCAGTTTTAAATGCCATTCGTGGGTGATATTTACATTAATTGAAATCACGCGTGTTAGTGATATACATTCATTATAAAATAACCACGTGTAGCAAACTAACAACTCAGCTATCAGGGTGGTAGTGGGTTTATTTTAAGTCTATGAATAGATTCCTGAATTCTACATGAATATGTACAGGGACTTGTCATATACTTATATTGCTATTGATTGCTCAGTTGGTAGAGTCCTCGCAGGAACGGTTTTCGTCCGAATAGGTAGGGGTTCCAAACTCTACCCGGCCAGAAAATGTTACCATAAAAATAATTGTATATATTCCCAAGATAGAATTTGGTATTAAATGCCATTCGTGGGTGATATTTACATTAATTGAAATCATGCGTGTTAGTGATAAAAATTCATCACAAAATAACCATGTGTTGCAAACTCACAATTCAGCTATCAGGGTGGAAGTGGGCTTATTTAAAGTCTATGAAGAGATTCCAAGAATTCGCCAGGAATATGTACAGGGACTTGTCATAAACTTATATCTCTGTTGATATCTCAGTTGGTAGAGTCCTCGCAGGTATGGTTTCCGGCCGAATAGGTAGAGTATCCAAACTCTACCCGGCCAGAAGCTGTTACCATAAAATTAATTCCTAGTATATATATATTTCCAAGATAAAATTCGGAATTAAATGCCATTCGTGGGTGATATTTACATTGATGGAAATCACGTCTGTTAATGATATATATTTATCATAAGATATCCACGTGTTCCAAACTTACAATTCAGCTATCATGATGGAGATGGGTATATTTCAAGTCTATGAACAGATTCCTGAATTTGACAGGAATATGTACAGGGACTTGTCATAATTTTATATCTCTCTTGATGTCTTAGTTGGTAGAGTCCTCTCACGCATGGTTTCTAGCCAGATAGGTAGTGGTTCAAATATCTACGCAGCTAGAAGCTGTTATCATAAAATGAATTCTAAGTGGATATATATTCTCAAGATAGAATTCAGTATTAAATGCTATTCGTGGGTGATATATACATTAATTGAAATCATGCGTGTTAGTGATATATATTAATTATTAAATAACCACGTGTTGCAAACTCACAATTCAGCTATCATGGTGGGAGTAGGTTTATTTCACGTCGATTAACAGATCCCAGAATTTGCAGGGAATATGTACAGGGACTTGTCATATACTTATACCTCTCTTGAGGCTCAATTGATAGAGTTCACACTCATAGTTCCGTCCAAGTCGGTAGTGGTTTGAATCTCTACCCGGCCAGAAGCTGTTACCATAATATGAATTCCAAGTGAATATATATTCCCAACACAGAATTCGATATTAAAAGCCATTCGTGGGTGATATTTACATTAACTGAAATCACAAGTGTTAGCGATATATATTCATCATAAAATAACCACGTGTTGCAAACTCAAAATTCAGTTATTATGGTGGAAGCGGGTTTTTTCAGGTCTATGAACAGATTCTTGAATTCGCAAGGAATATGCAGAGGGACTTGTCATAAACTCATATCTCTCTTCATGAGTCCTCGAATGCATAGTTTCCAGCCAAAGAGGTAGTGGTTCAAATCTCTACACAGTCAGAAGCTGTTACCATGAATGGATTTCCAAGTGGATATATATTCCCATGATAGAATTCAGTATTAAATGCTATTTGTGAGTGATAATTACATTAATTGATATCACGCATGTTAGTGATATATATTCATCATAAAATAACCACGTGTTGCAAACTCACAATTCAGCTATCATGGTGGAAGTCATTTATTTCAAGTCTATGAACCGATTCCAGAATTCGACAGGAATATGTACAGGGACTTGTCATAAACTTAAACATTCTTGAGGCTCAGTTTGTGGAATCCTCGCAGGCATGGTATCTGGCCGAATAGGTAGAGGTTCAAAACCCTTCCCGGCCAGAAACTGTTACCATGAAAAGAATTCCAAGTGGATATAATTATATTCCCAAGATAGAATTCGGTATTAAATGGAATTTGTGGGTGATATTTACATTAATTGAGATCAAATTTGTTAGTGATATATATTCATCATAAAATATCCACGTGTTGCAAACTCACAATTCAGATATCATGGTGGAGAAAGGTATATTTCAAGTCTATGAACAGATTCGTGAATTCGACGGGAATATGTACAGGGACTTATCATAAACTTATATCTCTCTCTCTTAATGGCTCAGTTGGTAGAGTCCTTTCACGGCTGGTTTCCGCCTGAATAGGTAGTGGTTTGAATCTTTACCCGACCAGCAGCCGTTATTATAAAATGAATTCCACGTGAATATATATTCATAAGATAGAATTCGGTATTAAATGCCTTTTGTGGGTGATATTTACATTAATTGAAATCACGCGTGATAGTTATACATATTCATCATATGATAACCACACGTTGCAAACATACAATTCAGCCATCAAGGTGGAAGTGATTTATATCAAGTCTATGAACAGATTCCTGAACTCGACAGGAATATGTACATTGACTTGTCATAAACTTATATCGCTCTTGATGGCTCAGTTGGTAGAGTCTTCGCAGGCAAGGTGTCCTGCAGAATAGGCAGGGGTTCGGAACTCTACCCGGCCTGAAGATGTTACCATAAAATGAATTCCAAGTGGATATATATTCCCAAGATAGAATTCGGTAATAAATGCCATTCGTGGGTGATATTTACCTTGATTGTAATCTTACGTGTTACTGATATATATTTATCATAAAATAACCACGTGTTGCAAACTCACAATTCAGCAATCAGGGTGGAAGTGTGTTTATTTCAAGTTTATGAACAGATTCCAGAATTCGACAGGAATATGTACAGGGATTTGTCATACACTTATGTTGCTCTTGATTGCTCAATTGGTAGTGTCCTCGCAGGCAGGGTTTCCGGCCGAATAGGTAGGGGTTCCAAACTCTACCCGGCCAGAAGCTGTTACCATAAAATGAACTCCAAGTGGATATATATTCCCAAAATAGAATTCGGTATTAAATGCCATTCGTGGGTGATATTTACATTAACACTTACCGCTCATCCGGAGATCTCCACTCAGGTGAAAAGACAGTACCGGGTACTCCAAGTGGTGCTGCTCAATGAATCACAATGACTATGAACCCTGCATGGATTCCTTGAAAATGTCTTATTATCAACAATTTAGTACGATTCAATTAATTTCTATGGTATCATTGGGAAGGTAAATCATTCTTCTTTTTCACTTTACATTTATAATAGACATACTACAAATACTTATCACACAGGAAGATGAAACTTTGTGTTATAATTCAGTAAAACTTTCGGGAATAGGAATTTTCCCTGTCATTAATCCCCAATAATACAGTTACATTTTATTTTGTTATCGTACAAAGTTTTCACGCAAAAAGTTTATGCATCAGTGCCCATCTCGATAATTTAGTAAACTGATTTCTAGTTTATTTTTTCATGATTCAATCAATTTTGTTAAGGAATCCAACTATCTAAGCGTGAATTGGCGACGTTCATTTCCTAGCGAGGTCGCTAACACAGTTCTCAGAAATATCAATGGATGGGTTGCCAGTTACCAAAATGGAAACAAATTACTTAAAATTGTTAAAACATATGATATAGTTGAAGGTTTAATTAAATTATGGTATTTCAGGTAAAAGTGATATAGAAATAAATAAAAAAATAACCATTAAATGAAGCTAATAAGGAATATTTCTAACGATGTGGCAACTGTAGAACATTCAGAGGCATTTTACAATCGGTGTCCGAATCCATACCATCCATGTAAAACACACCAATAGCAAATCCAGCCACCTATCTTTTTAACATGAGAGAGAGAGAGAGAGAGAGAGAGAGAGAGAGAGAGAGAGAGAAAGAGAGGGAGAGAGAGAGAGAGAGAGAGAGAGAGAGAGAGAGAGAGAGAGCGAGTCAAGGCGAATGTATAGCCGGTGATACTCGTACATTAGAATTACTGATTTTTATTATAGTTTTATATACATTTAAGCAATTACTAAAGAGACCTATGTCATCTACCCTTTATCAGTATTCATAATCGTACGAGACTTTCATACATGATGACAGATTTCTACCCATATAGAAAAAATAGTGTTTACCTGTCGAGTAGGAATGTACGTACAACAATATGCGGAGTCTTGCTTTGACATTCCATCCTTATTGGTCAAGGACTGCCCGAGGTCAGAGACCATTATTCCTAGGAGGTAGTGGCCTCTGGCTAGCCGTCTTGTTTGGTGTGATTAATGGCTCTGGTTCTGTCTGGAGATAATCCATATTTTGAGCTTCGGCTAAATCAGTCCTGTCGTTGTTATTTCCTAGACTATTGTTGGTGGTGGACCTTATACATGTTGGTAATAAGGTCCCTTCTTGCGTGGTGTTGAGGTCAGGTCTTTCTTGTTGAATAAAAAGAGCTTCCATTATCCTGAGACGTCTGCTGTCAGGGCCACGGCCTATGATGGTTACATTTTTCACTATATGCTCCCTTGTTATCTTGAAATTATGTTGGTTCCGTAACTGAAATACAAACCATGCTATTTACATGGGGTAATTACTTCGGCGTAGCTGAATGGTTCTCTTTACTTTTGGGTTGGGAAGACAACAGACCTGTCTGTGCTCTCCCTCGCTTTGACTCCCATAATTAATCTGTTTTTTTGCTTTTTCTCTTTCGCAGTGTGATTGAAGTTGGCCTCTACCGATATGCGTACTTGCCCTGGACTTCCCGGTCGCCCTTGTGGGGCCTTTATGACGGCGGTCGACACTGATCCCCACACCTTGTGTCCTCACTGTAGGGGCCAACGGTGTGATAGTAGTAATGTATGTATTGAATGTAGGGAGTGGTCTACCTACCAGTGGGAGGGGTTTCCCCGGCGCCGTAAGAAGAAGGCCAAAAGGTATCTTTCTCCTTCAGAGGCTTCTCTGAAGAGAGAAAATTCCAGGACTTCTTCTTCCGTTGCCCTTTCCTCCTCCGAAGCTCCCCCTCGAGTGGTCTCTTCCGAGAGGCCGGCGAGTGGTAGCGTAGACCGCTGTGCTGTTGAACGTTCCCGGGGTGCGGGAGAGGTAGTTGCCTCCCATAGCGAGGCAGCTGACCCTCCTTCCCCGGAGGAGGATTTTATGTCTAATAATGATTTGTTGCAGCAGTGGGCTTCCTTGGGGCTGCAGGGTTTGCCCTCCAAGGAAGCCCTGTTTGACATGAACAAACTTGGTGCAGCCGTCAAACAATCGCCAACTACAGCGGAGATAGATCCTCTGTCTGTGGTTGACGTTGTTGTGACGGAGACATCCCGTGGGTCTAGCCAAACACCCGTTCCTGTGGCTGAGGTAGCTGACAGCTTAGATTCCCCCTCTGAACATCCTTCGAGGGAGGATCTAAGTCCCACGGTTTCTCCTGCCAGTGATTCTCTCCCTCGGGGGAGTTCGCTTACAGAGACTCCTCTTCCGAGGCCCATCAATGGTCAGCTTGCTGATCCCACGGCCCCTCGTGGGTGTATAAGGAGGAAGGCTCGTCCTCCCCTTCACCGTAGAGGCCTTCCATCCCCTTACAAGGGGCTTAAGAGGCGCCTCTTCGGCTCATCGTCACCACAGTCCTCTGCGGAGGAGACAACTCCCCGTTTACCAGTCATGCCAGCTACCAACCTAGACCTCTCCGGGGATCATTCACGATCACCTTCGGATGATGGTCGTCCTTCGGGACATAGTGACAAGTCTCCCAGTCCATCCACATCTAAAGCTCCTGATGCGTGTGACGCGCCACCTGATACTGCCACTGCGCAGTCTCAAGGCCCTTCGGGGCTGAAGGGTCTTGAGCGCAAAACCGCGCCTCTTGCCCTCAAGCGTCAGGTTCCTCCTGTGCGCTCTCCTGTTGCTGACGCTGCTGTGCCTGCCGCTGTTCTTGACTTAGCGCCACGGCACTCACCCTCACACGTTTGGGCCACTGTTCCTGCTACGCTCCAGGGTTCCCTGCGCTCCCACGCCCTTCGGCGCCCTGGCGCCCTCCAGCAGTTCCTGATATAGCGCACCAGCGCTCACCTGCACATACACGCCCACCGGTGCCCCGGCGGCCACCTGCGCTAACGCGGCCACCAACAGTTCCTGGTACGGCGCTCCTGCGCTCACCTGCGCATACGCGTCCACCGGTGCCCCAGCGCCCACCTGTGCTCACGCGCCCACCGGCGCCCCAGCACCCACCAGTTCCTGCTTCGTCGTGCGCTGTCCAGGAAGCACCTCTGCTGGCACAGAGGCGCCCACAGGCTCCTCCGGACTCGTTGCGCCCATCTAGGGAGACCCGTGAGACGCGCACACGCGCGGTTCCAGCTCCAGCGCTCACCAGCGCCCCAACGCGCTATGACATCCCAGCGTGTCGCCCAGGAGGCTTCCAAGCTAGCGCAAGCTTGCATGTGATGCAACCGCTCACGATGCTCCGGTTACGCGCCCTGTTCCTGCCACACGCCGCGTTCCTGTATTCAAGGCGACATGGTAACCCTCCAGCGCACACCTGAGTGCCCTCATCCAACCCCGTGTCCTGCGCGGCCGCCGCAGCAACGCACCCCGGTGCGAGCATGATGGTCCTATAAGACCAGCGCCAACCTCCGCGCCAACGCGCCATCCCGGCCGCTCGCGACCCTGCTCCAGCGCTCACGCGCCCTCGCCCAGTTCTTCCGGACACGCGCCCCTGTTATCTTGCGCCCTTCGGGGCCGCATCAGGTCGCTGCGCGCCCGCGTGTCGGCCGCCTCCCGTGCCGGCTCCTGCGCGCCACACGCCCTCGCCATCGCCTACGGGCTCTCGCGACCTTCCGCCCGCTCCAGCTGCTGGGCGCTCACGTGCCCAGGCGCCCGCTCTATCGCCAGCGCGCCAGCGCTCCCTCGCTCCTCTATCCTCGCCTGCGCGCCATCGCGCCCCTTGCGCGACATTCCGGTATCGTGCGAGCCATTCACGTGCGACCCTGACCGGGCCCCGGCACACGGGCCCCAGCTCGAGCGCCGCCAGGCGGACAGTTCTTCATCTCGTTCCCCTCCCCGCGAGCGCAGACCAGCGCGCTCGCCGGAGGAGGGGCGCTTCCCGAACAGGTCGAGAGATTCTTTCCTTTCAACCTCACAGGCGAACCCTCGTTTGTCGACTCCTCCTAGGGATCCCTGGATCCCCTTCCCTCCAGAGGGGGTGTCTGACAACGCGACTGTCAGCCAGCAGCCCTGGTTCGGCACCCTAGTCAGGGCCCTTGTGCAGGCGATCAGGCTTGCCCTCTCTGACTCAGGTCACAAACCAGCGGCAGCTTCCTCCCCCCTGAAGAGGAAGAGAGGAATCTCTCCCTTGGAAACTCCTCCGAGGCCTATACTGTCTTCTCGCAGATCCTTGCGCAAGGCTCCTTCTCCCCCCTCCCAAGACCTTCTCTCCCTCTCCTGCGGAGGAGGAATACCCTTCCTCATGAGAGTCGGATGAGCCAGATCATTCCCCCTTCGCACCAATGGTGGAAGCTCTGCCTCTCCCCTTCGCTGCTCGAGTCCTGTATCCCGACCAGGAGGGAACATAAGGACTCTAAGACGATTCCCAAATCATCAGCGAGGATCAGGCAGGAACTGTCTAGAGCCGTCGAGGATGTCCAAGTGTCCCCCCCAAGGAAGAGCCACTGGGGACGCGAGACTTCGCTGCCAGTCCTTTGGGAGGAGAGCACCAGGAGTCAGAACATGCTTTCTGGCAAGTCCTGACCCTCATGATGAACCTCATTGGGATCCCAGACCCTAAGGTCCCACCTCGCGAATGTAAGGACACGGTCCTGGATCGTGTCTATGGCATCCAGAAACCCTCTAGGGCCAGTGCAGCTTTGCCCTGGTCTCAGGGGATTAAGAGTGCCAAGGACAAGGTCAAGGGCCAGCTCTCTGAGCTTGCCTCCTCCAGCAGATCGAGTGCCGGTAATAAGCTCCTCCCTCCTCCTCGAGTCCATCAGAGGAGGTACTTCGAGATGAGTCTTTTCTGAGTCTTCCGTTACACCACTCTGTGAAAGAACTCACAGGGGGAGTCCCTCTTGAGAGACTCTCCAACTGGCACGTGTCCTTCTCAGCCACTGAGATCCTAACCCAGGAGAAGGTCACCAAGTGTGCCATGCAGGCAACTTAGTGGCTCGACATCTGGCTGGGGTCTCTGGGCATCCTGGTGCGGTCCGAGGACCTCTCCAAAGAAAGCACCAGGAAAGCGCTGGAGACTTTCATACTCTCGGGCACATGGACCATTGAGTTTCTGGCCCACCAAGTCTCGAGCCTGTGGGCCAATAAGATCCTCAAGCATCGTGACGCTGTGGCCGAGAGATTCCATCATAAGGTCCCCAGTGCAGAGGCTAGCAGGCTCAGACACTCTTCCGTCCTTGGTAAGAGCCTGTTTGAGCCTAAGGACGTAGAGCTCCTCACTGAGAGGTGGAGGAAATCCAACTAGGACTCCCTCATCCACAGGGCCCTGACATCGAGGCCCTACAAACCTCCAGCGGTTCAGCAGTCCCGTCCGGCTAATGACACAAAGAAGACGACCACAGCGAAGCCCAAGGTGTTTAAGCCCTCTCCTGCCAAGAGCAGGAGCAAGAAGTCCTCCAGAGGAGGCAAAACCCCTAGAGGTAACAGCCGAGGCCGGAAACGCTAGGGTTGGCATCCCCCTGCAGGTCCACCAGTGGGGGGATGCCTAAAGAGTTGCGCGACAAGGTGGCAGCAACTCGGGGCGGATGCCTGGATGATCTCCGTAATCACTCTAGGTTATCGCGTCCCGTTCATAGCCTCTCTACCTCCCCTGACAGCGAATCCAGTTTCGTTGAGCTCTTTTTCCATGGGATCGGCAAAAGGGCAGGCCCTACGGGCGGAAGTCCAGACCATGTTGAGGAAGGACGCGCTCCAGAAGGTTGTAGACGGGTCCCCAGGCTTCTACAGTCGACTCTTTCTTGTGAGAAAGGAGTCTGGAGGCTGGAGACCAGTCATCGACCTCTCGACCCTGAACGGGTTTGTCAAGCAGACTCCGTTCAGCATGGAGACGGCAGACACGGTCAGACTTCCAGTTAGACCACTAGACTTCATGTGTACACTGGATATGAAGGACGCGTACTTCCAGATCACAATCCATCCTTCTTCAAGGAAGTACCTAAGATTCTGCCTAGACAACAAGATCTATCAGTTCAAGGTGCTGTGTTTTGGTCTCTCCACAGCCCATCAGGTGTTCACCAGAGTATTCATCATCATCTCTTCGTGGGCCCACAGGATCGGCATCCGTCTCCTTCGTTACCTGGACGACTGGCTGATCATAGCGGACTCGGAGGCGACCCTTCTTCGCCACCGAGACAAACTCCTCGAAGTTTGCCAGGATCTAGGGATCGTGGCAAATCTCGAGAAGTCCTCCCTGCAGCCCTCTCAGAAACTAGTATATCTAGGCATGGTCCTAGACACCAATTTCCACAAAGCCTTCCCATCAGACGAAAGGATAGCAAGGCCGAAGAAGGTCGCGAGACCTTTCCTCAATTGAGAAGAACTCCCAGCCCAATTGTGGCTTCGTCTCCTCGGCCACCTCTCCTCCCTGACTCGTCTCATTCCCAACAGTCGCCTCAGGATGAGATACCTCCAGTGGCGACTCAAGTCCCGGTGGAGTCAAGGCCATGACTCCCCGGACACCTTGATCCCTATGGGACCTGTGGAATGGGCGGACCTCCGATGGTGGGTGGCAGACGAGAATCTACGAAAGAGAGTGGATCTTCTCGTCCCTTCCCCAGATTTGATGCTGTTCTCGGACGCATCAAACAAAGGGTGGGGGGGGGGCCCGTTCTGAGCCAGAGGATCTTAGGCCTGTGGTCAGAATCAGAAAAGTACCTTCATATAAACCTGCTAGAAATGAAGGCCGTGTTCCTGGCACTTCGGAAGTTCCACCATGTCCTGGCGGACCACTCTGTGGTGGTGATGAGTGACAACACCACAGTGGTGGCTTATACCAACAAGCAGGGAGGTACTTTTTCGGAACAGCTATCCCATCTTACAGTAGAGATCCTGAGATGGTCCGAAGTCCACTCGATTTCACTAGCGGCTCGCTTCATTCCGGGCAAAAGGAATGTGCTCGCCGACAGTCTGAGCAGAGCGACGCAGATAATGAGTACCGAGTGGTCTTTGGATCCTCAGATAGTCAACAAAGTCCTGACTTCGTGGGGTTCCCCGACGGTGGATCTGTGCGCTACGGCGCTGAACACCAAGCTCCCGCTATACTGCTCCCCAGTCCCGGACCCCAGGCTCTCTGGCAGGATGCCTTCCAACAACGGTGGGACAATGTCGATGTGTATGCCTTTCCCCCGTTCTGTCTGATGACGAGGGTACTCAACAAGACCAGAACATCGGTCAATCTCCCAATGAGCCTGATAGCTCTGCTATGGCATCATGGAGAGTGGTTCCCAGACCTTCTGCAACTTCTCACGGAGATTCCAAGAGAGCTCCCTCCACGTCACGAGCTACTCAAACAACCACACCCCAACATCTACCACAAAGCCGTAGCTTCGCTTTGACTTCACACCCGGAGACTATCCAGCATCACAACACAGAGAGAGGATTTTCGCAACAAGTTGCGAACAGGATGTCTGGCCACCTGCGCAAGTCATCCGCAGGTGTCTGCTATGGCGAGTTTTCTGTGGTTGGTGTCGTGGAAGGGGTATCTCTCCCCTCGATGCCACTTTACCAGCAATAGCGGAGTTCCTCGTTTATCTGCGGGAGGAAATGCGTCTTTCAGTCTCGGCAGTGAAAGGCTATCGCTCAACCTTAAGTCTTGCCTTCAGGCTTAAAGGAATGGACATTTCCTCCTCGCTGGAACTTTCTCTTCTCATACAGAGTTACGAACTTACCTGCCCTCAGTCGGAAGTGAGACCTCCTCCATGGAACGTGGTTCGAGTTCTCAGGTCTCTTAAGAGACCTCCCTTCGAACCATTACGCCAGGCTTCTGATCGGCACCTTACCTGGAAGACTGTTTTCCTGCTAGCATTGGCCTCGGGCAATCGAGTCAGTGAGCTTCATGGTCTCTCGTACGTCGCCGCCCATTCAAGGGGATGGGGAAAGGTAACGTTCATCTTCGTCCCTGAGTTTGTTGCCAAGACTCAAAACCCGGGAGTGCCGGACCCAAGGTTCGACTCCTTCCGGGTTTCGAGTCTCTTTTCTGTAACAGATGACCCAGACCATACTGTGCCCAATCAGGAGTCTGAGGTTGTATCTTAAAAGAACAGCTGCAGTTAGCCCCCAGGTGCGAGCTTTGTTCGTGAGCACCGGGGAGATGAAGAGGAGGGTCACCAGAAATACCATATCGGCCTGGATTCGCAAGGTAATACATCTGGCCTTGAATCCTGACCCTCCTCCGTCACGTCGCCCTAGAGCGCATGATGTCAGGGGCGTGGCTACGTTCCTGTCCTTCAAGAAGAACTTTTCAGTGACGCAGGTCCTTCAAGCTGGGGTGTGGAAGCGTCAGACCACCTTCATGGCCCACTACCTGCAAGACGTGACACACAGGAGGCTCGATGCATTTTCTGTCGGCCCTGTGGTGGCTGCACAACAGGTGGTCTAACCTCAGGCTACTTATTGGACAAGTAGCAGAAGGTTGAGGGCATTGTTACCCGGTTTTAGTCTGTGTGAATGAAAAGATCTGCCTGGCCCTTATTCTTTTTGTCATCCTCTCCTTCCTGGGAGAAAGCAGCATCCTGGGTTCCTTGCACAGCTGACCTCGAACCTCTGCAGGTAAGCCATGCTCCCTTGAGTTCCTAGTATTAAGATGTAATACAGTCATGTCCCCATACCCTGACGAGGTGGTATTGGGAGAGTCCTAGCCTGGATTTCCATCTGAAGAACTCCAGGTCAACTTCCTAGGACGATTCACTTCTCACCTTCACACACAGCTTACGTAGGCCGCAGCAGTTTCCCAGCTGTCAGTAAGGAGCAGGGACCCCTTACCTCTTGAGTTCCTACACACTCGGGTTCGGGGTCCCCGGGCAAGCCAAAGCCAGTATGGCAGGGTACTTACCACCCTCCCTAAGGGGTACCTCACCCCATGTAAATAGCGTGGTTTGAACAAATGACAAATTCGTAGATAATTTGTATTTTTCCTAACTATACAAACCTTAGATATTTATACATATGTGCCCGCTAGCCCTGTCCCCCAAGATAAGTCCTACCTCTAAGTAAAGTGAAGCATTCACCGTTGTGTGTGTGAGGGGGTCGCTAGCTACCCCTCTCTAACCCCCGCTAACTACGCCGAAGTAATTACCCCATGTAAATAGCTAAGGTTTGTATAGTTAGGAAAAATAAAAATTATCTACGAATTTGTCATTTTTGGAGGCAATGCATTTTTATTACACCCTGTTGCCCGTGGCAAGATAATCTTTTAGATAGATGCATTGTCGTCATTCCGATGTAGGTGCCAGGACATTCCTGGACAGGTCA
>NC_090734.1:90734960-90737460 GCF_036898095.1 Palaemon carinicauda
ACCCAAAAAGTCCTAACTTCCCCCTCGACATAGCCAAGTAAACGGATTTTGAGCGAAGCGAAAAATCTATTTTTGGGTGAGGTAGCCATGTCGTCCTGATGGAAGTTCCTTCGAAGGTAGCTTCCTAGGTATATTTGACTACAGTGATATATCCCAGAGAATTTACCAAAGGTATCCAGAATTCTAACTCCTGGAGCGAATATCCCTTAAAATTTTACGAAGGGATATCGCGTAATATCAGAGGACGTATTCTTGACACGTCTCATGGCTATCTACGCCCCCAATAGAGCTTTCACTTCGAGGGGAATGAGAGGCAAGAATAAGGAGAGTCGTTCCAGAGACATCGCTCTCGACGCTCCCTACTGCTCTGTAGATAGTGCGCCAATCCGCCACCGCCAGGCGCCACCGTCATTCTTTGTAGCTTTGTAGGTGTTGTAGATACAGTACCATAGGGAGGGATTCATTATCCTTTTGTCCCAAAAGAGGTTGGGTCCATCAGGACGACATGGCTACCTCACCCAAAAATAGATTTTTCGCTGCGCTCAAAATCCGTTTTTTGGGCTCAGGCCATGTCGTCGTGATGGAAGTGTACCAGAGCATTAATGTAACTGTGGATTGTTAATAGTGCCATTCGTCTCGAGCTAAATCTTTCCTCTTTGGTCTTTAGACCTAGAGACACTTGATGTTACTGTTATACATCAATCAGCTGATCATGAAATATGTCTGTCCTTCCTGCCCCCTACAGGGAAGAGTCTGGGTAGACTCGAGGAAAAAACCCGAGGATTGTGAGTTCAAGGAACAATCTAACAAACAGTTTGCATATTAGTGTCATCATATACGTAAAGCATAGTCTGTACTAGGATGGTATTTTGAGCAGATTACTGTACCTCCCGGGTCTGTCGATGAAGAGACGGACAGGTTTATATATGTGTAGGAAACTTTAAACAGTAAAATGAACAGTCTAGTACGATAAGGTCTTACCTGTTTGCCTGGAACAATATGAATCTTAGTTCCGATATTTACTCAAATATCAAAAGTCATGGATGCTCTGACTTATACATATACTGAAATATTTGGGGCGAAAGATACGCAAATATTCATTTTATTGTTTATTACAAAAATAGAAATCATGGTTGTAGTCAATTACAATGTATGCTAAATAATTCTGCTTAAAAGCATAAACAGGAATAAATAGAGTTTACCTGAAAAGGAAAACATCAGCCACTCTAAGGGAAATGTAAAATTTCACTATACATTCTATTGTTACTAGGAACACTGTGCATATAAGAATGCCTGGCACTTGTGTCAGCTTATTATGCTTAATGTCACCTGTCTAGGGAGAACAGTCTATAGTGTTATCACTTAAAAACAAAATCAACATAATATGCCTTACGAGTCTATCATGTACACCCTCATTATAAGTCCCAAATAGTGCACTGTTCATCGCAGTAATCAAGCAGTGGGTTTTATTACACTACCCGCCGACACCACATGAAATTTAATTTCTTGTAATTGCTTCGCGTAGTGCTTGAAAAAGACCCTCGAGGACTTCCATCCAGTATAAGCACGAAGGCTTTCAAACGACATCGTTTGGAAGAAATTCAGAGACGAGGCAACTTTTCTCGGATCATGACCTGCGGGTGTACTGTCTGGATCCGCTCTGCGTATAAAATAGGTGATTTTCGCCCTTAACTGTTTCAAGGATAATGTTGAACAAGACGTCTCTCCCCTGAAAAGCTGACTTCCCTTAAAGTCTGAAGTTCTACGAAGATAGACCTTTAGGCCACTGGGCAGAGGGATGCTTCTTCCTTCAGAGGGCAGATTCTCCAGGGACCCCATCTCTTAGTGAGCAGCTCGTTCTTGGCGAGAAACGTCGGGTCCAGAAAGAGGTTCAGTTCTCCATTGTCTTTGAACTGAATGTGGCCATCATCCCTCGAGAGGGCCACTATTTCGCTAACTCTGGCTCCCGAGGCTAGTGCAAATAAGAATATCACCTTCTGAGTCAAGTCTTTCAGCGAGCAATCCTCATTGTTCAGGGTTGATGCTAAATGAAGAACTTTGTCCAAAGACCATGAAATGGGCTTAGGGGAAGCTGCGCGCCAAAGTTTAGCGCAGGCTTTACGGATCTTGTTGAAGATTTCGTTGGAAAAGTCTACCTTGAAGGCGTAAAGTATTGGTCTGGCTAGGGCGGATTTACTTGTAGTAATCGTATTGGCTGCTAAACTTTGTTCATGAAGATGGATGAAGAAGGACAAACAGAAGTCCGTAGAAATCTCCTTAGGTTTCTTCGCCTTAAAGACCACCCATTTCTTCCAGGAAGACTCATAGTGTCTTCTTGTTGACTTTGACTTGTATTCTTCTAGGAAGTTAATACTGTCCCTAGAAATCCCAAACTGTTTCTTGACCGCTAAGGCGAGAAAATCATGAGATGAAGATTCTCGGTTTTCAATGATGAAGCTGAGACAGTCAATTTCTGCACTCGCTGAGTCAGAACTGGGTC
>NC_090734.1:90747460-90749960 GCF_036898095.1 Palaemon carinicauda
GAGGGAGGTTATTGATGAGGTTGTGTGAAACTGATATTGTTATGATTTCTTTTTCACTGTAAGTATTTTGTATTTTAGTTGTAGAGGTCATAAGAAGGAATGAGTCGAACTATTTATGTCGGATTGTATACATTTTTACATGTAATATTTATTTTTTCATTTTTTTTTTGTGAAAGATATGCTATTTTTTTTTTTTTTTTGGGGGGGGGGGTTGATTTCAATATATACATTTTACGTTGCATTTCTTTTTAGTACAAGCCATGCCTATTCCAGGTCAGAGTGTCCTCCATATATCTCAGACTAGTGAGGGCGAGTACACGCCTCCCTGTGTGAGTAGTTTGTGGGGGCGGTGGGGGGGGGGGGGGTCCTAATTTATGTGTGTAATGTGTGTTGCACATCTAGGGTATATGAATTCTATATTCATGAGTATTCCAAAAATAACCTATACTCAGCATATTGTTGTAGAAAGATTACATTTTGATAGCCACGGGGGTATAATGGCTTCTGGGTGCTCGAGTTGACAAGTCGTCACTCACCTGAGAGGGTAATTGTGTACGGTGTACTTCCGGATGAACCTTTTGTAATATAATGAAGAAAACCCATATTCCGACGTCTCATTAACCGTCTACATGGGTCATATATATATATATATATATATATATATATATATATATATATATATATATATATATACATATATATGTATATATATATATATATATATATATATATATATATATATATATATATATATATATATATATATATATATATATGAATACACATTATACACACACACACACACACACACACACACATATATATATATATATTATATATATATATTATATATATATATATATATATATATATATACATATATATGCGTAAATATCACAGGAAAACGGGATGCTCAAATGCAGAAGAACCACAGGGAAAATGAAAATACGAATTATAAGATTAAGTCCTGACTAGTTTCGTGATACTTCTTCAGAGGACTGATTTATTGAGAGGGGTTTCTTTACATTTTATAGGGAAAGTAAACATACGAACATGCTTATAGAGGCTTATAGAACAATGACACTCCCATATCATTATTAGAGAATTTGCAGACGCCCTCACATGCGCCCTTACTACTAAAGAACACCTACGGTTTCTTCGTGAATGCTGGGAGGAACATGTCATTCCCAAATCCATGATAACGAAATCCTTATTGGAAATAGAAGATCGACCATTTGCTGATATACAGAGAAGTATATTAGAAATATATAAAAATGCAATGAAATTGAAAATCGAAGAGCGTTTGAAGACCTAACAAGAAAAAGAAGACATTTTGAAGCCTCAATACCAACGGATTGGAGAGACCCACTTCGATGTTTCTGGTATGAAGAAATGAACGAAAAAGTATATAGAAAACTCAAACAAAAGCTTGACAAGAAACTCAATGCATTAATAGAAAGAATCCTATGCACTGCAAACGTTTAATCCAGAATATGTGGTTAATTTGTAAAATAAAATTCTAAATAAGAATATGAAGTGTGCCTTGGGATACGGTTTAAATTTCTCGATGTCATCAAGTGTAGTAAATAGTAACAAATTACAAATGAAGTGTGTAACCTGGAAAAATTCAGTGATATTTCGGTAGAAGAAGTAAATATGATTAAGGGTATTATATATAGCAATATAAAAAACCAGGGGTTCCAAATTGCCCAAAAAGATTCAAGAAGGCAATGGCCGAATTAAAGTAAGATATAAATATTAAACTGACAAATGCCGATGAATCTGGAGTACTGGCAATCTTGGATAAAAATTATTATATAGAAAAAATGGAAAACCTCTTGAGTAATGAAAACATATACATGGAATTAAGAAAAAATCCAATTGAGTTTTGTGAATAGTAATTACAACAAAAACATGAAAGAGTTACTAAAAGTGAATGAAGATCTGATAAAAAAGGTTTGTACAATATCACCAACATAGGCATATATGTATTGAACTATTAAAACTTATAAGCCAAATTATCCAGGTAGGCCAATAATTAGCACTGTAGGTTCAGCAGCATATAAATTATCCAAGTACCTTGTGAATATCGTCAATCCTTTAGTTGGCACCATTTCATATTCAAATATGAAAAATAATGTAGACTTGATTATCAAATTGAAATGAAGTATAGATTAACAATACCTGTAGGCCTATCAGTTTTGATGTAGTCCCACTATTCACTAAAGTACCTATTGATGACATGTATGGAATTTTTATCTGAAACCTTACATAATAGGCAATTGAATTAACATTTTCCAAAATCACTTTAATAAAATTAATTAAATTATGTATGAAAGATTGTAAATTTTAATTCAATTGGATATTTTATGCACAAACATTTGGTATAGCTATGGAAAAAACCCTTTATCCCCAGTATTGAGTAATCTATATATGGAATTTTTTAAAAGTAGAATCTTAAATAACATCATACCTAATAATATAAAATGGTGTCACTATA
>NC_090734.1:90754960-90757460 GCF_036898095.1 Palaemon carinicauda
AACGCTCAGGGGGAGAAGAGAACGTTAAATTTAGATAGATAGGGAAGAGGAGTGAGAAAAGTTTTTAAGCTGGATAAAAATTGGAAAAAGGAGTAGTAACGTGCGATAAGAAAGTTTGAGCAGAATTATGAAAAGTGACAATGAAGGAGAAAAGCCTTTGAGTTCGAGGAAGAACGTGAAGAGAAATCAGGAGAATGTTCGATTAAAAGGATAAAAAGTCAAAATGAGAAGGAACTCCATTGGTAGAGGAAAAGGTTTGAGCAAGTAGAGAGAAGCTAGAGGAAATGTCAGTGCAGGGGAATAGTAGGTAGGTGCGGAGGAAGAATTAGAAGATGCGATGGAAACAATGTAAGTGAGAGAGAATGCTTACGAAGGTGAGAGAATAAAGAGTGAGGAGGGAGCAAAAGCTAATAATTGATAAAGGGAGAGAATTATTTGAAAAAAAAAATACTTGGGAATGTTGAAAAAAATAAAGAAAAAAATACCTTGAAAATCGACAAGAAAAAACAAAAGCATGGAAAATATTAAATTGGCCTCTCTCTCTCTCTCTCTCTCTCTCTCTCTCTCTCTCTCTCTCTCTCTCTCTCTCTCTCTCTCTCTCTCTCTCTCTCTCTAAGGTAATAAATAGTTGAATATTCTCCAGACGAAGCCCTTCTTCAATCTTTAAGGATGCGTGCGTGTGTTGAAAATGCAAGGAACTGAAGGCTGTCAAATATTGAATTATTGGCAGTTTTTGTACGTTGATCATGCATAACTAATAGTGCTGATTATATTTCATCTGATTACAATTCCATTTAACCATATTTTTATATTTTTATTAAAATGATGATCATTCTACGAAGAGAGAGTAAAAAGAAAGAACCAAAAGCAAAATGTTTATATTCCAGTACTACGAAATACTGATAATTGCAAAGAAAGAATTGTTCTTGTTTAGAAAAGAGAGAGAGATTCAATATCGTCTTACCTTAATGTAATTTCGGATCATTACATCTCTCATAAATTAGAGGACGGAAAAGGATATATTATAATATGATTTATTTCTACATAATTAGATAACAGTTATTTTAAATGTAAAGTTCCTGAGTTAGAATAAAACGCAACCTTCAAATGTGCAAGCATTTGGGTTTTTATTATTTGCACTTAATGATGCATATTCTTTAGTAAAATTAGAACGAAATAATTAAAGAAATTTCATTTTGAATTGTAAAATACATTTGGAAGCTGAAAGTATTGTAGTCATATTTATTTTAATGTTATATAGAGACAATTTAATGTATTGTTTTTTTTATAATAAGAAGCATCTCATGAATAGCTTACTTTTAATTTGGTAAACATATAATCACTGCTAACCTGCGCATACTCTGACTTGTATATATTAATCTCTATTTATGTAGCAGCAGCATCGAGAAAGTTCCTGTCATTCAACAAAAGGTTAACCACTTTGCATGAATGTCCCCATTCATGTCAAATTCAAATCCATTCACACAATTTCCGGCAAATGCCTCGTCAACGTTTCTCTATTTACAATCGCTATCAGTTTAACCGGTTTTGACAAGTTTATTATCACTGAGGGTAATTTCTGGCAGATGTATAAAATATTTCGGTACTTATTCACTTATTCAAATTTGTATTTACTCATTTGTTTATTTATATAATTCTGTATATGTTTATTGATTTATTTTGGTTTTTATTTGTATATTGATTTATTTCTTTTTTCTGCTAGGGTGACCGACAGATTAGGCTACAAGTAAAGGGAATTTAGAATTAATCAGAAAAGGAATATAATTAATTTTCAAAATGAACTCAGCATTTTCACTTATTTATAAAATTTAATCAATACCTTATTGTTCACAAGTATTGATAATAAATATCCTGCTTTACAATATTTACAGTGTTTTTTTTTATCATATTTGCAATATATTACATTGAAATGATAAAAGGGCAAATGAATACGTGTTATACTGCAAATATAAAAACAAAGCTTGGAATGAAATAATGGAATTAATATTTTGAATAAAAGGGAAAAAATCTTGTTACAAACAGATTGCAATGTACGAAACTTAAAAACGGAATTGATGCAGCGAATAAATAATATTTTCAGATAATATGCAAATACATTACAAACACGGAACAAGTAACTTACAAATAAATGATAATACAAACATAAAAAGAGGATCATTCTCTTCCGCGTGGACACCAACTGGCATTTGGAAGCTGGTAAACTGACAGGGCAACATGGACAAATTCGCTTAAACAGCGCGCAAGTTCACACCATTTTCTCTAATAATTTGCACACTGGACTCTATTGTTCTCTTTGATGTCATTACTTTTTTGGCAATATATTTTATAATGTTTTGCTACAAAAAACTAGTGGCCGATTGGCAATTCACATTACATATGTTTTCAGTCTTTTAAATTAACATACATTCCCTGTTAATAATGGTTGCATGCTCGAAATAAGTTTTCCATTTGATCGATCATTTGTAATGCTATGTGTAAA
>NC_090734.1:90759960-90767460 GCF_036898095.1 Palaemon carinicauda
GAGAGAGAGAGGATTGACTTTGGAGGCTGGGACATAAACGAAGTCCGAGATGGACAAAAATAAAAAAAAAAAGAATGGATGAAGAGAGTACGAGCAGTGATTAGAGGGAATCAGAGAGTTATCTGTCATTTCTGAATGTGCCTGGTGAGAAGTTTTTTTTTATAGAAAATTATATCTTATATTGTGCTCACGAGAAGAAGGGAGGGGAATTTTTTGCATGGGTAGTTCTTCCTCCCTCTTTAATTGAACGAGCCACCCAAATTGTACAAGCAAGTCCGTATGCAGGGCATTTAGGGATTGATAGAACATTAAAGAGAGTACGTGAATCCTTCTTTTGGTTAGGAATGAAAAAATCTATAGAGAATTATATAAGATGTTGTCATGCTTGTAACTGTTTCAAAGAACATAAAAACACTGTACTGGAAGCCAGAAAGTGGGCTGTGGTTCCTATTAAATTTTATAGAGTGCCTATGGATGTATTAGGACCATTTCCTACTGGGTTAACACAGCATAATTATATACGTGTATTTATGGATGCATTTACTCGGTCCACTCATACTTACGCAATGTTGGATAAATCTGCAAATTTATTAGCCCAGTCGCTGTGCTCTTTCATTACTAGGTTCGGTTGCCCCGAAAATTTTCATAAGTGATAATGGTCTCGAGATTATAAATAAGGTGGTGAAATCGGTCATGCATTTGATGAAAACTGAACCCCTTTTAGTGACTGCATATAGGCCTTTAACAAATAGATTAGTGGAATCGTATAATTGGGAAGTAGTGTGAATTTTACGCTAGTTAGTGGCTGATGACCCCCTTCATAGGCACGCCATACTTACTACAGCTGAGCTAGGTTTGAACATTGCATATAATGCTTCGCCCAGGGGCATGCCTTTCCTTTCAGTGTATGGACAGGAACCTGTGTTACCATATACGGTGCTCATTAATTCGTAACAATTGCCAAATTATTCAATTGAGCAATACCGTGTATATTTATCAAATCTATTGAGGAGAGTAATGAACACCACTGAAAGGTTTTTGAAAAGAGCTAATGAAAACCACAGCACAAAGTATGATGGTCGGTTCAAAACCGCACCGGTTAAGTATTTGTGGGCGATCTTGTGCATATGAAATGATTACAACATAGGGAACACAAACTAGCATTGTTAATGGTGCAGTGTGTGAACATCATCAAACACACACATGTGGTACCTGAAGATATAGTTTTCAAAAGTGATCCTCCTTCCCCTGTGTATGTGATATCTCTCGAGTTGATGAGTAGATTTCTTTTTTCCTTAGCTGTAGTTGTTGTTTGAACAGACCTTAATTCTTTCTTTGACGTGTTTTAGATAAACTTGAAGATAATAATCTGTTCTTCTGTTGATGCTAAATGTATTCGTAAAATGTGGTAATTTTTCTGAGGTGGAAATATGTATAATATTGTTGAGTGAACCTAAAAACAATCAGAGCTTCAATAGGTCAAGTGAGATCCGTTAGGCGGATGCAGTATTATTCATGTATTTATATGACTCCTAGTTGCTCGGGCAGGAGCGGTTCCCGAATGGCAAGTGGCTGCGGGATTAAAATTCAGCCTTGAGGATAGACAGTATTTGATAATGCGTAGATATGGATACTTTGTACTTAATGTTATAAGAGACGGGCGGGAAGATGAATGATTTTCTCGGGAAACCTGCTAGTGCCCACCGGATGAAAGTTTCAAGTGGAAGTGTTGTAGTGATTTTTATAAATGGAGAAACGGTGGTGGTGAGACGTGTTCCGAAATTATGCCGTAAACAATTTATATATATAAATATATATATATATATATATATATATATATATATATATATATATGTGTGTGTGTGTGTGTGTGTGTGTGTGTATATATATATATATATATATATATATATATATATATATATATATATATATATATATATATATATATATATATATATATATATATATATTACTAGCCAAGCTACAACCTTAGTTGGAAGAGCAAGATGCTATAAACCCAAGGGCTCCAGCAGGAAAAAATAGCCCAGTGAGGAAAGGAAATTAGGAAATAAATAAATGATGAGAATAAATAAACGATATATCATTTCAAAAACAGTAACAGCGTCAAAACAGATATGTCCAATATAAACTATTAACAATGTCTAAAACAAATATGTCATATAAAACAATAAAAAGACTCATGTCAGCCTGGTCACCATAAAGACATTTGCTCCTACTTTGAACTTTTGAAGTTTTACCGATTCAACTACCTGATTAGGAAGATCATTCCACAACTTGGTAACAGCTGGAATAAAACTTCTAGAATATTGTGTAGTATTGAGCCTGATGATGGAGAAGGCCTGGCTATTAGAACTAACTGCCTGCCTAGTATTACGAACAGGACAGAATTGTCCAGGGAGATCCGAATGCAAAGGATGGTCAGAGTTATGAATAATCTTATGCAACATGCATAATGAACTAATTGAACGACGGTGCAAAAGATTAATATCTAGATCAGGAATAAGAAATTTAATAGAACCTAAGTTTCTGTCCAAAAAATTAAGATGAGAATCAGCATCTGAACACCAGACGGGAGAACAATATTCAGAACATGGTAGAATGAAAAAATTAAAACACTTCTTCAGATAGATTGATCACCGAAAATCTTGAAAAACTTTGTCAATAAACCAATATTTGTGCAATTGAAGAAGACACAGAACTAATGTGTTTCTCAAAAGTAAATTTGCTGTCGAGAATCACACCTAAAATTTTAAAAGAGTCATACATATTTAAAGAAACATTATCAATACTGATATCCGGATGTTGAGGAGCCACCGTCCTTGGCCTACTTACAATCATACTATGAGTTTTGTTAGGATTCAACCTCATACCCCATAATTTGCACCATGCACAAATCTTAGCTAAATCTCTATTAAGGGATTCACCAACCCTAGATCTACATTCAGGGGATGGAATTGATGCAAAGAGAGTAGCATCATCTGCATATGCAACAAGCTTGTTTTCTAGGCCAAACCACATATCATGTGTATATAGTATGAAAAGTAATGGGCCAAGAACACTACCTTGTGGAACACCGGATATCAAATTCCTATACTCACTATGGTGTCCATCAACAACAACCCTTTAAGATCTATTACTTAAAAAATTAATAATAATGCTAAGAAACGACCTACTCACTCCCAACTGTTTCAGTTTGAAAACAAGGGCCTCATGATTAACATGGTCAAAGGCAGAACTAAAATCAAGGCCAATCATACGAACTTCCTGACCACAATCAAGGGATTTCTGTACAGCATTGGAGATTGTAAGAAGGGCATCACATCTCCAAGGCCTTTACGAAAACCAAATTGCAAACTAGGGAGTAGATGATTACCTTCAGCAAACCTATTAAGACGTTTTGCCAAAAGACGTTCAAAAACATTAGATAGTATGGGAGTTATGGAAATTGCGTAGTAATCATTGGACTTGAGCTACCACAAATACATTTACATAAAAGAGTAACATTACCAATTCTGCAACAAGTGCTAAAAGCTCCTCTTCTTGCTAACTTGCGCAAAATAACAGATAACTTTGGAGCTAAGAAATCTGCTCTCTTTATAAAAAACAAAGGAAAAATACCATTTGGATCTACACCTCCATAAGCATCAAGGTCCATCAACAGAGCTTTAATCTCACGAGATCGAAAAGCTAAACTAGTTAGTTTAGCCTCAGGAAAACACGAATGAGGAAGTTCAAGTTTTTCATTACTCTGTTTACTGTCAAAAACATCAGCAAAAAGGGTTGCCTTTTCCTTTGGACAGTGAGTGACTGAGCCATCTGGTGTAAGTAAAGGAGGAACTGCTGCATCTACACCAAAGAGTGCTGATTTAAGGGTAGACTACCATTTATGTTATACCAGAAAGGGGTTCTTTTTATGGGTAAATTATATTCCTTTTCAGTAACGCATAAACTCTCTGATCAAAAGCTCGAAGCTGAGTATAGTTATTCCAGGTCAAATCTGATCTGTTACCCTTTTTAAGGTGATAGGCCTCTTGCTTCTCCAAATAAGCACGTCTACAATCATCATTGAACCACGGTTTGTCCATCACTCGGTACCTTAGTACACGAAAAGAGATACGACTATCAACTATGTTGACTAAATTCTCATTCAAAGGGACAACAGGATCTACACTATTATATAATTGTGACCAATCTATGCACAAAAGATCATGCAAAATCCCATTCCAGTCTCCTTGGGATTTCATATGCATTTTACAAGAGTATGATATATCAGGGACAGGCTGCTCAGTCTTCACTACTAATGAAATGAAGGCATGATCAGATGTCCTGACTGGAGAACCAACCTTACTAGTTATAACGTCAGGGGAGTCAGTGTATACGAGATCCAAGCAAATACCAGACCCGTGAGTAGCTTCATTTATGATTTGCTCACAGTCTGATTCAGAAGCAAAGTCTAAAGCTCTGAAACCATGGCGATCGTAGGAGAGATAGAACTTAGCCTAACCACTCCCTATGGTGAGCATTAAAATCACCAGCAAAGACAAAAGAAGCCTTTCTATCATCTTCTTGTATCTTAGCCATATTGGTAATAAGCCAATTGAAAATAGAATCATCCATGTCTGGATTCCGGTAGATTGAACACAAATAAAAGTTGTTATACCTGCCACAAACTTTTAATACATGAATCTCATGACATCCACATTGATAGCAGGGACTTTGGAGAAGCAGGGTACTCGGTCCTAATATATACCACCATTTCCTTGGCCCTGGGGATGGCATCACGTTTTCGACATTATTGGCTTCCTAAAACCAGTTATAAGGAGCTCAGATGAGTGCCTCATATTAGAAACCAAATTTTCTGAGCACAAAAGAATATCATACTGTCTGGACACAACTGTAAGGTATTGGTTATTTGCATGAAGACCACGAATATTGCATAACAGAAGACGACATTGATGACATATATATATATATATATATATATATATATTATATATATATATATATATATATATATATATATATATATATATATACACACACACAAATAAATATAAGGATGATGCATTTCCATCGCCCTCGATCGAATAATCACTTGTGAAAGTACGGGATAGCAAATATTCTATAACTCTTGATTTAAAATCTGGATACTATCAAATACCCATTCAAGAAGACGGTAAATGTAAAACGGCATTTATAGCTACCGATCAATTATTTTAGTTTAATTTCTTGAGTAATGATGGCTGTTTTTTCGCCCTCAATTGGCCATAATGTTCTTGTTTATTTAGATGATATCATAATTATAGGGAAAACGGTCAAAGAACATAATAATATCCGTAAAGGTTTTAGAAACATAATGGTATGAAAATAAATTGGTCAAAGTGCAAATGTATCTGTAGACAGGTCGAATTTTAGGTCACATAATACCCCAGATGGTATCCAACCCAGCCCCAGTTAAGTAGCGGCTATTATAAATTTTCTCAGGCCACGTACCTCTAAGAAAGTATTTGGATTCATAGGACATTCTGGGTATTACCGTAAATTCATAAGAAGCTTTGGAGATATAGCGAGACCCTTAGAAGCATTAAAGGAACAAAAAGTAATAAATTGGGGAGGAGAAGAAGAAAGGGCCTTTAACCATTCAAAAGCTGCGTTCACTAGCAATGAATTACTCGCATATCCTAGAATTGATCGCCCGTTTTTAGTGACAACACATGCGAGCAGCGTAGCTATTGGTGGCGTAGATTTTCAGGGAGATGGTAAAGGCAGAGAGCGACCCATTTATTTTGCTTCCTAGGCGTAAAATGGGTGAGAAAAGAATTATAGTAAATTCAATCGAGAGGCTTTGGCTATTTTTTGGGTTCTAGAGAGGCATTGATTCTTCTTATTAAGTCAATCGATTGAGTTGTAAAGTGATCATCGCCCCTTATGTGATTTATATTATAAAAATTATTTAACCTCTTGACAAGTGAGATGGATTGAGAGATTGCTAGAGTTTAATACAAAGGGATTTTCACCACATAGAAGGTAAAACTAACAAAGTAGCTGATGCTCTCTCTAGAGGTGCAGTAATAGGAGTAACAACTAGGGAACAAAGGAGGCACAAAGAACGTAACCAAAATATTGAAGAAACCCATCGAAATAGAGAGAATAGAGAACGGTTGGTAATTCTCTAGATGAGCATTCTGAAAACCGGGTCAGAGAGAGAAGATTGACTTGGGAGGTTCGGACATAAAAGAAGTCCGAGAGGGACAAAAATAAAAAAGGAATGAATGAAAAGAGAACGAGCAGTGATTAAAGGGGAATCGGAGAGTTTTCCGTCATTTCTGAATGTGCCTGGTGAGAAGTTTTTTTTTTATAGAAAATGATGTCTTATAATTATATAGTACTCATGAGAAGAGGGGAGGGGAATTTTTTGCATGGGTAGTTCTTCCTCCCTCTTTAATTAAACGAGCCACCCAAATTGTACATTCAAGTCCGTATGCAGGGCATTTAGGGATTGATAGAAAATTAAGGAGAGTACGTGAATCCTTCCTTTGGTTAGGAATAAAAAAATCTATAGAGAATTATATAAAAGGTTGTCATGCTTATAACTGTTTCAAAGAACATAAAAACACTGTACCGGAAGCAAGAAAGAGGCATGTGGTTCCTATTAAATTCTATAGAGTGCCTATGGATGTAGTAGGACCTTTTCCTACTGGGCTAACACAGCAGAAGTATGTACGTGTATTTGTAGATGCAATTACTCAGTACTCTCATACTTATGCAAAGTTGGATAAATCTGCAAATTCATTAGCCCAAGCGCTGTGCTCTTTCATTACTAGGTTTGGTTGCCCAAAAATTTTAATTAGTGATAATGGTCTCTAGTTTATAAAAAAGGTGGTGAATTCGGTCACGGACTTGATGAAAACTAAACACTTTTTAGTGACCGCACATAGGCCTTTAGCAAATGTATTAGTGGAATCGCATAATTGGGAAGTAGTGCGAATTTTACGTTACTTAGTGGCTGATGACCCCCTTTATAGGCACGCCATACTTACTACAGCTGAGCTAGCTTTGAACATTGCATATAATGTTACGCCCAGGGGCATGCCTTTCTTTTTAGTGTATGGACAGGAACTTGTGTTACCATATACGGTACTCATTAATTCGCAACAATTGCCAAATTATTCAACTGAGCAATACCGTGTATATTTATCAAATCTATTGAGAAGAGTAATGAACACCACTGAAAGGTTTTTGAAAAAAGGGCTAAGAAAAATCACACCCCAAAGTATGATGGTCTGTTCAAAACCGCACCGGTAAAGTATTTGTGGGGGATCTTGTGTATATGAAACGATTACAACATAGGGAACAAAAACTAGAGCCAGCGACTTTGGGTCCGTACCAAGTAATGATGGTTAAGTCTATCAGATTTTGATAAAAAAACATTGGTAATGGCGCAATGTGTGAACATCATGAGGCACACATACATGTGGT
>NC_090734.1:90777460-90779960 GCF_036898095.1 Palaemon carinicauda
CCAGTTGCTTGCATTAGATAATAGGTTTAGATTGCTCAGGGTCGAAAATAAAACAATCGTGTCTGATTTATCACCACTGTCCAACAAAAGAAAGAGCTGATTTGAATGAGTTATCCTAAACTCGGTAGGAATGTTTTGTAATTATTCTGCATTTACGGGAACTTTTAAGTACTGCTTGGTATATTCCAACGTAAGCTTGGTTTGCGATGCATTGTTGTTTGTTTAGTCAAGTTAATCATTTTGAAATGTTATCTTCATTTGTACTATCAATTGCTTAGCTCTTTATTTTATAAAACTAGTCATTTAAAAATAGTTTTTTCCGCCACTTGTTCGTTCTTACAAAACTAGATGACGATTGTCAACAAGCTTTTTCTTATCTCTTATGCTTAAAACGGACTATATAGGCATCTTGAAGAATTAGATTTAGTTATTCAAGATGTCTGCTAGTCAGAGGACAAGCTTCTAACAAAAAAAGACATTTTCTATGAACAATTTGTTATACAGGATAAGCCAAGAAGATTTTTTTTCTTTTTTTTACGAAAAGTTAGATAGTTACATCTACGTCAGGAAACACGTGATTTTTAATTTATTATTTATTTAGATTTTAGGTATTTGCTGTTTATTTAACATGCTGTGAAAGAAACCTGACGATTAAATTACTGACGATGTGATATACTGTAGTGTGTGACGAGCCGAGAGAAAGGTTAGGACTCAAAGGCAGGAAGCAATCAACTGAGTAGTATTATTAAAGAACACTCTCCTTTATATACAAAACCTCAAGGCAACAGGAAAATACATGTTCGAGAAATGACAATGTTACATAGGCGACACATAGACATACTAGTTCTGGTTCTTTGTAGTGCGAGGGAAGAGCGCAGATACAAGCATAATATATGCAAAATAATTTATGTACGATCGTGTGACACACGGTTGGTACATGGCTCCCCCCCTAAAAATGACATATTGTACATGTTAAATAGGGTGCCCTGATCTAGAGAGGCGAACTGTAGGCGGGTCATCTGGCAGTAGATAAGCAGGTTTTAGACGATCAATGGAGACCCAGTCTTCTTTGCCACGAATGTTTAGTAGGAATGCTTTCGGACTGCGTCGGATCACAAGGAAAGGACCCGTGTAAGGGGGCGTTAGCGGTGGCTTGGTGATGTCGTTGCGCAGGAAGACGTGCGTTGCAGAATGCAATTTTGTTGGTATGTGATGCTTCACTGGGGCTTGTAAGTCTGGCGGCATTGAGTAAATTTTCCCACGACGTGACGTATATGCTGGAGATCATCGGAGGAGGTTGTAGAAGGAAAAAATTTCAGCCGCCAAGACATCGAGGGCGTCTTTAGGAGTGGTCCTTAGTCCCAGGAGGACCCAGGGAAGCTGTATAAACCAGTTGCAATCCTTGCAGCGGGACATCAAAGCTGCTTTGAGGGTGCGATGAAAACGTTCAACCATTCCATTGGCAGCGGGGTTGTAGGCCGTTGTCTGATGTAGGGTGATGCCCAGGAGATTCGCTAATGATATCAACAATTGAGAGGTGAAAGTGGTTCCCCTGTCAGAAGTAATATGCTCAGGGATACCAAATCTTGAAATCCATCCAGAGAGTAAGGCAGATGTACATGAGGCAGTCGTTGCAGTTTCCATGGGAATGGCTTCAGGCCAACGAGTGGACCGGTCGATGACGGTAAACAGGTAATGATGTCCTTGTGATGTGGGTAGGGGGCCTACAACGTCGACGTGAATGTGTGCGAAATGACGCTGAGGTTGAGGAAAGGTGCCCACTCCTCAATCCGTGTGTCGATGTACTTTGGAAGTTTGGCAAGAAGTACAGGCGCGGACCCAATCCTTAGCATCCTTAGAAATACCGTGCCAAATGAACTTTGCCTTCAGCAGCTGTGCCGTAGAACGGCACGAGGGATGTGAAAGGCCGTGAATGAAATCAAACACCTGCCGTCGCATGGGAGCAGGAATCCAGGGTCGCGGTCTGCCAGTACTGACGTCACAGAGGAGGGTGGTGTTGGAGTCTTCGAGGGGAAAGTCTTCCCAACGGAGGGACTTGCAGGATGTCCTACATGCTTGATACTCTGGATCCTGTCGTTGGGCTTCAGCCAGGGCTTTTTAATCCAATCCCAGTTGAACGGCAGCCAACATGTTTCTTGACAGGGTATCGGCAACGGGATTCATTTTCCCAGGGACGTATTGAAGGGTGCAATTATATTCAGCCACGGCAGAGAGATGTCGGCGTTAACGGGCGGACCAGGCGTCAGACTGTCGAGTAAAGGCGTGCACCAGAGTCATGTGGTCTGTGCGAATGACGAAGGGCGTACCTTCTAAGAAATGACGAAAGTGACGGACAGCCAAGTGCACCGCCAGCAATTCCCGATCGAAGGTAGAATAACTGCATTCTGCCTTGGACAGTTTTCTGCTGAAAAAGGCCAATGGGCGGGGCGAGCCGTTGACCACCTACTCGAGTACTACACCAATAGCGACGTTGCTGGCA
>NC_090734.1:90784960-90789960 GCF_036898095.1 Palaemon carinicauda
GAAGCCTGAATGCCACATTCTCCCCTTCCATAAGTTCACTTTTTCTGGATGGAAGGTCATATGGCAATGCCGCCTTATAACCTTACATCCATACTGTTTCTCTGTCTATTGTGTTGCACCCCTAACCAGGCTGCCGGCTGTTAAGCCGGCAGCCGGGCAGGAGGAGGTTCTTTGGTTCTTGGCTACTACCGACGGGCACGGGTTTTATTACCTTTGCCTACCGGCAGGGGAAACACAGCCCGAATCTGCTGGCTACTACGATAGCAGCCGGCAGCCGGGTTTTAGTGTATTCAGCCGTCGGCTGGCAATGATCGAATCAGTGGGCTGTCGCCTATTAGTTAAAGATAGTATATCTTTGATCTATGAAGGGGTATTTGCCGGCCGGCGCGTCCCGGAGTACGCCGGCACGTACCGGCTCGTGCTGGCCGGCACAATAACATGCGATGTACAGTAGTTGCTATATTTGTAGTGTAGTACACACTGCATTAGTAGAAACTGCTTTACAGAGTTTGTAATAACACTAAAGTTCTTCATCATACTTAATGTTATCTTGTACAGCCTTTTGTTGAGACTGTACTTTATATAGAAAGTGAGTTCTTTCTGTATTCTTTCAATCCCGTATATTAAAACTACATATAAAATTTCCGTTTAGGAAATTACATAAGGTATTCTAGTATAGAATTTACCTTAGTTTTAATATTTTGGAAGGTTACAGCAATTGACTGAACAGGAAATACAAGTATGTGTCTTTCCTTCTCTCTTTTATAGCTTTTCTATATAAGCTAAATGTTTCAATATAAGTGAAAAGCTTTCACTTGATACTCATGGATTTTTCTTCTCTTTACAGGAGGACCATCCGAAGTGCGGGAGTGTGCTCTGTAATGTCCGCAGTATAACTTCTGTGGACATCAATATTGCAGGAGGCACGCAGCATGCGCAGCCTCCAGAAGTGTTCTCCGCTATTGGGACCCTCAGGTTTGTACAGTTTGTTATAACCTGATTACCGAGGCTTTGACGACCCTAAGTCAACGAAGTCAAGGGATTCTGCCAGGGAAACGTTACGATCCTGGGTGAGGGGTTTAAAAAAAAAAAAAGAAAAAAAAAACACCTCAGGTCCCTACCTTCCAAATGAGAAGATGAGGGCCTACCTTTTCCCTATAGCATCGGCTGATGCAATCATCCCCCAGCCTCAGGTGGAGACACCAATTGCCCTGAATCCGGTAGATTCTGAAGTCTCAGCCGCCCTTCAAGACATCCAGTTGAACGATAGGATGTCGGAGGTGTTGGATTCTTCTGAGAAGGACATTCTAGGAGAAGGTCAGGAGGAGAAGCTGTTTCAGACTCCTCAAGTAGAAGAACAAGAAATCGACGAAGTGTCGGTCACGTTGGTTCCGGACCCAGAACCTGTTCCTTCTACATCGTCTGCTATCCCAGATGAACTGGGAAGGTCTCTCTCTTCCATTGTTGAGATGATCCAACAAATTCAAAGGAAGAATGATGAGAAGGAAGCTGCAATGAAACTGGAGTTACGTAGACTTGCAGCATCACGTGGGCCCCAGAAGCGGCTCAGCGTGAAGGATCTTCCCTTGTCCTCGAATACCAATCCTTGGAGGTATGCCGAACACATGCCAATGACAACCGGGGAGATCGTGATCTCAGAAAAGTTGGGAGCAATTCCCCTAGAAGAAGTGGAATTTTGGCCCAACAAAGATTTTTATCCGCACTGCTATGTCCGTCTTAGGAAGGAGCCAGCCTTAAAGGAGGAGACGGAGCCAGAGGTCATAGTTTTTTACCATAGTAAAGCTCAGACGTTACTAACGAGCTCGATGAAAGAGAGGGGCTTCACTAACTCAAAGGTGCCCGCCTTGAGTAAGAAGCTTCCCTCCTTTGTGGCCTCTCCTACCAGAGCCTTTCCCTTCTTGGAAAAGGGATATAAGACTGCCTTAAAAGCGGTGGAGGCAGGGAAACCATGCCCCACCTTGGAGGAGTGCAAGCCGTTATCTCTGACCTTGCCCTTGGACCAAGAAGACTGGAAGGACGTATACCTTACCTTCTCAGTCGGGAAACTGGAAGCTGATAATGCTGAACGTCAGTTCGGTGAGGCGCTTCCAAAACTGGCGGAGGTTCTCTTGCGTAGAGAGCAAGAGACAAAGGAAAGACTTACGGCATCGATGTCGTTGCAAACGACACTAGAACCGATGGCAAGTGACCCCAAGAACCAGGACATGTTCATGGTTGTGGCCAAAACCCATCTGGCCACAGTTACGAAGGATTTCTATAGCTTTATTAAAGCTAGGAGATCCTGTAGAGAGTTCGTGTTCGCCTCGGTTGCGGTGAGGCACGAACCGAGGAAACTGATCTCCTCTCGTATTTGGGGTAAAGTCCTCTTTCCCAAAGAAGTGGTTAAAGAGGTAGTAGACAAATGGCCTAGGCCATCCTCTCGGCCGGCTAAAACCTACCGACAGCAACATCAACAACAACTTCCTGTGACTTCGGTGCCTCAGACAGTGGCACAACTTCCAACCACGTCCCAGCTGGTACCTCAACAAACGGCGACACTGTCGCCAGTTCTTAACCCAGCCTCCGAAAGGCAGACTTCTTCCTTTCGCTCAAGAGCCAGAGGAACAGCCCGAGGTTCTTCTAGACGCCCTTCAAGAGGAAGGGGATCCAGGGGAGGACGCGGTCAAGGAGTCAAAGCCTCAGGTCCACAACAGCAGAAGTAGATACTTCCAGTAGGAGGGAGATTGCAGCTTTTTAGGGATTGCTGGACCTTCGATCCCTGGGCCCAGAGCCTAAATAAGAATGGACTAGGTTGGAGCTGGAGCAGCCTCCACCTCAATTTCTTCAATTCTTCCAACACTCAACCCACGCTCTGGAAGAATATGTCCGAGAACTTTTAGTCAAAAGAGTAATCCGGAAGTTTAAGTCCATCAAATTCCAAGGAAAGCTGTTTAGTGTTCTAAAGGAGGACTCAGAAAAACTCAGAGTCATTCTGGGCATATGCTGTGTCTATAGACTTGTTTGACGCTTATTGGCACGTTCCAATTATTCGTCACCTCTCCCCCTACCTAGGCTTCAAGTTACTTTGATAACTTTACGCCTTCAGAACCATGCCTTTCAGGCTAAACATAGCCCCAAGGATTTTCACGAAGCTCGCAAACGCAGCCGTCCATCAGTTACGCCTAAAAGGGGTCCAATTAATAGCCTACTCAGATGATTGGCTGGTGTGGGCAGCATCCAGGACAGAATGAAGGCAAGCTTCTAAGATAGTGATCCAGTTCCAGGAACATCTGGGATTCAAGATCAACATCAAAAAGTCTCGTCTTTCTCCAGCTCAAAAATTTTGGTGGTTGGGAATCCACTGGAATTTGGAGTTACATCGGCTTTCCATTCCTAGTAAGAGGAGGAAAGAAATAGCAGGATCTGTCAAGAAATTATTGAAATCCAAACGGATATCAGGATGCGAACAGGAGAGAGTGCTGGGCTCTCTTCAGTTTGCTTCGATAACAGATCCAGTGCTAAGAGCTCAGATTTAGGATGCAACAGGAGTCTGGAGAAAATATGCATCAAATGAGCGAAGAAATGGCACCTGTCAGCAGTTCACATTCAAGAGTTCCGCAATGTGACAGCGGACGCTCTATCTAGGTTTACACCTATAGAGTCAGAATGGTCCCTTGACGCAGGATCGTTCTCCTTCATCTCGAGTCAAGTCCCAGAGCTGCAGATAGACCTATTTGCGACGAAAGACAACAAGAAAATAGTTCGTTACGTGTCCCCTTACGAGGATCCGTTAGCGGAGGCAGTGGACGCTATGTCCCTGGACTGGATCAGATGGTCCTGTATCTATCTGTTTCCTCCGCACACCTCCTTTTGAAGGTGCTCGATATGCTGAGATCCTTCAAAGGGAAAGCGGCAATAGTGGCCCACAAGTGGTCAAATAGCATGTGGTTCCCTCTGGCATTTGAACTATGATTAAAATTCGTTCTGCTACCGGATCCATCCTTGTCTCAACGAGTACAGAAGTCGACTGTCTTCGCTCCATCACAGAAAACACGGAACCTACATCTCATGATTTTCTCTCCCTAACGATGAGAAAAAGATTCGGTGTTTAAAAGTCGGTTTAGACTTTTGGAGGGAACCAGAAGACATTATGAGCCTTCAGGGAAGAAATAGCTATCCTTTGTCAAGGCGAAGAAACTGAAAGAAATCCCGACAGATTCCTATTTATCATTCTTCATTCACCTTCATGAGCAAGGTTTAGCAGCCTACACAATTCTATTGTTCAAGCCTGCCTTGACAAGTCAGATACCATATGCCTTACAGGTCGACCTTTCTAACGACGTTCTTAATGAACTAGCCCTTCAGCGCTTCCAAAGACCATTTGCTTGGTCATTAGATATGATTCCTCATTGTGTATAAATAATGAACAATAAGGAATGTGCTTAGAAGGTTTTGAATTTAAGTCATATTTCTGTTTGTACTCGCCTTGGGGGCCAGAGTTAGTGAATAGTGGCTCTCTCTATAGAGGAAGGCCACGTCCCGTTCTTGAAGGGAGAACTGAATCTATTTCCAGACCCAACGTTTCTTACCAGGAACAAGCTACCCACCAACAGGTGGGGTCCCTAGAAAATCTGCCCTCTGGAGGAAGATGCATCTCCATGTCCACTGGAGTGCCTAAAGGTCTATCTTCATAGAACTTCAGCCTTTTGGGAGGACAGCTGTTCAGAACAGAAACCCTGGGTTCAAAGCTATCTATAACTAAAGGCGAAATTCACCCGTGTTATTCGCAGAATGGATCCAGACAGTACACCCGATAGTTATGATCCGAGGAAAGTTGCCTCCTCCATAAAATTTCTTTAATTATATGGACTTTGAACATCCTTGTAGTCATCCAAGGCGTTCTTTATGCACTATGCGAAGCAAGTGGAAAAACTTATGAGATCTGTGGTAGCAGCAGGTAGAAATATGCTTTAAGTCTGCGAGGAACAGTGTAATTAATT
>NC_090734.1:90802023-90804523 GCF_036898095.1 Palaemon carinicauda
CAAACATTAATAGCTTCTATTTCGTGTCGATATGCAAAGAAATATTCTGTTACAAGGAATTTGTTAAGCTACTCGGATATTTCAAAAAACTTATATTTGGATGAAAATGCTCTTTATTACACAGCGAAAAAGAAACATTCTATTAGGTTCCTTTATGGATGAAGGTTGAGTTTCTACTCAATTATTCAACCTTGAAATTTCTCAAAATATTTCCATAATGTGTCCCTGTTCTTAAATTAAACAAATCGATTTGCAATCCTTGAGTAATGTTTTTCTTGCCGTAGGCTTCAGTAATATCATATCTGTCATTAACCACTCTCTCTCTCTCTCTCTCTCTCTCTCTCTCTCTCTCTCTCTCTTTTAGAGAAAACATAGTAATCCATTTAGTTACGCCAACCCATCAGCCTTTTCCTTTCCAAAATAAGTCTATAACCTCTTTATTGATGCCATTTCAATTCTTTTTCTATTTATTTCGCTTAAAAATAAGATGGATGGATTCAATTTTACTAAAGCCATAGGATATAACAGAAATAAAAACACACATCCTTCACCTCCCTTAACAGCCAAAAGGTTTCGGAAAGAGTTGGAACATCTGTCCTTCATGGATTTGTTTTTTCCTTTGTTACTTCCGGCAGGGAAAGGTCAAGTGCTTAAACGTGCAGGATGTTCAAGGAATAACAAAAGGGAAACAGGAACCGTAAATGGTCGGATTACTAACCTTTCTTCAAAGGGTCAGTAATCGAGGTCAATCGTTCTATTACAGAAAGACTGACTTATGTTTTCTCATAATTTCATAGGCCTAAGTTGCCCTTAACAATGAAATGGACACTTTGTCATTATTAGCGTGTGTGTGTATTTGGGCAAATCATATATATATATATATATATATATGGTGTTCAAACAAAATGCCGACGGACATAATGTCGATGGACAAAATGTCGACGACTTATTTCATTTAGTTATATATATACTACATCTTCATTTATTTATTATTTCCTGATAATTCATATACATTATTCTTAATTTTGTTTGTTTACCCATAAAGATTATGTTTCTTGTTGTTTATGAAATGAATTTATTTATATATTCCTTCGACTGGAAATACACCACTTTACCAACAGATATCGAACAGTCGTTGGATCTAAACTTAATTAGCATAGCTTTACTATGTGAATTCCCTTATCATTATCATTATCTTTTTTTATTTTTATATTTTTTTTTTCTATTATTTTATTTTCTTATTTTTTATTTTTTTATTCTTTTATTTTATTTTTTTTTTCATTATCTATTATTTATTATTTATTATAATAATGAATCATAACATGGTTCAATTGTACAACTACAAATTTATGTGAAACAATTTATTCAATAAAAGGGTGATACAAAAAAAAATAATGAGCAAAAAAATTTAATTCTAAAAAGTGGTACAACAGATATTGAACACAAAATTTATCTTTTAATAACAACATAGTTCTAAAAAGTGTTACAAATTATTTGCAACTGCTCTTAAAAATTGTTTCCCTTGATCGGGATGAAAGTTTGTGACCAGGTTCTTCAATCTTTCGTTGATTCTAACATATTTTATGTTCTGCCTTCCAATCCCTCTCCCATTGGTTAGTTGCGCTAACAACATTTCTGTATTTGCTTGTTCTTTTTTCAGTTTGTTAACCAATTTTCTACAGATGCATGCTTAATCACCATTCTTCTGTTAAAAGTACAGTATCGTTAGAAGTTGTTATTCGTCCACCACAATATCCACGTTTTTCACATCGCCACAAGATCCTATCTTCCTTTCTCTTATCGGCAACATAAGCATAGCCTTCGTAAAGAAGTTTTTTGCCGCCTTTGTTAGTTTTTGTTATCTCCATTATAGCTATGGGCAGGCCGAAAAAACGGTTTCACTATTCTGCATATCTTGGAGAAATAATCAAATTTGAAAAATCTTTCTTCGTTGAGAATTTGAAAAGTCTTTTATCGTTTAGAATACATTAGTTCGGGTCATTAAATTGTTCGCAAAGCGAAACGAGACAATTACCGGTGTTGGAAAAATAAGTAAACAACGACTGACTTTTGGCAAATATGTAAACAACAAAAGAGTTATCTAATGTGATAACTACCAAGATAGAATGGTTTGAACGCATTTGTTAGCGTAAAAAAAAAGTTATTATTATTATTATTATTATTATTAGTAGTAGTAGTAGTAGTAGTAGTAGTATTAATGTTATCATTATGTTTATTATTATTATTATCATTATTATAATAATGCTCGTTGACATTATGTCCATCGACATTTCGTCCTACTCTAACAAATGTCTACATTTTGTCCGTCGACATTATGTCCGTCGGCATTATATCCTAAAACCATATATATATATATATATATATATATACATATATATATATGTATATATATATATATATATATATGTATATATATATATATATATATATATAATAATAATAATAATAATAATAATAATAATAATAATAATAATAATAA
>NC_090734.1:90817023-90829523 GCF_036898095.1 Palaemon carinicauda
GAATTGCCTTACTGCCCCTAACGTCGGTCTATTGATTTCAAATCCATAAATTTAATCACTATTTCGTAGGCCTTATCTGTGCAGCTAATTACGTTATTCATAATGCAACCCAGACGAGATAGTTTTTTATTCAATAAAGATTTTACTTGGTATTTTAATGAATAGAACGAAGACAAAATTATAGTAATTTTTATTAATCTTGACAGTGAGGGATTAGTCAAAATTCTATGTTATTTCTGAAGATTTGATATATATGTTTTTTTGTTTTATCTATAAATGTTCATTGTAAGGGAGTTCTTTTCTTTGGTAACCCAACGTTAATCTAATCCCCCATCGGTCTATGAAATAGAAAACACACACTAGTAAAGTAGATGAGGTCCTGGGTACATATGGAAGAGAATGAATCACTTAAGTACTGGCTTTAGAAGACTAACATAGATAAAGTCTAGAGCAATTTCTTCAAAAGTAAAAACATAGTGTAGCTTATACATCTCTAGTCTGCTCATAAATATCTTATAGACCAAAGGTGAATTACTTAAAATAATTTTTTGTAGCATCCTCATCTACTACAGATAGTTGCCGTAATAAGACTTCAAAAAATATCCTCTGCTGTGTTGCAAGAAGGCCAAAGGCTTATATTCAAGAGTCACATCTAAATGCGACATTGCAATAACGATTTATCATCTTAGAATCGGTACAAAATGTTTATAACTCTGTCTATGGACGCATCAAAAGATATTTAAGCCCAACATTCATAAAACAGCCACTGCAATAAAGTCCTAACATGAACGCCTGTCATTGTTCTCTCAGGTACCAGAAAGCTAATTGAATATCATGCTCTAGATATTTCCTTCATGAGAGGTCTTCGACGTTCGCTTTTCGTATCGATATGAACGAGCAGTGTTTTCGACACTTCATTTCTGATTACAGTTCGTTATTCGCTCGTAGCTGCGAGTCTATGGGTAAGTAATCATAGGTTTTCCATTTTCGTATTTGCTGCATTATTAATTTTCTATTCATTTATGATGTCATACATTTTGCTGCGATAGGTTTTGTGGTAAAATTTGATTTTACAATATCTCATTTATGTATTTCTATAAAGAATATATATATATATATATATATATATCTATATATATATATGTATATGTATATGTATATGTATATATATGTATATATATGTATATATATATGTATATATATATATATATATATATAGATAGATATATATATATATATATATATATACATATATATATATATATATATGTGTGTGTGTGTGTGTGTATAGATTTGTTTGTGTGCGTATTTAAGCATTCTAAATATCCTATATTGCTGATTTACAGGCAAACTATATAGTAGTTTAATATTTATAGTATATATGATTGTAAAAACATATTATAGTTCTTATTCCACATAATAACAGGAGTAATTCATTACAAACTCAAAATGTATAATGTTTCAAGTGACTCTTTATCTCATCAATTATATTTGGAGTAAAAGTACCGGTATATAAGTACATGTAATTTATTGTAGGTTATTATACAGTACTTTAATGAACTATATTATAGATATATTGCCTAACTGAACTGAATATTCAGACATATTAACTATAATTTTATGAGATGGTTATACAGGCACAATTTAGACATACTGGATTATATATAATATCAGATATTTTGTTTAGTGAAATAAAGAACTCTCTCTCTCTCTCTCTCTCTCTCTCTCTCTCTCTCTCTCTCCGATAATAATTAATGTTTATTATAAGAAGGAAGAAATGATATGTCGAAAACAGATTCCTATAATAAGAGTAATTGAAGCTATGCTTCTCACAAGAATCTCATTTCAATATTATATATTCTTTTTATTGATATAGATATGATATAGGTAAGAATACCAGTCACGATTTCTTGGGGGATATATCAATCTACAATAAATTATCTATATTTTGGGGTTTACAAATTTTTTTAATCATGATTTTTCATTACATAGAGGTATATGAGATCACATCTACACACACACACAGACACACGCGCACATATACACACACGCACATACACACACATACACACATATATATATATATATATATATACATATATACATATCTATATATATATATATATATACATACATACATACATACAAACATACATACATATATATACTAATATATATATATATATATATATCAATATATATATATATATATATGCATGTATATATATATATATATATATATTCATATATACATATATATATATATATATATGTGTATATATATATATATATATACATATATATATATGTATGCACATATATATATATATATATATATATGTATATATATATGTATACATATATATACATATATATATATATATATATATATAAAACGGATTTTGAGCGAGGTGAAAAATTTATTTTTGGTAGAGATAGCCATATCGTCGTGATGGAAGGCTCCTAAGAGTAGCTTCCTACGGGATATTTGACTACAGTTATATTCCCGGAGAATTTACCTTTAGGTCTCCTGAATTCTAACTCCTGGCGCGAATATCCTAAAAAATTCTATCAAGGATATCGCATAGTATCAGGAGACGTATTCTTGATGGGCCACATAGCAATCTCGCCCCGAATAGCATTTACGCTTCGAGTGGGAAAGTGGCAAAATTTGAAGGGGAGCCGTATCGAGGTTACCCTACTTCCCATACTACTATTGAGTATCACGACAGCGCCATATCTAAGATGGCGGACATTCATTGTAGCAATGAGCATGGTGCTACAGATACAGTAGTTTCGGGAGGGATTCTACAAAGATCTTTTCTATAGAAAAGAAGGGTGGGTCCATCAGGACGACATGGCTATCTCTCCCAAATATAGATTTTTCGCTTCGCTCAAAATCCTTTTTTTGGGCTCAAGCCATGTCGTCCTGATGGAAGCATACCAGAGCATTAATGTATCTGTGGATTTTCATCAGTGCCTTAGCCTTGGGAAAACATTTCTATGGTCATCTGGACCATTTGAGACAAATGACGTTATCATTATCCGTCATTATCACTAATCATAAACAATGTTAGTGCTTCCTGCCCCCTAAAGGGAAGAGTCATTCTAGACGGTAGAAAAGGGGCTTCAAGGTTTGCATATGTTGTATGAATAAACATAAGTATTCACTGGGTATACAAACAGTCTTACGGTTTGTATATATTGTCGGAACAATATCAGTGTCCATTATATCCATTGTTTGTAAGCATACAATGATGAGCAGTTTACTTACATGAGTAAGTCAAAGAACTCGGGCTTCTTGAATATACAAATTGCCGGGCGAATTAGGACGCAATTACATTCTAATAGACGTTTTTTCCTAATAAATGACTAAATGATATAACAAGTGAAGCGAATGTAGCATGATAAGGGAATTATACATGCGACGTATACAGAAATTATTCTCCTTTTCTATTTTCTTAAAGGGAAGAAATGATGAGTGCCACTCTCAGACTGAGGAAAAAAAAATTTAATAAATTTTTTCTTTTACAATTGTGTAAACCTTGTATCCCATCGACACTGTGAACTATGTACACACGGCACGAGTGTTATCTTGTATAACTCCACACCTGAGATTTTGAACAGATTTAGTGTCACCATGGTAACACTCATTTAAAGGGTATCACAAGGTTTGCATATGTTGTATGAACAAACATAAGTATTCACTGGGTATACAAACAGTCTTACGGTTTGTATATATTGTCGGAACAATATCAGTGTCCATTATATCCATTGTTTTTGGTAAGCATACAATGATGAGCAGTTTACTTACATGAGTAAGTCAAAGAACTCGGGCATCTTAAATATACAAATTGCCGGGCGAATTAGGACGCAATTACATTCTAATAGACGTTTTTTCCTAATAAATGACTAAATGAAATAACAAGTGAAGCGAATGTAGCATGAGAAGGGAATTATACATGCGACGTATACAGAAATTATTCTCCTTTTTTATTTTCTTAAAGGGAAGAAATGATGTATGCCACTCTCAGACTGAGGAAAAAAAATTTTAATAAATTTTTTCTTTTACAATTCTGTAAATCTTGTATCCCATCGACACTGTGAACTATGTACACACGGCACGAATGTTATCTTGTATAACTCCACACCTGAGATTTTGAACAGATTTAGTGTCACCATGGTAACACTCATTTAAAGGGTATCACAATGAAAGTGCTGACACCTTCTCCCTTCAATTGACAGTCCCAATCAATTAACTGTTCATCGCAGAATTAGACGACAGGTTTTAATACACTACCTGCCGCCACCACATAGTGCTTCAGTTCATGGACCAGCATAGCATATTGTTTGTAGAACATTCTAGATGATTTCCATCCAGTATATGAGCGAAGATGCTCAAAGTCCATATACTGAAAAAAGTTCAGTGATGAAGCAGTTTTCCTCGGATCATGTCCTGCGGGTGTACTGTCTGGATCTCCTCTTGAAAGGCATATAGAAGAGGTCTAGTCAAGGCTGACTTGCACGTTGTTATCGTGTTGGCCTCCAGGCCTTGATTATGAAGGTGGACAAAGAAGGACAGACAGAAGTTCATGGAAATTTCTTTCAGTCCTTTTGCTTTTACAAAAGCAACCCACTTTTTCCAAGATGACTCATATTGTCTTCTAGTTGACTTAGACTTGTATTCTTCTAAGAATTCTATATTGCCTTCTGAGATTCCATATCTTTTCCTAACTGCTAGGGCAAGAAAATCATGAAATGAAGGGTTTGGGCTCCCTGTGATAAATCGAAGACAATTAAATTCTGAACCTTCTGAGATAGTATTGGATTCAGAACTAGGGCCAGCCTCAGCCTCAGTTCCTTCACTAAAGGAAGCCAACAGAGCCACTCCTCCCTGGAAGGATCTCAGCATGTTGAGGACCTTCAGCAGGGGATTGGATGGGATGAACAGGAATTCCTGAGTCCATCCCTTCCATACTAGAGACATCATGTCTGTTATCTCCATTAGAGGATCCTCGTATGGGGCTACATATCGAGGTAGTTTCTTGATGACACTCATGACGAAGAGGTCGATCTGCTGCTCGGGGACTTGTTCCCATCTGGGAGAGAATAGGTCTGCGTCTGTGGACCATTCTAACTCTATCGGCTTGAGCCCGAGTAGAGCATCCGCTGTCACATTGCGGATCGATTGTACATGAAATTTTAGGTAAGGGATGGCTAACATCACCTTAACTATATGAGATGCTCTCTAGTCTTGTTGGTTCCAACGTCTCATAATCGTTTCGATGTCCCAGATCAGCCTGAGGAGGTCTGATCTGCGTGGAGAAAGTTTCCCCACCCACGACAGGACTATCATGGCCTTGGATAGAAATGACCAAATCCCTTGGATTTTTCCTCTGATGGGATTGAATACCCCATTTTTCCAACTAGGCATCCACGGAGATGATCTTCGATAGTCGGGGTAGTTTCAAGGGCACGGTCTTCAATAGGCTTTTGGCGTTTGACCATTGTTAGGGAAGCGATTAAGGAAAGACCGATATCGGTCCTTTTAGATCTCTTCGAGCGTTTGATGCGTATCTTCTCCAGACTCTTAATGCATCTTTCAGCTGTGCTCTTAGCACTGGGTCTGTCACTATTGCGAACTGGAGAGAGTACAAAACTCCTCCCTGATAGCGTCTTGGAATCCTGACTGATTACCATAGTCTCTTGACCGACCCTGCGATCTTTTTTTACATCCCCAAGGGAAAGGAGTTGGTGTGATCACAGGTTTCAATGGTTTTTTAACCATTGAAGCTTTTGAGCTGGAGAGAATCGAGACTTCTTGAAGCTTACCCTGCATCCCCGATGTTCCGGGAACCGGATTATTTCCTTGGATGCTCATAGACCAGCCACTTCTGGTGCTGCCCACACCAGCCTTTCGTCCAGGTACGATGTTGCCTGAACCATTTCTAGGCTTGGTTTTTGCGTGACTGTGTCCGCCAATCCCGTAAAGATACTTAGGACTGTGTTTAGTCCGACAAGTATCTTTCCTAGGAGACATACGTTATCCTCTGTAACTTGAATCCTAGGTAGGAGGAGAGGGGGGCGACTGACTGGAAGCTGCCAATAGACATCTTTTAGGTCTGACAAGACTGCAAACAGCCCTTTTTTTTAGAAATAAGGTCCTTATGTTCAGAGGGATTAACATTCTGAACTTGCTGTTTTATTTGAACTTGTTGAGTGGCGACAAGTCCAGAATGACTCTGAGTGTTCTTGAGTCCTTCTTGTGAACACCAAATAGCCTTCCCTGGAATTCGATGGACTATACTTTCCTTACCACCTGTATGCTCTAGAGCTCTAAGGTATACTCTTCCAGGAGGTGGTTGGAGTGTAGGAAGAGTTGAGGAAATGTTGGTGGAGGCATGTCTATTTTCCATCCTAGTCTCATCTTGATTAGGCCTTGGATCCAAGGATAGAAGGTCCAGCGATCCTGAAAGAACCTCTCTCCTACCAGAAGCGTCTCTTTGCTTCGCCTGATCAGAAGGTTTACATATTCGACCGCTTGCCAGCGGCAATGCGTTCATCGTAACTCTGGGATGTTGTTGAACATCCGCGAGGAAAATTTCTAGACTTTTCCGTCTTCCTTTTAGGTTGCGGACCCACATTCGTGGAAGACTTTCACTTTGAAAAGATGCCCCACTTTTGGAGAAGCCCTATATTCTCCGTGGTGGCCTTCTTAATCACCCTCTCTAACTAGCTCGTTTGGAAAGAGGTCTCTACCCCAGATGTTGGAAGATATTAGCTTCCTGGTTTCGTGTTTCACTGTTGCAGCAGCGAACACAAACTCCCTACAGGCTCTCCTAGCCTTTATAAAGGCATAAAGGTCTTTTACTAAGGTGGCCATATGTATTTTGGCCAAGACCATGAGCATGTCTGGGGTACTTTGATGGGCTGAACACAGCTCTATGTAGTTCTGTAAGGATAGGGAGGCTGCAAGTCTCTCCTTTCTCTCTTGTTCCTTGCCCAAAAGAAATTCAGAAAGTTTAGGGAGATTCTCGCTAAACTGTTGTCTAGTGACATCTGCGTCTAGACTTCCTACTTAAAAGGTTAAGTGGACTTCCTTCCAAACCTTCTCCTGCATGGGAAAGGCTGGTGATAGAGGCTTGCACTCCTCGAGTGCAGGACATGGTCTACCTGCAGCCACTGCCTTGGCAACAGATTTAAATGCCTTCAACGTGAAGGGGGAATGATATTGAAGCAGGAGCGAGAAAGGAAGGGTGTCTGTTACTTATTGTGAACACTTTCGACACCGAGTAACCCGCCTTTCTCAGGCTACTTGACAAGATAGCTTGTGCCTTATCATGGTCGAAAATCATGACCTCCTTCAGTTCCGTTTCTTTTCTTTACGCTGGTTCACACTTCAGTCGAATGAAGCAATTAGGGAAAGCGTCAAAGCTTGGCCAAATCTGGATTTTGTCCAAAGGACTGTACAGCATCCATCTTCTCCGAGATGTAGAGTTTGCCGTTTTAAAATCGGCATAAGCTCCGCAAACCTCCAGGGATTGGTTTTGGAGCATGCCGGAAGGTCTTGGTCTATGGGTCGTTTGTAGGACCCTTGGGGAGCGACACGTGGAGCTTCACAGAGCTCTATCTTGAATTTCGCTTCCTCCTTTTTGTCTTTTTTGCAAAAGTTTTCTATTAGTCCTTTCATATGGGTCAGTAATTGGTCCATTTTGTCTAATAGAGGGGTAGAGGGTGAAGATGTCGATGTTAATGGCTCTAGAGCCGGCACAAACAGGAGCCATTCCAACACAACATTGTCCACCTCTTCCCGTGGGGGCTTCCTGCCCTCAGTCCCAATGGCTATCCTGCCACAGGGAGATGTGAATCGTGCCCGGGGCACCACTATTTCCCTACTTGCTTTCAGGAACAGTAAGCTATGCATCCTATCATTAGGTAGGTATGGTCTCGGAGAAATTTTCTGGAATCCTCTCACCCAGTTGCGTAGTTTCTTAAGAGCTGTATCTCTAGACTCCATCGACTTGGGATTCTCGAAACCCTCGGACATTAAGGTCCGACATAGATTGCAAACTTGAGGGTTCCGATAATGAAGGGATTCGGAAATATTAATGCAGGGGGCATGAAACCTGCATGTATTATGACCATAAAAGTACTTACTCTTGATATTGCAGAAGACTGCAACACATGTTATCTGGGGTTCCTCCTGTAAAGAAAGGAAAACATAATGAGTATACAATTGATTATCTCACTGATAAACAATATGTAAAAGTCATCTTTTAGCTTAGGATAGTACGCTAGAAAGGGATAGTGGGAGACATACTTGTGTATCCCCTGCAAACAAATGCTATTACCTCCCCTCAGTATTAACTATAAGGATATTCCTTTATCAAGGAACTCTAACAAAAGGGTTCTAACCCCTAGGGGTAGAAAAGTGTACAAGTCACTGCCCCTTTTTTATTCTTTAACACTGTGGGGTAAGGATGACTGATTTCTAATCAGAGTATTGAAGGAATTCTATTCTTTCAATATAGAAACGGTCTCAGCAGGAGCCCGCACAAGGGTACCCAAGATATGTTAGAAATTAACTACTGTATAATCATACTATAGTTTTCTGTTTGCTGTGTATACTATACTGCAAAATACCGAGTACTGTATAATTATATATACTGTAGTTCACCCAGTGTGCTGTCATTATGGCTAGCGTCTGACGGCACGGTCCAGCCGGCATGACGCTGGCTGGACTAGGAAACATAAAAGACATATATTTGTGTATCCTACCCAGCCCATTTTCTGTGACTTCCCTTCCAATATTAAAATCATAGAGTTTCCTGATCAGGGAAACTCGAGGATAAGGGTTCTAACCTTTTAAGGATAGAAGTGTAATACCACCAGCCCTTTTAATTTATTTAATAATGTAGGATAATATGAAAACTGATTTCTAATCAGAATATTGAAGAAATTCTATTCTTTCAATATAGGATTGGTCTCAGCAAAAACCTGGGTAAGGATACCAAAGATATATTGGAAATAACTACTAGTATAATATGTACAATAGTTTTCTTTCTGCAGTATATCCTATACTGCAAATATACTGACTACCTGTATAAACATATACTGTAATTCAGCTGGCATATAGCCGGCATAGCTAGTCCCCTGCCAGCGCAACTAGAATGCTAGCTAAAAGAGGGAGAGACAGCATGGAGTGAAGGCTGCCTTATCATTGTGTATGTATACACTAATTAAGGGTGTAAATATCTAAATTACTGCCTTTCTCCAGAAAGAAGGTTCAAATGGAAGGGGCGAATATAACATTCAGGCTTCCAAACTGCCAGCAGTACCAACGTCGGCAAGGTCCGGCCGTCACATTGCCGGCAGGTTAGCACCCGGCAGCATTAGTAGAGTCGGCATACTGCTGGCTAAGTCTCCACCTGTCTGTGCCTGTCTGGCCGGCAATCGCACTTGTGGCCGGCAGTCCAAGGGAGGACTGAGGAACCCTAGTGACCGAAGAGACTTCCCACAAACAGCCCCCATGGCTGCCAGCAATCACCAGCCGCCAGCAGCCGTCATGGCCCCCGGCAGAAGAACAGCTGTTGAAGAGGAGTCTGGCTGGCCCCACAATCCACCGGCAAGCAGTGAAATTGCATGGCGACTGCCCAAAAAGATACGATGGCTAGGCCATCACAAAAGGACAGAGGGGGAGGGAAAAGGGTCTTGTGTGAGGTGTGGAAGGAGCCGGCAAGGTTGCCGGTCCTACACACCCTTAAGAAACTGTTTCAGTATCGGCACCATCCTAGGCGGTGGGAGAATTCTATTCACGAACCTAGGGTGTGCCAATATACTTAAGGGGACGGCAGCAGTGCCGCCTCCTCTAAACAAGGAGAAATCAAGTTCCAGTGCCGGCGCCATCCTAGGCATCAGAAGAATGTCTATTCTTCAGCCTAGGGCCTGCGAGCACAGGACTAGTCTTCTAGACCACAGGGAGAAGGTGGCGGCATCATACAATCACTTCAAGTGCAGCCTAGGGAGGGCTAGCCTCCTATGCCGGCAGCCTAGCCGGCAGGGGAATGACTATTCACCCTGCTGGTCGGCTGCCAGGACAAGACAAAATACTCTGAGGTTCTGACCGAATGCCAAAACCTGCTATCTGTGGTTAAGGAAACGGACAGAAAACCCTAGGTTAGTCATGCCTGAATGAAAACTTGAGGCATGACCCACTAGGGTTGTAGCCTAAGGCTACACTCAGAAGGAAGGAGAGATTACCCTTCAATCTCCACTAGAGACGAGTATCAGTTTATAAAATAATTCTAGGAGATATCTATCTCCGTCTGAATAGATAAACCAATACAGTTTTAAGATTATTAAAAGAGCTGTGGGCGAGGGCTGAGAATTGTGATCTTAAAAACTCTATATTTTTGCAAAAGGGAAGTTTAATTATTCTCTGAAAAAGTATCTCGAGAGGCAAAAAGAATTGCTGATAATTTGGGTGATAGTTGGGGAGGCAAAAGTCTAACACTAAGGACAGTAGGAATTCTTCTCTCTTCGAAAGTATTCGTTTGGAAAAATTTAATACAGAATGAATTTTATTATTAAATAAAGGAACGGTAATGCCTAAATTTCGAAGTTTTGTGAAAGGAGGAAAGAAGATAGACATTTCACAAAACTTCGAAATTTAGGCATTGCCGTTCCTTTATTTAATAATAAAATTCATTCTGTGTTCAATTTTTCCAAACGAATACTTTCGAAGAGAGAGGAATTCCTATTGTCCTTAGGGTTAGACTTTTGCCTCCCCAACTATCGCCCAAATTATCAGCAATTCTTATTGCCTCTCGAGATACTTTTTCAGAGAATAATTAAACTTCCCTTATGCAAAAATATAGAGTTTTTAAGATCACAATTCTCAGCCCTCGCCCACAGCTCTTTTAATGATCTTAAAACTAGATGGGCTCCTTTTTTTACCAAGAATGATTATGACATTTTGAAAAACGTAGCCAAAGATAAAAATGTAATAATTACTCGTCCAGACAAAGGTAAAGGTACAGTTATCCTTGACAGACTTGACTACATACAAAAAATGAATGACATTTTAAACGACTCTTCAAAATTTACCAAAGTCGGTGACCCAGACCTTTACAATATTAATAAACCCGAAGATGAAATCAACAGATTTCTTAAAACACTAAAACAAACCAAAGCAATAGATGAAAATACGTATCAGGACCTTTTTGTAACAGGATCTACATATGGACTTAGGTACAGACTGCCAAAGATACACAAAGAAGGAATTCCTTTGAGACCCATCCTTTCTTCCATTAACATTGCTAGCTATAAACTCGCCAAATTTCTTGTCCCTTTACTCCAACCACTGACTCACAACAAATATACATTAATAAACTCGGCCTCCTTTAAAGATGACATTATCACGCACGACTCAGATCTGTACATGGCAAGCTTTGACGTGGAATCTCTGTTTACAAATGTTCCTGTTGTCAAGACTATCAACAGGATTTTGGACAGGCTATTACCCACTAACGATTGCTTGTTCAACAATTTTAATAGAACTCAATTCAAGTTGCTTTTAGAATTAGCCATGCTGGATACGCCCTTTGTTTTTAATAATACGGTTTTTAAGCAAACTGAGGGGATGGCCATGGGAAGCCCTCTGGGTCCTACTTTTGCTAACATATTTATGTGCTCCCTGGAGGAGCGAGCTTTAGATGTATGCCCACCTAAGTTCCGCCCACTCTTTTATAGACGCTACATAGATGACACTTTCGCCTTGTTCAGATGTAATTACCATGCTGATACCTTTCTTGAGTATTTAAACAACCAACACCATAACATTAGATTTACGGTTGAAACAGAGACACATAATTCACTTCCGTTCCTTGATGTGAGGATATCCAAGGACGAGTCTGGCTTTCATGCTAGTATTTATAGGAAGAGCACCTTTACTGGCCTGGGGACCGATTTTTATAGCTCAAGTTTTTTTTAATTTTAAACTGGATTCCGTGTCAACTCTCTTCCATAGAGCCATTAATCTGACATCAAGCTGGTCTACCTTTCATACTGAAGTGACGTTCCTTGCTGATTACTTTAAGGATAATTATTTCCCTCCAGCAATTTTTCATAGATCCCTTAATAAGCTACTTAATCTGAAATTCAATCTACCCCCAATAGTCATAGTGTCCCCAAGCTCCGTATGTTTGCTAGATTTCCCTTTCTCCATAATAATAAATTTAGGAAAAAATGATTCAATCTATTCAATGAGCAATTGCCTGCCCTTAATTTGAAACTAATTCCCACAAACCCCCGAACTATCGGCTCACTCTTCCAAGTCAAGGATAAGATCAGCCCCCTGTTTGCCTCCGGTGTCGTTTATAAGTATAATTGTCCCAGATGTGATCTTGGCACTTACATCGGTTGCACCAGGAGGCTGCTAAAAGTCCGAATTTCCTCTCATCAGGGAATTAGCTATAGAAAAGGGTTGTCGACTATCAAAT